>NC_089503.1:40778518-41101920 GCF_036850995.1 Saccopteryx leptura
TCACAAAAGTTCGCAAAGGATGTTGCACCAGAAATGAACCACAGAGCATTAAACCTTCAATCCCTGTACACAGGGCTACGGATTCTTTTTTAAAGGAATCACGTTAAGCTATAACTTCAGAGAGGACTCTCCAACTAGTTTATCAAAGAGTAGTCCACGGCAGAAGTGAAACTGTGGTCATTTTACAAAGCTTTTTAGATTATTAATCTGAATCACCAATGAAAGCCTTCATTAAATTGCACCCTAGGAATTGATTTGCAATGGGTTGTTCCAATGTGCTATGCAAAGTTGCTGTAGAAAATTAGTCATCCTAGACTCCCTAAAGAATACAGACATGACATCCGGGCATCTGTTAAGTTTGCTCAAAAACATATGCGAGCCTTTTTTTAAAGAACCATAATTACATCCTGCCGAAACCTCCAAGGACCCCGCTAACTGCCTTTGTATTACAACATCCATTTCCCACTTAGGCAGGCTCTGCTATTTAGAAGTTACAATCCGCTTGCTCCTGCAGCCCACTTTCTCAGCTAGAGTCTGCAAATGGTCAAGGCCTTCCATGCTCAAAGGAGATCAGACTTGGAAGAAGCAAGGGTTGCAGGGTGGTGTATGGGTGTCCTTTGTTAAAATCCGACCAAGGATTTGGAGCTGAAAGGAAAATTAGCGTTAATCCAGGCCAAGTCTCTCATTTTTAGATGGTACCACCGAGGACCAGAGAGGAACGTGGATCATCCAGGGTCCCACAGCTCACATCTGAAACAGTATATGGTACAGTGATTAAAATCTTAGGTGCTGGGGTCAGACAGACTACAAATCCACCATGCTCAATCACTTATTTGCTGTGCGATTTTAAGCGAAGTACTTAACTTCCCTGAGCCTTGGGTCCTTTATGAAATGGAAACTATAACAGTACCTGGGATGTAATAAGTCCCAAAGGAACATTCGCTGTTAGTCTCCTTTTCATTTTCACACATATGACTTCATTTAGTCTAACAGCCTCCAGAGGTAGAAAGGGCTGAGATTACTAGCCTTATCATACCTATGAGAAAACTGAGGCTCACCACAGTGAATAATTCTTCCGAGGCCCCACACACCCCAGGTTCAGTGTCTCACAGTCCTATGAGAGCAGATGGAGCGGGGGTGCTCAGCCTCCATTCAATGTCCCACCAGTTTTCTTGACTTCGCCCAGAGATGAACAGGGAGGTCAGGGGGAAGCGTGCTTGTTTGTGTCTACATGGGAACAAAATTAGTGTGGCCACCATTCTTAGGGCTTCAAATCCCATAGGAACTCTGGGTCCAGCTGGCTGTTCCCTGCCCCGGGGAAGGGAAGAAAGCAGTTGTATATTCAAACCTCATACTGGATGTTAGAGGTACATTTAGACATGGGGAAAAGGGCATATTACTGCAGGATTCTACTCCATATTTTAAAGCTGACATCAGAGTGCTTGTCAATGCCCCATCAGCCTGCCCTCCTGACCCCTAAATCTAGCCTCTGGGAAAAGTCTAATTGCCTGCTCTGAGTGACACCAGAGCCATGTGAGTGATAAAGTTATATACAGTCACTTTGTAATTATGTGCCCTAATGGAAGGAGGAATACATTGAATGAATGCATAAGTGAATGAATGAATACACACCAAGGTTATTTGTATTAAGCTCTGGAGTGCGCTATAGTGATGTCTCTATTAATGCATCTTCTGGGAACTCAGCCCCCATAAGGATGTCAGCCAAGGACAGAATCACAAGAAAGCTGCAGGGAGTGTCTTAAATGAAGACCCTAAATATCAGCTTCTCCGGGCATCACTTTGGGAGGATTTCTCATTCTCAGGGCCCACAAAGATGGACATACAGCTTGGGCAATGAATAGTTGTACTCTGGGCCACCGGGAAGGAAGCATCTTAGAGGGAGGCAGACAAGCCTCCAAGAATAGATGGACTGGGGGGGTCTGCCATTGTGAGTATCAAAGACAGTGGGATAATGCAGCTCCTGGTTTTTTCTGATTTACTTATTTCACTTCGTATAATGTTATCAAGATCCCATCATTTTGCTGTAAATGATCCGATGTCATCATTTCTTATGGCTGAGTTGTATTCCATAGTGTATATGTGCCACATCTTCTTTATCCAGTCATCTATTGACGGGCTTTTTGGTTGTTTCCATGTCCTGGCCACTGTGAACAATGCTGCAATGAACATGGGGCTGCAATGTAGGTGGGACTTAAAAGTGAAACTAAGAGACATTGATAAGAGTGTGGTGGTTACGGGGGGAGGGGGAGGGGCACAAAGAAAACTAGATAGAAGGTGACAGAGGACAATCTGACTTTGGGTGATGGGTATGCAACATAAGTGAACGACAAGATAACCTGGAGTTGTTATCTTTGAATATATGTATCCTGATTTATTGATGTTGCCCCATTAAAAATAAAATTATTAAAAAAAAAAAAAGGCAGTGGGAGCCTTTCTGGAAAGCTACCCCTGTAAGCACTACCCAATAGCCCTGCTATTTGCTCGCTCATTCGTTCACTCGTTCATTCGTTCATTCATTCATTCTTCCTTTGGAGGAAGAGTTCCTAGAGCACTTACAAAGTGCCAAACACGAGACCAGAAATATGAAAGTGAGTAAAACTTGGCCTAAATCTTTGAAAAATCTATTGTCAAGTAGGGGAGACAGACAGGGCAACAACTAACTGTCCTTAATGCAGTGTGAGAAGTCCACCACCAAGGTCAGCTCCAGAGCCCTGGAAGCTGAGAGGAGGGGTCCCCAACTTCATCAGTGTTTGATAGTCAGGGAAGGCTTCTTAGAGGAGGTAACTCTAGCTCTGAATCTTCAAGAAGGACAAACAGTTCAGCACGGTTGTGGGGGTGGTGGGTGTTGTCCTTGGAAGAGGGAACAGCATGGGTAAATGCTCAGAGGCTGTGAGAAAATTCCAAGGGGTCAGGAAATTACAAGCAGTGCTGTGAGACCTAGATTATGGGTTCTACCTCTCTGGGTGTGACAATCCTGGGCCTCAGTGTCCTTGCCTGCACAACAATAACTCTGAATTTAAAGACCCAACTAGAAAAGAGGGAATGCACCCAGACCTAAGAAACCAGCTCTAGACAGAGTGCGACTAGAGTAGAAGAGTCTGGCCATTACCGAACTGCAGCTGGTAGACCCCAGCTGGCTGCCTGTTTGATACCTGGGAGTGGCGGGATGAGGAAGGGAAGGCAGCAAGGAGATGCCAGGTATTGAGCCTCACTATGCACCACACAGTCTCAGGACTCTCTTCTCAAAAAAAAAAAAAAAAAAATCCCTGTAAAGTGTTATTTTCCTCACATTATGGAGAAGGAAACAGGCTCAGAGAGGAGAAGCAATCTGCATATGGTCCAATCCTAAGGTCTGGATCCAGGATTTCATCCAGGGTCTGTCTGATTTTAGCTCTAGCTCTTCCCAGGACACCCCCTACCTCTCATCCAGCACCCGCAGCTCTGCAGGCCCTTCCCGGGGACCTGCGCCTTGCCTCAACTCCACCCCCCACATGCTTGCCCACCCGGGGGCTCCTCTGCCAACTGGCCCGCAGGGAAAGCTGCAGAAAGGCGACCCTGCTGGGAGAATTGAGCAGGAAGAGCAGTAGCCCTGGCTCCCCTCCGCATGAGGAAAGGCCATCTCCATCTACTGCCCTTCCTCCAGCCCCCCCCCCCCCCCCGGAGCCTCAGACTCCAGGGGCTCCGCAGAGGGCCTAGGCATGGGTCACCAGGCGCGCTGCTGCAGCTGCTGCAGCTGCTGCCTCTCCCTGTGGCCCAGCGCAGGGCTCTAGGAACCCGGAGCTGCCCTGACGTCATGCCCACTGGTAACCTGACCCCTAATGGCTGCTCCCTCCTCCGCTCTGCTGGGCCTATCCTGCTGGCACAGGGGACAGGTCACCCCTCAAGGGAGGGGGCCAAGTGCAGCTCCTTTTAGTGGCTGCTGAAATGAGAGATAATTTTGCTTACTGACATCTCCCACAGGACGTCCCTGTTCTCAGAGCTGCTCCTAATTCTCCCTCTCTGGCTGCTTCTGGAACCAGACCTGCTTTCACTTCGCACTAAAAGAGCAAACGGGGGGGGGGGGGGGGGGGGGCTCTCCCTTTGGGCTTGTCTCCAGATTAACTGGCCAAGCGCAGGACTCGGGTTTGGCTGGGGTGTTCTCACTCTAAAAAGATAAACACTTATAAGTAAACCTTTCATTTAATCACTGACACAGGCACTCTATAAAATGGGTCTCAGTACCAGCCAAACACTACATTTATTTAAATGCAATTCTAATAGAGCAGTCAGAAGGGAACGCGTGAAATTTGAACCTCTTTAAATCCATTGGGTGTTCATGGAGCACTGGTATAAGTTTAGCACTAGGCTCCACCCTGGAAGCTACAAAACAGTCAGGAGACTCCACCTCTGCCTTCTAGCCTCCTACACTCTAATTGGGAACAGGACTACCATTATTAATATTATCCCTGCTCCGGTCTGGCATTTCCTAAATACTAACTGTCTACTGGGCACCTGCTAAGTACTTGTTTTCTTACTTAATCCTCATAATAAGCCCAGGATTAGAGCAGTTACTGATTTTCCCATTGAACAAAGAAGGAAGCCGAGGCACAGAGGTGAAGTAACTTTCTGAAGGTCACCAAGCTGGCGTTTTCACTGTTTGAGTCCATGGCTCATGCTCTCAACCCATAAGTGATTCAATAAATTTCAGGCATACCTCAGAAATAATGCAGTGGTCAGTTCCAGACCACTGTAATAAAGTGAGTATCACAATATATATATATATGAAGTGCAGTAAAACAAGGAATGCCTGTAATGTATCAGGTAGGCAAAATATACAGAATTGAAAAGATTCAAAGAAGAAAGAACAAGCTAGAAGAGATAGGGAAGGTTTGGAGCAGATAGAAATGTGAGGTGACTCTTGAGGAGGGGCTGGGGTGGCCGGGTGGAGTAAAGAGGGGAGGATGAGGAGACGTGGGCAGATAGCATAGGGAAAGCCAGTCCTGTCTGAGACAGCTCGGACACAGCTCTGCATCTTCTGTCCTCTGTGTCCATGAACTCTAAACACACCTGGAAAAGTACCTCAAACAGGATCATTTCTAGTTCACTCTTTTCAAAAGAGGAAGAGATGTGAATGTCCTGCCCACTAAAGGAAGTTCACATAGCTCTCGTGATAAAGTTTGGCCCAGAGATCTTTCTATGAAAGGTAGGAAACCAAAAGTCAATATATTGCTACATGGGTAAGCTTTGCATAGTGACCCAATTCATGAAAAGTAACAAGAGATCATAATTTCCTAAGTTTTCTAAGTAAAAGGACTCCACACTGGTAGCCATAAAGCAAACCAACATTTTCTCCAATAGAAACATGTCCTTAGCTCCTGTGCCTTGCAAAACAGAGTGTCTGTATGTGAATGCTATGGTGGCATCTGTCGGTTCCAGGTCACTGTGCCCATCTGTAGTCCTGAATTCTAATGCATGTTGACTGCCCACTTGCCCACTGTGGTCTGAGCGGACACTTTGGGTGACACAAAAATACCACGACAGTCTAACAGGAGCTAAAGACTATATGAGCAGAACCAAAGTTGGAAGACAGGGAAAGACAGGGCGACATGGGCTGCTTTCAGAAAAACCAGGTGAGGAGGTTCAGTAGGTCGAAGAGGAGGAAGTCTGGTCACCTGTCTGAGACTTTAGTGGGTAGCGGCAGGCCTCCCTTGTAGGGGGAGGCAGTAATGGCAGAGCAGATATGAGAACCAGCTATGACCTCTGTGATATCGTGGTGTCATAATAAATATCTATTTGGTCCTCATCCTCAGTTACTGGCACAGAGCAGTATTTCCCCACTTGAGGTATGTGCAGTCCTGGTGGCATACAACTTTATTTTAGGTGCTATATCAATAACCTTTTTAAAAAAATTTTTATACCCACAATTCTACTGTCATGGGAATTTGGAAGAAAAATAAGTAGCATATGAAATATAGGATTTCATTGATAGCCCTGTAACAAGACTAAATTTTTTTAAAGTGGGTCCATTTAAAGAGATATGTGGGGCCATAATATGGCAGAAATCAGGACAGTGGTATATTAACGTCTGATAATGGTACTGCGTGAAAAAAGGCACAGGCTTTGGAGTCATGCAGAGCTGGCTTCAAGAGCCAGGTCTATCTAGCATTTCTAACTTTGGGACCACGGGAAATTTACCTAGCTTCTCTGGGCCTTTATTTCCCTATCTGTGACATGGGAACAACAGCACTACCTCTGGCGTGCTGTTAAAGTGAGGATTAAAGGTGGTAATATACAAAACCACCTGTGTCACAGGGTCTCAGCAGTGCCTCTCACCCATCCTCACTCTCCCACCTGCACTGCCTCACACACGCTCTTTCCCAACACCTCTCCCTCACCCTCCTTAACTGAGCTGAGATCCATGATCTCTTTGGGCACCACTCTGGGGGCTCAGGGGTTCTCACAACTCAAGTTCCACAGGTTCTGCCTTCCCAGTCGTGTTGATAATAAGAGTTGGAGACTCCATAGGAATCCAAATGGGAAGATCCTCCAGGGACATGAGCAAACATTAGATTTTTTCAGTCACCATAGGCAAAGGGCTACATGTTGTTCTAGTAATGCAAACTGCTTATTTGCCATTTCCCTCTTCGCGTCCTACTCAGGCCCTGCCAGTGATTGATGGTCGTAAGGGAAGACAGTGCACACAGCCAGCACTCATGGTTTCAAGTGCCCTTGATCCCGGTAGCAAGTAAGTTGGCTTCCTGGGCTTGGCATATGGCCTCAGGATCATGGAGGGTGGTCAGGGAGAAAGACATCTTGCAGCTGGGGACTCTGCCTTGCCTTTTAAGCAGAAGGATCCTTGCCAAAGCGACCCACATACTAAATGCCAGCAAAAGGCTAGACCAAGGAGTCGAAGAATCTCACACCAGTGCAGCAGGAGCTAAGGCCCCAGGAAACCAGGACTCACCCAGCCATGACGGTCACTCCATGTAACACACTGGGATTGGAACCCAGATTCTCTGGAAAGTGTGACTTTTCCTCAGGCTTTTACAGACAAGGGATAGCAGTCCCAAAGTAGACCACTAAGATCGCAAAAGCAAAGTGCAGTTTTTCATGACTTAGTGCAGTGAGCTCAGAGACAATTAAAAAAAAAGAAAGAAAAAAAAGAAATTTACTTTTGCTCAGCACCAATGCAATACACCAGGTGCTGTGCTAAGTACTTTATATGTATGATCTTATTTAATATAATCCCACACAGTAGAAATTATTAGCATCCACATTTTATAGATAAGGCATGAAGTTCAAAAATGTTAAGAAACTTTCCTAAGATCAAAAAGCCAAAATGTTCTGGGACAGGAATTGAAACCCAGGCTGCTCTAATCACCAAAGTTGTTTCTACCTTCCCATTCCATTCAGCTTCCTATTTTCCACATTGAAAGCTCATCTGTCTCCCTCCCTGACTCCTCATTACTTGCTCTCATAATTTGTCCTACTGCACTGCAACATGTGAGGGCATATTCTGCACAGATTTATTCAGTACATTCCCATTTTGGTACATCTGAGCCACTGTTCTCGCCTCTAATCTCATCTCTAAGTGATCAGCACATGCAGACATCAATAAAGTGACCTTCCAGGTCACCATCACCATGGACCCATGCAACTCAAAGGAAAAAGGAATATCTCTGCCAGGGGGTGGGAAATAATAGATTCACAATAATGAACCTGGGTCTTCAAAGTGAAGAAAACGCACATACATAAAGACACACAAACGCAGAACAAGTTTACCACTAAGCCGTCCTCCCAGACACCCTTCCTCCTATTACAAAATCAGACAATTAAAACCTTATTTCTAAGATGCTACTGTTGTATGTCACCAAGAGTCTAGCTCAGAGATTCAGAAGCCAGACCTATCTCGCCATTTTACCCCCAGCCCATTTAGAATGTTGACTCTCATTCATTCATTTAACAAATATATGCTGATCATCTACTATGTGCCAAACAATGTAACATGAAGATAGATATAAACATAAAACTGGATGGCTAGTGAAGAAAAGAGACTTTAAGAAATTGATTAAATGCAGGTTTATACATGTGAGATGCCCGAGATGTAAGAATTCTTTGTTCTAGTTTTTAGCTTCATAAAGATTTTCTCATGTCATTAAGGAATTTTTTTATTGCATTTTTAATTAGATCAGTGAGGGGAAAAAAACAGAGGAAAAAAATAAACTTAAAATCACACATTCCTAGGGAGCCTCTCATCTACAATCCATCCTTTGGGTGTGGGGTGGGAAGGAAGTCTAAAGGAACCTCACTCACTTACCTAAGAAGCTAGCAAGAATCTGGAGTCTGAACATCAATTTCCCAAGTGCCCAGGTGTTCACATTGATACCTCTGTGGCAGCTTTACAAGAGACGAAGGACATAGGCTCCTACAAGTTGTAATCAAGATGTTGACTCCTGTCCCTCAAATCCCACTGTGCCCAGAGGTTCAAGGGAGAGTGGATACAGGAAACGGATGAGGCTTTGAGTAACCTTGTCTGTCCTTACTCAGCTTAGCCAAGGGAGAAGTCCCCATGTACACCCAAGTGCAGTCTTCAACTTCTCTCTCTAACACATAAAGTTATACAGCTCTGGTTCATTCCCCAAATGACCCCTGGTTCCCACATCAGGACCCACTGCGATCTGGCTCCATCAGCCCCCTGCCCCACCCCCCCATCCCGAGCCCAATCTTGCGTCTGCTTCCTCCCCCAAGTGAACTGGGAATGTAGACACCAGGCTTCAGTTGCTCCCTCCCCTCGAAAGGCTGCACTGTAAAAACATCCACTCTTGCTCTGCCATCCGCATCTCCTCCTATGTCTCTTCCCAACCCCCACATCTCTTCTAATTATCCCAAAGAGAAGGAAGATTAAAAATGAATGCCCTGAGGATGGGAGTCAGAGATGTCATTATTTTGATTCAAACTGCAGGCATGGAAGAATCTGATCTGAGCTTTAGGACCCAAGTAACCTAGGATGAGATTTGGAAAACCTTGATTAATTGGAACTCACCTCTAGATAACCAGATATTTTTTGATGCTTAAGTTTTAGAGGATGCCACAAAGTATAATAAATGAAATCCATAAAACATATTCAAGCAAAAATGCAACTCTCAGACAGTGGTGTTTTAGATTTGCACAAAAAGTTTAGCTTAATACCTACATGCCATAGTCCCTTAAATTGTAATTTTATGTGCAAAATGATGAGGAGGTCAAAGTAGTTCCTACAGGATGGCTACACAAAAGAATACTTGGTTGTTTGTATCAACAGTACTTCTAAAGAAGAAAAGCGGACTTTCTTTTAGGAAGACATACAGTAACAAAAGTTTAAACTACAAGGAATTTTACATGACCGTCAGTTAACCAGAAACTTAAATTCAAACTAGCACTAGTCACCCATTCCTCCCACCCCTATTTTATTCCCCAAAGATGCCACCTAGGGGATTTTGCCAAATGAGGAAAGGGAAACATATGATAATAATTATAACAGATATCACTCAATACTTAATTGTATGCTAAGTACTACGTTAAATACTTCAAGCACATTATATCTCGTAACCCTCACCAAAGGTTTCATCATTATCATCATGATTTTCAAGATGAAGAAGCAGAGGCCAGAAAGGATAAATTAGCCAATGTAATAAGGTTCCAAAGTTGTGTTATTAACAAATAGCAGACCCTAGGTGACACGCCACTCTTTTCTCCTCCCGTTAAAGACCATGCTTTAGTTAGTTTAAGAGAGGAACACATGGCAAAACAGAACAGACCAACAGGAAAAAACAAAGTCTAAAAGGATCCCGTAAGTAAAAGGGCTTTAATGTATGCGCCAACTCCAATACTGGCACTGCCTACCACTCCAATTACATCTCAGCCGTCCTTTGTGCTGAGGACTCTGTAATTTGGTTCCTGAAAGCCAACCGGGGATAGAGCTGGAAAGCCAAAATAAATTCATTTTACTTATGTTCAGAGCTATCCTCATTCAATTTATATGCTCTTTCGAATAATGGGAATGTCCACCTATAAAGTGCCTGGATTATTGTTTAACATCTAGCACCTTTAGGACCAAGAATAGCCTAACTTTTCCAGCATCTTTAAAACCTGGTTTTAAAATGCCAAGTCTTCTTTTCCACTGAAAATTAAGCTAAAATAACAAAATATCAGCACTCATTTCTGTTGACTGAGAAAGACAGTTTTATTCCCTGGAGTGACCTTAAACCGAAGGAGAAAAGGACTAGAGATCTTCCTCCATGTTGTATGACCTTAGGCAGGTCACACGCCTGTCCATGCCTAACTTATGTCATTCACCAAATGAAGAAACAACTCTCTGTTACGACTGGAGATCTGCCTGGAAGAAGCCAAGAGAGAAGCACAGTGAATCCAGGCTACATTAGACAGTCACGATCTAAAGTGCCACTGGGCTATTAGATACCATTCTACCAGAGACAAGGAAGGCTCTGAACCTTGAGACATCTGAGATTCAAGCTACCCAGGACATGAGTCATATATCCAGTTGCTGGCCAAATTCTGCTCCTCCAATTTTATCCCCTTATATCTGTGCTCATTTTTCCCTTCTCTTTGTCATAGCCCCAGAGTAGAAGCTTATCACCAGACACTTATGTCACTTTGTGGCCTCCTCACTAGTATCTCTGGTTTCGGACTCTCTCACCTACACTGCTACCCCTCCCCCTCCCTATCCACCCTAGTTTATTCTAAAGTCTAAATGTACCACTTTCAGATCATTCTCTAATTCTGAAGCCTGTAGTATTTTCACAATGCCCCGGGGAAAAAATCCCAACTATTCACATGTCTCCATTCTCTTTCCTCATCCTTTTCATTCTTGCATTTGCTCAATCAACAGATATTTACAAAGCACCCACCAGGCACCAGGCAGTATTCTGGAAGCTAGAAAACAGATCTGGTGTCGGCATTCTAGGAGCTCACAGTTTGGGTTGTTGCAGGCAACATACCTTAAGCCAACTCTCACTACACACTGGCCTATGAGTCTGCTAGGGCTGCCACAACACAATGCCACAGGCTGAGGAGGGGCTTCAACAACAGGCATTTATTTTCTCATGGTTCTGATGGCTTGAAGTCCAAGATCAAACTGTCAACAGGTTTGGTTTCTCCTAAGGTCTCTCTCCTTGGCTTGCAGATGGCCTCCCTCTCACTGTGTCCTCACATGACCTTTCCTCTGTGCACAGACCCCCTTCTGCCCCCATGTCTCTTCCTCTTCTTTTACAAATACCAGTCATACCAAATTAGGGCCCCATCCTTATGACCTCACTTAATCTTAATGACCTCCTTAAAGGCCCTATTTCCAAATACAATCACATTGGGGGTTAGGGCTTCAACATATGAATTTGGGGGCAGGGAACACAATTCAGTCCATGCTGTGTGCTGTATATTTAGTCTCCCCTGCCAACACAGTCCCCAGTGTGTGTCTTGCTTGGCCTGTAATAGGCAGAGCTCAAGTTCTTCCTTTTCCAGGGAAGCTTCCCCTTACCCTTGACTTCTCCAAATCAGATAGACACTTACCTAATGTCCTTGTCACTGCTGGTTGAATTGACTGACTCATCCAAGACTCTGGAAGTCCCAAGAGATTGGGGACAGTCTCTAAACTCATCATTACAACCCCAGTTCCTCATGCTGTGGCTGGCTGTCATATAGTAGGTACTCAGTACGCAAATGTGGAATGACTGAATGAATGAATGAATGAATGAATGATAAATGAATAAATGGATGAGGCTGACCTGGTACTATCTTACATTCTCTGCATTGAAATAAAGGCAGGGCATTGACCTGGTCCCTTTGCCCTAATTCCTGAGAAGGGTCTCAAGACTTACTGAACTGAGTTGCCTCTGGCTATAGTCTCCTTCCATCCTTCTTCAATGACATGTGAGATGTGCTGTGTTAGGTCCTCAGTGTCCACCCCCTGAGCATTTGGTTAACACCCCCTCCATTCATACCAGGAAGACAGGCAAGCCATCAGGCAGAGAGCTGTCAGGAGGCAGATCAACATGTAACTGCTGCCACCTCTGGCTCCAAAGGGGCAGCAGCAGCATGTGGGTCCGGCTGAAGAGTAAGCATTTCAGCTCATCTGGAAAGAGATCGGGAGCTGGGATTGCAGCTGCATCCTCACATGATGTGTGAGCCTTCATGCACCCTGAGTCCCACACCACCAGCACCCCAGAGCTCACTCTTTGGGGCGTAGGACAGCCCCTCTGAAGCAGCTCAGCCTCAACATAGCCTGCGACCGACCTTGGGAGGCTGGTGGCATGTAGCTCTGATTTGATGAATGACATGGACATAGTTCCTGGTTGAACAAACACCTGTAAGATGTCACACAGGCCAATCCTACTATGGAGTGAGTGTGTGTGAGTGTGTGTGTACACACACATGTCCATGCCCTGTATATACATGTCCATAACTGCAAGAAGTTGGAAAAAAAACCTATTTTTAAAATAAAATCCAGTTTTAAAAATTTTGATATATAATTCTAATGGTGAGGGTGAAATTATAGTGTTGGAGCCTTACAGATAAAATAAGTTGTAGAACATTGGAGAAGCCCCTTTGTGACAACTTTTGCATCTGTAAAATGGGTTACTATCAACATCAGGGTTCTTGGGGGGACTCTAAATGAGATCAAATGAAAGGAAGGCCTAGTCCCCTCCCTGGCACAGAGCAATTGTTCAATATGCACTGTCCTTATCCTTAGCCTATTTCTTAATCCTTTCTGAAGAATTCTCTAAATCTCATCATGTGTGCTCAGGGAAAACTACTTAAAATATGTGTGTGTGTGTTGTTTTCATCTTTGTGTGAAAAGCAATACCCACTGCTCTGCTTCCCCTGGTGCAAACCAACCGAAAGCACGTCTCTGCCACGAGCAGCACTACAGGGTGTCATTACTTCAAGTCGCTCCATCCGAAGGGCTGCAGGTCCCCTCTAGCCATCCATGTACTGAAGCACAGCACGTCTTAGATCCATCCTTCTCCACACATCTCTAGCGACTATCTAATCCTGATGTAAATTCTCCTGCTTCTTCCTTCAAAACACCGCTTCAGCACACCATTCTTTCTATTCCGCTCACTAGACTCAATCTAGGCTCTCGTCACATGCCTCAGTCACTACAGAGAGCGCCTGTCTCCTTAAATCTTATTCCTCCTTATTCTTTCTGTAAGGATGGACAATGTTGTAAACTGGTCATTCTGGAGGGACAGGTCTGGCTTCAGGCCCACGGGGAAAGCAGAATCTCAAAGCAACAAGTAACTTTCATTCATTCAACCAATATTTATTGGGACCTACTGAGTGCCAGGGGTTTGAAGAGATGGATAAGACCAGTTTCTTCTTCAGTGAGCCAACGATCTGGTTCAGGGGTGACATGTGGGAAAACATCTGGGCCACAAGGAGAATGTGGTGAGCTGCTACCCTGGCTGCACTTGAACAAGGTATTGAAACATGAGGAGGACTCATTCTTCCTGGAGGAAGGATGAGGGATCTGGGCAGAGGGGCCTTCCAGGTGGACACAATGCATAAGCTGAGACTCCGAGGTGAGGCCGGGGAACGTGAGAGTTACTCAAGGCCCAGCCATCAGAGTTTGGAAAGAAGAGAAGATTCGACTAAGAGAGAATGGGAAGGTCCCTGTCATAGCAATTCCCACTTATTGATGCCTCTCTGTGTGCCAGGTACGGGGCTGAGCACCTTATAATCTACAAGAAGGTACCACTGGGAAACAGCTCAGGGTGGTGGAGACTTTTTCAGGTTTGATGCTGAGTTTGTCAAGGCTCCAATGACATTTAAGGTTTTACCCACTATACCCTAGAAGTTGGCACAGTATAAAGTGCGGGGGGCTGAGAAGGACATCTTCTGAGGAGGCAGAGGGAAATCACTGAAAAGGGTGACAACAGCTGGACTCTGGGCGGAGTGGCCTGGCCAACAGTGGAGGCCAGACTGCAGGAGTAGCAGAAACAAGGTCATGCTACCAGCCAGGCAAGAATTCCTAGATCTGAAATGAGGGTGGTGACAGTGAGACTAGAAAGAAGAGACAACTGCCAGCCACGCTGTGACACAGGAGCAGCATGGCTGGTGACTAGAGAAAAAGGTGGTGGACTTAAGGGGGAAGGGAGGTCAAATGATTCAGAGCTGTAACCACAGGTGACTGGGAAGTTGGGGCTGCTCTTAATAAAAGGAAGAGAAGAGGCTGATTGGGCAAGTATAGTCCCCTTTGAAGGAGCCGGCAATCCAGAGCAGCTCAGCCGACCCCAGAAATTTTAATTACACTAGGCCCGAGGTTGCCTTCTCCAAAGTCATCTTTAAAACGCTGTCTCTGGGAGGCTTTCCCGCTGAGAAGCTGACAGCCAGCAGAATATTGCAACTAAACCATCCTTGTCACTCCTCAGTCGTCAAGTATCTTAAAAACCGCTGAACAATTCTTATTTTACAGGGCTCATCCTCTGCGGGAAGGCGCTGTCTGGGAAGCACAGATTTCTAAGGAAGAGGAAAGAAAAATCAATCAAGGAGTCATTCCTCCGACTGATCAATAGGTGTCTGTCAGGGAAATTTTACTTCTCCCATCTACGCGAGTGAAGTGGGTTCTCACAGCCCCCCGAACAATACTGACGTCGCGGAGTCTCGCTCCATGGCAATTTGCAGCCCCACGCCTCTATGGATTCCTCCTGACTTCAGCACTGAATATGAATTTGACAAATGCTAGCGATGCATGGGAAATTACTGTCCATAAGTGGCACCAAGATAAGTCACCAAAGGGGGAATTTTGAATGGCACCCACCTCTCCTGCAGAGTGAGAGTGGGCACATTCATATCTGCAGTCAGCTGTCTGATTGTCCCTGGTCCCTTATACCACTGTGCCCTATTTATTTTCTTTAAAGCATAGACCACTGTCTATAAATAAATGATCTAGTTACTTACCTATCAATTACTGTTCAGAGAGCCACTCTCCAACACGGTGGCCACTCAACACATGTGTCAGTTTAAGTTTAAATTAAATATAACAAAATAAGATTTAGAATTGAGATCCCCTGTCACACTGGCCACATTTCAAGTGATCTGTGACTAGAGATGGCCAGTGGCCACTGATGTGTACAGTGCACAAACAGGACATGTCCATCACTTCAGAGAGTTGAATGCACAGCACTGGTCCAGAGTGTCAGCCTCAGGAAAGAAGAGACCTTGTCAGCTTAGTCTATAACTGGCTCCAAGAATGGTGTTTGGCATGCAACGGCTCTTCCTAAATACTTGTTAAATAGATATAGAGGAATTTTATAATACAAAAAAAAATTACAGAGCAAAGCAAAAAACCCCTAAGCATATATCTATAGGGATTAGTGAAATACATTTTGGCCATTCTATAGTGGAACTCTATCCAGTCATTAAAAGGCATGAGGTAGGTGTGTGTGCAATGATTTAGGCAGATAGCCACACTACATTAAGTGAAAAACAAGTTTCTCAAAAACTTGTACAGTGAGATTCCATTTTATTAAGAAACACAAACCCAAAATATTTAGGAATATTACATACCAACCTGTTAATAGCAGTCATTGCTGGATAGAATTAGAGAAGAGAGGAATTTATACTTTGTATACTTCTGTAATGTCTGAATGTGCCAAAACTATGTATTACTTGAGTATTTTTTAAAGGACTTAAAATCACATACAGCCTTCTCAAGAACAAAAGAAAGAAATTCTACATTGCAAACTGACCCAAGACTATATAAAGCATTGCTTAAAAAATTACCAAGTACCAAATACCTTACCAACTTTCTTTCATTTGATTGTAACATTCCTGTGATTAAATACTATTGTCCTCTGATGAAAATGCAGACTATAAAGATCAGAGAGGTGAAGTAGATGTCCCAAGGTTGCACAGCTAGCACAGAGCACCACTGTCATTTGAACCCAGCTCTTCACTGCAGAAAGCACGGGCAGATACCCACAAAGAGCCAGATTCCAGAGGAGCCCTAAAGTAGCGACTCCATCTACATGAAATCCCAAACAGGGGCCAAGCTACATACACCAAGAGCCACGACACCCACCAGACCCTGGAGAAAGTGGCTCTTGCTGCTCAGGACAGTAAGAAATATAGCAAAATTGAAGCTAGCCACAGTCCCTCTTGCTTTGTCTCTCCAGCTTATCCCACAGTTGCCCTTCATTTGAGTAACAATGGAAACACACACACACACACACACACACACACACACACACACACACTGAGGGCAATGCCATGAGGATCTGGTGCCAATGAACGCTTGGTAACTTAAGCATGCTGGTGGAGATGGCCCCACTCCCCAGCAGATGCCTCGATTGTGCCTTTGTTGGATTTTTAGCCAATCCCCCGTGAAGAGGAGTTTGCAGCTCACCCGCGGCATCTGAGCCAAAACACTGTAGAGTCGCCTTTCAGCTCCCTGGACCAGACATTCCAGGCTGCATGCCGGGAGGCTTGTTTAGCTTCACACTTGACGCAAATGGGGTGTGTGTTTACCCACAACACACACACATGCACACACCAACAGAAGCTGCTGACGCCAACAGAAGCTGCTGCAGTGGCGGTATTTCTAGAAGCCCAGAAACTGTACTCAAGCAATATGTAACTTGATTACAATGCTTATCAAGAAAAACAATCTAATTCCTCCTAAGCAAAGTTTCAACCACTGCCCGGAAAATTCAGTAGGAGATGAAATGTAATACTCTATTAAACCTTATTTTGCCAGCACAAGTGAGAGCTCACTCAAGCATGGAGAGTCATTAAAATGGATCTTACATATATCATTATAAATTTAATAATCGCCATGACGGCTAGAGTTCAAGTTAAAATGAATGTCAGCTGAGCATGACCAATTGATGTTACCCCAGCTGCCGCAGAGCCTCACTTGGGGTTATATTCTACTTCCAGAGGCTCCGTGGTACATGTGGACCCAACACAGCCAGAGCCAAGAACAGATGGGAAATGCAGACATCGACACCTAGCCAAGGAGAGGCCATCATAATTGCATATTATCTCGGCATACCAGCCCAATTAAAATTTTCTACAGTGTCAGAGGTCCCAAATGTTCCTCCACTAAGTGTCTGGATAGCAAACTTGGCTAACACTTAGTAAAATGCCGTCAATCCCAGCTTCTGTTCACGACAATTACCAATTTTCCTCCTATCTCTCAGAAAGCTTCTGTAGAGACAGGAGCAAACAGGTCAAGTAGGTTATACACTGAGTAAATCAAACACCACAAAACAACAAATTTCACATATGTAGGTGCCTAAAACAGTGGGCATTCTTCCTGCAATATGGTGTGTGCCGTTTCAGGAGTGGAAACTTTGTTTTAGGAATGGAACTGGTCTATGTGCTCTGAAAATGTAGTTTGTTTCCATTATTTTATTCTTTGAAAGTCAGGTCAAAACCTCATATAAACCCTCTTTCTCTCTCTCTCTCTCTCTCTCTCTCTCTCTCTCTCTCTCTCTCTCTCATACACACACAGCCATTTAAAATTATAAGAAAGAGTTTTAAGGCTAGCTCTCACTTGCGCATGTGTATTTCACACCAGGAAAAAATAATCTTTGAGACTGACAAGGAGAGCAGAAACGACACCCCACCCTGAGAGAACACCACAAGTTTTTCAGTCATTCAGAACATTTCAAAAGAAATATCAAAATTTATGTTGACATTATTAACACAGACCCTGGCCCTGCCAGGCTGTGTTTCACCCTTGCCGCGGCCACTCCACCCCACCCCCTTCCTCGCAATTCCCCTGGGAGTGAGGAGACAGGTTCTCCTTTCTTCCTAGACAAGCAGCCACTCACTGCTCCTCCCGAATGTGTCTGACTTTTAAAGCCAAGTTGAACTTTAACTGGTAGACACGGGTCCTGGGTGACCTCGGCTTTCAGACAGATGCCAGACAATGACCTATACACCCAACAAGCCTTTTTCAGAGGCTGTAACATCCTCACAGATGGGGCCACCGAGTGGAGTAGGATATGTTTTTGGTCCATGAACACAAGAGCCAGCCGACCACATGGAGAACAACTCAAACAAAAACCACCACTGTCAGGAGAGTTTCCAAAAGGTGCTAAGAGCGTGTGAATCCCAAAGGGATTTCAGTACAAATAAGCTCACGTTTGACTTGCAGAACACCAACACTTTCACTCAACTCCCCGAGCTAAAGCTTATAAATCTTTGCCTTTCTGACTCCCAGGATCATTTTTTATTATTATTTCTCTCTCCCCTAGCCTACCACCAAGTCAAGGCTTCAAGTCCAGCACTAGGACCTGGCAAATTGTGAGCTGCCCCCACCCTGCCTCCTTCACCAGAGAGAGACACTCAAGCCTAATACTCAACCACAACCACACTGTGAGGACCACCTGGCCTCTCTGTCTCGAGCTTAGCAAGTCCAGCACCACAAGCCAAGGAACAAAAGAAAGTTCTGCCACTTACCCTCTTTTGATCTTCCAGTCCGTGGGTAACCAGCTTTCTCTTCTGCTGTTGGCTGGACTCAGAAACCGATTCCATTTCCCAGGAATAAAATCCCCTCTCTCCTTCAGCGATGCTTCCAAATCCACAAAGGAAGAAACTAACCCGGGCAAAGGCGAGGCATGCACACCTCCAGATACAGCACCCGCCAGCCAAGGAGATCCACGCTACCTCTTCAAAGGTCTTCCCTACTTCCCACAGTCCACGCGGGAACCTCACTCGCCATTGCTGCCTTAGCAATGAAGGCGGCTGCTGCCGGCATCATGAGAGCTGGGAGTTGGGGTTTTTATTTCAGTTCCAAGTCTGGCTTCCTGAGAGCCCAGAGGACAGATTTGGGCAAAGACGAGTCCATATCCTGGGGCACACGCCACATTACTGCCCCAGAAACCCTTTCCCTCACTGTCTCCTTGGCACCGATAATTTATAAGTCAATATCAATGTAAATGGGCATTTAATCCACCAAGCTGATAGCATCCACATCCCTCTCCGGCAGCCCTTGACTCCCATAAATCACCACAAACGCTGCTCGCCAAGCCGTCCCTCACAGTTCCTGCCCGTGCTCATCACAGAGGTAGCTCCCCTCCTGGGCTGTCAAGTTCCTCCATGGAGTGAGTCCCATACCTGAGGAAAGAATGGGCAACAGTCAGATGAGTCTGTTGTGGAGAAGTTCAGGTTTGAGCTGCCTTGCCCACCATCTGGAGCCCAAACCAAGCAGCAGCCAGCAGTCTTCCTCCGAGCCTGTCCACACTCCGAGTGCATCCATGGACAAGCCACTGGGGGCCTCATGGGCTCCCCACTTCTCCTGGCCAGGGACACGCAGAGGACCCTGTTCTTGAAATAAACACACTGGAGCTGGAAATGAGTTATCTTTTGACCCTAGGTGGGGGTGCATAATTATCATCATCATCATCGGAATAAGGCCCCCAGGTGTGCGACAGGGAAGCAATGGCCTGGGAAGCAAGAAGCCATCCACATCCCCCCCCCCCCCAGTGACAGCCGCAGAGGCAGAGTGTGACAGGCGAGACGCCAGGTCCACTGGGGAGGTGAAAAAGAGCAGGTGGAGCGTCTGAGGGCAGCAAGGCAACTGCTACGGAGGAGCTGCCTGCCTGCCTTGGAACCTGCAGCAAGCAGGCACCCAGTCACCTCCTGGCTGACGTCACAGAGGCTGGGGGGAGGGGGGAGTGGACGCGGAGAGAGGAGAGAGGAGCAACCTCCACGGAAAGGAAAACATTTTGCAAGGGGTGCACCCTTCCATGAACAGTTTGGGAGGTGAGAACATATTCGAGAATCCCCATTGAAGAGGCACCCATAAATAATTATAAATGCCTCTTCATGTAGAACCAGCACCACCAGGAAAGAAAGGGGAAACGGGGAGGGGCTGTTTACCAAAAGGCACGAGTCTCTTGCCAGCATTTCTAACCAATACACTAGCCATTCTATGATTCAGGCCACACACACCAGCCGCCCAGAGAGCTATGGCCAGATCCGGCTGCAGCAGGCACTAGACAGAAGCCCTCAGACCCTCCTTTGCAGCTGTCCTGACCGGTGGCTACTTTGGAAGGAGGCCGAAGCCAACCCCATCACAAAAGGCTTCTGCACGGCTCAACGCCAAAGCAGGTTAAAAGGCGGGTGAGAGACTCAGCCTCAAAGGGCTTGGTGAGCAGCTTCTCTTGGGAGAGAAGCTACAGGACAGTTGGAGGCTTGTCCTGTACCACATGAAACACTCAGCCAGAGCAGTTTTCTCCAAGTGAATTCCCAAGTCACAAATGTTCTGAATTTGACCAGAATCAATGAGAACAGAATCTGCAGAAGAGGATAGTTCATACTCTTAACGGCAGCTGACACTAGGGGGGCAGCATGTGTGAAACCCTGGAAATAGATAAGCTTCCAGCGATACAGACACCATCTAGTTACCGTCCACCGTGGCCCCTTCAAGGGACTCTGGCAAAGGCGACACTTCATCCATTGTTTTTAGTTCCAAATCACAATACTAGTAAACTACGGCAAAGTTGCTCCGAGTATTACCGTTTTCTGAGTCTAAATGGAGACCTCAAACTAGAAGACTCATCTAGATTTTAATCTAAACCCTGCAACTGGACTCATTGTGGGACCTTGAGCAAGTAGTTAACTTCTCTGAGTCTCAGTGTTCTCACCTGTAAAGTGGGAATAATGACAACACATAAGAGTGAAAAGAAGATCACCTATTGATACAGAGGAAGTGATCAAAAGCTAACTGCTAATGTGTATTGAATGCTTGCTATATTCATTCATCCACAATCTCTAGCCAGAGCCTGCTTGGTGCTAGCTACCTTGTTTCAGTTAGGGATTTCTAGCTCTGTGTTAGAGATGAGTCAACCGAAGATAAGGAAGGTCAAGTAACCTGCCTAAAGTCACACAGATAGGAAGCTATAGGCTGGAATTGGAACCCAGGTCTGATTCCACAACCCTTGCTCATATTCATGCCTCTCTGGCAGGATCACTGTTATTTGGCTTTTCACAAGCAGCCCGAGTCCAGAGTCCATACTTTTTACAGCTTCTGGCTCTCCTCATGAATAATAATATAAGCGGGGAAAAATGAGTGCCAAAAGGGTCTCCTACTTAGAAGGGCCTCCTCCAGGGGGGGCCGCTCTATTTGCAGCTCTGGGCTCTCTCCTTATCTGAGCACCGCTCTGCACTCTGCAAAAGCCCCTAGCTCTGTCCCGGGTGAGACCCTGTCACATCCCATCATGCCAGCCGGCGCACACGCCCCAAGTGCACACAGGGACAGACGTTCTCTCCACAGAAATGCCTCCCCATCATCAGCGGGGAGTGGGAAGATGTTCAACACCTCCTGTGAACCTTTTGTGTGTGTGTTTTCTCTACCAGTTCTGGGGCTGTCGCTGTCCTGGTGCTGGAGCCAGGATGGGGAGGGGTTAGCGGAGAGAGGGGAGAGGCGAGGATGCTGCTCTCAGCTAGCTGCCAGATCCAATCAGTTTCCTAACTGGGGAGAAAGGACTTCATGAGAGCAAGACCTGATGCAAACGGTCTCATTTCTCACTGCCCAGAGAAATCACAGGAAGTTTAAACACTCACATAAAAAAGAGCTGAAAGGCAGAACGGAGAGAACATTTAACTAGATTGTTGAGAAGCCAACATGTGTGCTGAGTTGATCCCTAACGGTAGCACATGCCAGCAGCTTCTCTCTGTGCCATGAGTCAGCCAGGAGCAGTGCTGGGAGAGAGGAGAAAGGAGAAGACTGGACCACATTGCACCATAAGATGGGTCAAGGGAGTATTTGGGGCAAGACCTGCTTCTCCTTTAAGTCCATGAAACAAGCCCAGCTGTATTGAAGACATCCTGAGCACACTGCCAGGGCTTCCTGCCTGGTCCAAACGCAATCTACAAAAGGCTTCCAGCTGCCCACTCCACATCCAAATCCTTCCTGCCTCTGGACAATCACCATGGGGCAAAAAAAAAAAAAATGTTTTACAAGAATGGTTTGAAGGTACAGCCCAGGATGTGGAGAGCCAGGACAGAGTGTAGTCTCAGACAAAGAGGCATCCTCCAGGACAGAGTGTAGTCTCAGACATAGAGGCATCCTCCAGGACAGAGTGTAGTCTCAGACATAGAGGCATCCTCCAGGAAAGAGTATAGTCCCAGACATAGAGGCATCCTCCAGGAAAGAGTATAGTCCCAGACATAGAGGCATCCTCCAGGAAAGAGTCTAGTCTCAGACATAGAGGCATCCTCCAGGACAGAGTGTAGTCTCAGACATAGAGGCATCCTCCAGGACAGAGTGTAGTCTCAGACATAGAGGCATCCTCCAGGAGAGAGTGTAGTCTCAGACATAGAGGCATCCTCCAGGAGAGAGTGTAGTCTCAGACATAGAGGCATCCTCCAGGACAGAGTATAGTCTCAGACATAGAGGCATCCTCCAGGAGAGAGTGTAGTCTCAGACATAGAGGCATCCTCCAGGAGAGAGTGTAGTCTCAGACATAGAGGCATCCTTCTGAGCGGGCCACTGAGGTCCCACCAGGCAATAAAACTCCATTCCCTGGTAAATGCCAGCTTGAGATACTAGGTGCCAGACAAGTCACAGGCCAGACCTTCCCAGGTACAATGCACTCCTTCCTTCTTCCTGGGTGCTGGAATTTTGAGCCCATTTTATGTTTGGCAGAACGTCCTTCTTAAATGTTGCAAAGTTTTCCAAATTGGGAAAGCCCTTGGCCTTCTCCCTTCCCTCTGGCTTCTCCTGCAGGCCCGTCCACCCACCCGACCTTCCTTCCCAGGTGGCTGTGAGAATGGGGAAGCTGGCTTTAGACCTGGATTAAAGGCTGGGGGTGGGGTGAGAAAGGGAAACCTTACCTGTTTCATCTTATAACTGAAGCTAAGCTTCTGAAATCAGGGCGCATCCATCTTTCCAATGGTCTAATTAACACTCATCACGAACACAGCATTTTTAATTAGTCTTCCGTGCCAATAGGGGAAAGGGAGGAGGTTCCTGGAAGCCTAACCTTTCATTAATCAATCAATAAGTAAGTTTCGTAGAATGTAAGAAAGAGAGCCAAGGAGGCATGGTAGTTTTCGGGCTGGATTTTTTATTTGGGGGCTTTTTTGGTCCCAACGGGAGCCCACCTCGCTGGCCACTTCCCTGCGGCTCTGCTCCGGGGAGGGCTGACCCAGCCGCCAAGCCCGGCGCCTTTATTTGCTCACGGTGAGCAGTGAGCAAGCGGAGTGTGCACCCGCCTCTCCTCCGAAGAAAAGAAAGGATCGCACACAAAATAAGCCACTAGGGCCCCAGCTGGGCTGAGCGGGCTGCCGCTGCTGCCGCTGCCGCCGAGGTCCCTTTGCCGGCAAGAAAGGAGTCGGCTCAGCGGAGCGCACACCCGGAGGCTCCCGTGACTCCTGGAGCGCGGGCGCCCCCTCCCCGCCCGCAGCCCTTGCCTCTCTGCCCGGAGGCTACCGGAGCGTGGGAGAGGCAGAGCCAGGGAAAGAGGAGGCCCAGGCTAGTTACCCCGGCTCAGATCCACCGACACACAAGCACACTCACTCACACAGACACAGTGAAGAGACTTAGACACAGACTCACACAGGCAGAGTAGACACTCGGAGAAATCCAGTCACACACCACTCAGGCTAATAGGCAAGTGTGTAAGCACACACACATATATATACACACACACCCCTACAGAAGCTCAGGTCACACCCGAGGAGGTGCATCCACCCAGAGAGGGACACGCACACACAGGTATCAGCCCGCTCTTCAGAGACAGGGATGGCTAGAAAACAGAGGCGCAGACCACACACACACACACACACACACACTCACTCACTCACTCACTCAGATACACAAACACGCAGAGAGGAGAGGTGCACACACAAAAAAAAACAAAAATACACAGAGACGCAGACAGAAGGATCCACAAACAGCAGCACTCCAACACAAACACCGAGAGGGCGCCTACAGACACCCACGCCGGCGGAAAACACAGAGGGACCCAGACGTGAGGATACACCCGGAGATGCAATCACGCAGAGGAGAAGGCACAGAAACACACAAACGGAAGACACCCAGAAAGAGAACAACACGCACCAGGAGATACACCCAGCCTCGGGCACGCGCCACCGGAGGGGCACACACCCACTCGGGACGGGGGCGTGAGCAGTACGGCAGGAGGACGGGAAAGTGCGCCCGGGGCCTCACGGAACCGCTTGGGAACAGCGCGCGGCGCGCCCCAGCCTGCACGGGTCGGGGCACACTTTCTCAGCGCATCTCTGAACAAGGGCCCGCTGGCCGGGCCGTCGCGTGCGCGGGTCGCTGTGCCTCTGTCTGCTCGCTGGATCTCAACGCTTCGGTGGAGGATAAGGAGGCCCCAGTCTTCCTCCAGGATCCCAGCGTGGAGCTGCGGCCCCTGAGCTGCTCAATGCGGGGTCAGCCCTCTTTCCCACCGGCAATGCCCACCCTCTCAGCCCCAGGAGCCCGGCACAGAGCATCTCCAAGTCCCCTCCTCCCTGCTCGTCCCGCTAAGCGGCAAACTTTCCCCTGGCCAGTCCCAGCGACAGGCAGCCTGGCCCAGCCCTGCCCCAGGAAGACGGCGCCGGGGGCTCCTACCTGCGCCCACGCGGCTTTACAGAGCCTCAGCCTCCAGCCGGTCTCTCACGGTGCTCGGGCCGGCGCTCGCAGCCCTGCCGCCGAGGCAGCCGCTCCTTGTCCTCCCGTTACCCGGGAAACCGCCTCCTCCTCTCCTGCCGACCAACCAGCACCATTCACATGGCGCGTCTCAGCCAATGGACGACCTCACCATCCCGGTCCCCTTCCAGGGTCCCGAGCCTTTTCCCAGGCTAGGGGACCGGAGAGGGGAGCAGGGGTCTCTCCAGAGCTGCTGCTACTCGAAAGTGGGTGTCCCCCCCCCCCCGGGAAGGGGAGCAGAGAGAGTCATCTAGTTGCCCTTGTTGGTGCTCTTCTTCATGACAGACATACCTGACACTTTAAGGAAAACCCACATCGCTGGAAAACACATCATGGGAGAACGAATGACTCGAGACACCTAGGTCAACCTCCCACTAAATCCAAAATCCCTCTGGACAGGTTCCCATCAGGGAGCTGTCCAGCCTGTGAACCTCTCTGGATGGGGCGCCCGCCATCTCCCGAGGCAGTGCTCAGTGTCCTCCCTCTTGTAGAGCTGTGACCGGGAGCAAGTTCTTTCTAACATAGAACTGAACCTGCCTCCAGGCCAAGACTCAGTGCAGGTCTCTTGGACACGCAGAACGAGGCTCCCACGGCCAGCTAGAATGCAGCCCATCCTGTCCCTCAGGAGACCTTTCCTCAGAAAGTTCTTTATTTATCTTCCATCTTGCCCAGTGCCATTTTGAAATCAGAGAGGCTGTGCTCGGCTATGTCCCTCTACGACTCTTTCGACCACAATCTAGTATATAAATGCTCAGGTGGGAGGAGTCTCAGGACCCTAGCACTATTTGCAAATAAGGCCTGAACTGGTGACAACAAAAATTCTTTCATCTCCTAAGTTGAGGTCAGGTTCTAAAACATGGAGTAAAAGGTGAGGCTGGCACGTCCAGAGAGGTGTTAGCTGAACATTTCTATCTCTGAAGACCTCTCTTTTTCCTCTTATTTCATCCTCCAATTAAAACTTGCTCTATCACATTGGGCATCCAAGGTGAGAAGGCAAGAAGAAGTCCTATTGGTCCTGGTGGGAAGATGGCCTGGGCTTTTCAAAGCCTACAGATACCACCAGGCTGCAGGATCTGTCCATAGCCACAGGTGGGTCTTGCCACACCACTACCCCATGAGGACACTGTGGGCCCAGCATGCTTGCTGGCTGTTGACCCAGCCAGTTCATTAGAACAAGAGCTCAGGACACAGGTCAAAGCAGAAGGCCAGTCCTGCTGCTGGGTCCCTGGTTGAGGGGTGGGAGGAGATCATGCCTAGGGAGAGGGTGCACTCATTTGCCATAACAGCAAGAGGGATTAATGAGGCCCACATAAGTACCCAGATTTGTGCCAGTTCTAACCACCCCCTAGTCTGGTGGTAGGAAGATGCCTGGAGCCGTCTGTTAATCAAGAGCAGAGGGCTCAGTGGCAAGATGACAACAGAAAGTAAATGCAGCTGGAGTTAAAAGGGTGCCTATGCTCCTGCTCACTCAAACACATCCTCATGTGTTACATGCCCCAGAGGGTCCATTGAGACTGGTCACAAGACAGAATTGAAAAATAAAAACCATGTCACTTTCTTAGCCAATTCCTGCAAATGTCTCTGAGGTCATGCAAGGATGAAGACCACAGGGGACTGGTAGAGGAGTAACATCATGAAGCAAGCTTTAAGAACATGATACGATTAGAATACAGACCTGAGTCAGACCGTCTGGGCTTGATCATTTATCAAGCTCTACAACCTTATCTCTGAACCTACATTTCCTCATCTATAAAGTAGAGTAGCTAATATTCCTCCTGACAGAGATGTTCTGAGGGTCAGATGTGATCACAGGTGATCACATGCTTTGTAAGCAATAACACAGAGAAGGGCTTTTACAATAGGCTCAGTTTGCCTCTGTGATGTTAATTTTATAGATCAACTTGTTTAGATTACAGTACCCAGTTTTCAGTCACATACTAATCAAGATGTTGCTGTGAAAGTTTTTTTTTTAAGGTGTGATTAACATTTAAATCAGTAGACTTTGAGTAATGTGGGTAGGCTTCACCCAGTTATTCAAACACCTGAAGACAAAAGACTGAGGTCCCTAAGAAAGAAGGGATTCTGCCTCCAAACTACCTTTGGACTCAGGACAGCAACACCAGTTCTTCCCTGGATCTCCAGCCTGCTGGCCTACCTTGCAACTTTTTAACTTTTAAACCCCACAATCACAAGAGCCAATTTCTTTAAATAATTCAATATTGAGAAATAGAGAGAGAAAAATAGACACATGTCCTATTGGTTCTACCTCTCTGGAGAGCCATACAGCCTCTCCTCAGAATGAGGAGGATTTGCCAGGCAAATCCAAAGAGAGAAATACCCAGTGGCCAGATGAGTAACCTGACCAGGAGCCTACATGCTGTCACGTGTGTGCGTGTGCTTCCCCAAGTTTGATCCAAGTGGGTGTTGACTTATTTTCACAGGTGGTTTCAATCCACAGCTCTCTACAACAACATTTCACCTATTAGAGGGAGGCATCCTTGGGAACGTTTTTCTAAAAGAGCTCCCTTTCTCTCCTGCCATTATGCTTCTTCCTGCCCCAGTCCCCTCCTGTACGCTAGGATCCAAGAGGGCAGAGTCTGTTCTATGGAAAGTATGTCCTCTCTCTCTCTCTCTCTCTCTCTCTCTCTCTCTCTCAGATTCCAAATGAGGATTGCAGTGGCAAAAGTTTTAACACCTACTGCCATCTGCAAGACAATTTTTGTTTCAATTAAGGGTGCATAAATTATTAAAAATCTTATCAGATCACCTATCTAGGGTCCTAACCTTAAATCTGTCCCTGTTACCTGAAGAAATGGTTATTTCCATTTCACTGACATAGAAAAACAGGAATCAGAGCACGACCAGGTCTTTTAGGGACTAGAAGTACAGTGTGTCCGTAAAGTCATGGTGCACTTTTGACCAGTCACAGGAAAGCAACAAAAGACGATAGAAATGTGAAATCTGCACCAAATAAAAGGAAAACCCTCCCAGTTTCTATAGGATGATGTGGCAGCATGTGCGCATGCGCAGATGATGACATAACACCGTGTATGGAGTGGAGCAGCCCACGGCCATGCCAGTCGAGATGTGGACAGTACAGAGGAAAGTTCAGTGTGTTCTGTGGCTTGCTAAATTCATATCCGTGACCAAAGTGCAACATGAATATCGGCGCGTTTATAACAAAGCGCCACCACATAGGAATAACATTACTTGGTGGGATAAGCAGTTGAAGGAAACCAGCAGTTTGGTAGAGAAACCCCGTTCTGGTAGGCCATCAGTCAGTGACGAGTCTGTAGAGGCTATACGGGATAGCTACCTAAGGAGCCCTAAAAAATCTGTGCATGAGCCCACATCAAACTGCACTGAATAGGTATGAAACTGGGAGAGTCTTCCTTTTATTTGGTGCAGATTTCACATTTCTATTGTCTTTTGTTGCTTTCCTGTGACTGGTCAAAAGTGCACCATGACTTTACAGACACACTGTATAAGCCCAGGACCTGCAGCCACCCCCACCCCCATGCCTTCTGGAAGGGAATGCACCTTCTCTTATCTTCTTCTCTGCTTACTCTCCTTCCTCATGGCCTAACGTTGCTGCCAGTCCAAGGGTCTAGCTCAGGATTTCTCAGTGCAAACATCCAATACCATTCGCCAGCAGACTCTAAAACTTAGTTCAAATTCTCATGAAAGAATCAGATTGGTCATTGACCTTTGGGTCAGCTCAAGGGTCAAACATCAAGGGCAAATAGGAAAGGGACCATCACATGGTGAGGTGATGTCAGACACTGGTAACACAGAGTGGAAGGGAGACAGGCAAAGGCCCTTACTTAATTTAGTTCTGACTCCTCATTCTGCTTGCCTATGCCTCAGTCTCTCTATCTTCAAAACAAGACTGTCCGTGCTTCTCTTTTTCAGAAACTCCCTGCAGGAAGTGCATTGTGAATCACATGTTCTTTTTTTTTCCACAATAATGAAAAATATTTTATCCAACCTCCAAAAACTTGGGGAGGAAAGTATCTGCTGGTAAGCAGGCCAGGTCTGGTGGCTACAGCCGGGACACTGTCTAACATGTACTGGACATCACAGAGGACTCATGCCCAAAAATGTTCTTCACTCATGTCTTGAGCTATCTCTGGCTGAACCCACAGCCAGCTGCCCAGCAGAGGAGCAGGAAAGAGAATGGAAAATGCTCCTTTCCACCTTTTTTTTTTTTTAGATTGGTGAGCTTTTATTATCCTTGGGGACCAAACTCTGAGAAAGTTCCCTAAAAGCCCTTGTCAGAATTGGTTATTTCCTCCTCCAGAATCCCACAGAGTTATGTATTCCTCCTCCCTTTAATGGCGGTGCCACATCACACCATAATCACCTCTCCTCATGTTCATCTCCCTGACCAGTCATTCACTCATTGATCATTCCCTCAAACCTGCAACAAATTGTATTGCCAATGAACATCATGATGAGATACAGCAGTGGACAAGTGGGAAAGGTCCCTTCTCTTAGGGCAATAGTAGAGGAAGATGGAAAATAGACAAATATTTAGGGCTCTGTAAAAAATAAAAATAAGATAGTTTGATAGACTACATTCAATGGAGTCATTGTAGGAGAAGAAATTTCTGCCTGAGATCTAAATGGTAAAAAGGATACACTCATGCAAGGATCAAGAGGAAGAACTCTCCAGCTGCAAATGCCAAGGCCATGAGACAGCACAACAAGCCTGTGTGCTCGTGGAGCAAAAAGGAAGTCAGTGCAAGTGAGCACAGTGTCCCCATCTGTCTGGGGGGAAAAAGCCCATGGAGATAGCAGGAAGCAGGAGTGTTCGCTTCCTCCCTTTCCTGAACCCCTGCGTGATAACGAGCTTTATCCCCACACACCATGTTTCCTTTCTGTTAACTCTTAGCTCAATGTGTTTCTTCCAGCCCGGCAACCTAACTTCACTCCATACTCCCTCACCTCACCCTCTCCCTCCACGCAGACCCCTTAGGTTTATATCATGTCTAGATGACTATGTTTTCTTGCGCCTTGATTCATTCACTTAGTTGATCAATTTTATCAAGTGCCTACTTATGCCAAGAACGTTCGTGTCTATGCCGCATGATATCATGAAATGAGAACACATGAAGAATTAGGAGATCTCTGAGAAGTCAAGAGAGATGTCACAAAGGTTGTAACAAAGGATATAGTCTCTCCAGTCCTCATTCAGATCCTGCGTGCTTTTGGTTTATTTATACTTTTAAAGGGGCTGGTTGTTTTGTTTCCAAACCCATAGCAAATCAGAGAAAGGCATTGATCCCTACATTTGGCAAACTGACATCTGAAAGAAGAGAGGACAATCTATCAGCCAGAGAGGAGATCTATGAAAAACAAACCTACAAAAAACAAACCAAAAGGTCTGGGCAACCTGGGACCATTTAGTGAGTGGACAATCAACCTTATACCTGTCATTTATTTATTAAACTACATGGATCCTTCATTATGCTGACTCTGAATCCAACAAAGCTCTTATAAGACAAGAAAGATTTTACTATGCTAGAACGCTCTCCGTACAAACTGGTTAACTGAAATTTAATGGACAACCCAGGGCTGCTAAGGAAGTTCGACTGTCAAAAATGGGTTGAATTCTGGACAGCCAATATTTTATACTGATAGAACTACTAATTGCATTTTATTGAGCAACTCCAAGAGGTACCAGCTGCTTTAAATACTTGACTTCATTCAGGCCCCATCATAATTCTATGAAGTAGGTACTGTTATTACCTTTGTTTTCTGAAGAAGAGGAGGAAACAGGTTCAGAAGGGTTCAGTAACTTGCCTTCGGTCACAAAGCTGGTTAGTGACAGATCTTTGACAACTAAATCAAAAGAGGAAAAAGAGACTAGGCAGTAACTATTTCTTCTTTTTTATTCCTCTTAACATTTAGCATAGAGCTGGGCATATAGTAAATTCTCAAAGTAGGGGTTCAGGGTTCATCCATCCAAGAAATGTGTCCTGGGAATCATGCCAGTGTCTGGAGACACACGGGAGAGTGAGCCAGTCTCACCGACCCTGTCCTCAGGGTAGTACAGCATGAAAAACGAATAAATCTATTCCGCAGTTTAAAAAAAAAAATCAATTTGCCATAATCCTATTAAATATGACTCTCATTCTGGAACTTTTGGAAGCAGCTGAAGTTTCACTCTGGAAGAAAGTAAGTGTCCGGTAACAGAAAGGTAAGGGTTTGTTTGCCTGTGAAGAAAAGTCACCCCCACATACCACTCCCTTTCCTGCGCAGCCTCAGTCCCATTGTGTGCGTCCACCCTTTCACAACTTCGTTAAAGAAGGACTCGATGGAAGCTACCGGGGAATCCTAACTGCGGAATGGTTGCGGCAGGGGTGACAGGGCGCAGAGAGACGGATTGGCTGTGACATCCGGGCAGGTTCTCCCCGAGCTTTCCCCTCCTCGTGCCTCACTCCGCTCCACCACAGTTGCGTGGCTAGTGTAGACGTAAGGAGCCTGTTTACCCAAATGAGAGTGGGTTGAGACAATGCTACAATGTCTGAAATAGACAGTAGCAGGGAGGGAGTTTACAGTCAGGGGTGGAAGCAGGGGGTAGACTGGCTCTGGTTTCCCAGCCCCAGGTGGCTGGCACTTCTGCAAGTTGGGGAGGATGCTATCAAAGCAGACCTGCTGAGGGACGCCCACAGGAGATGTGAGCACATCAGCTGGGCTGTGGAGGAGTTAAGTGTAGAGAAAGGGGCCCAAAGTAGACTATTCAAGGGAGGTTGAAATGGATAACAACAGCAAAGCTAAAAGTTTATTTTTGTAGGCTCTTCGGGCTTTCAAAATACCTTAAGAAAGAGGGGGCATACAGGTACTAGGAATGGAGATGACACTAAAATTTTAAAACAAATCAAAAAAATATTAATTTAGTGCTTACTATGTTCTATGCATGCACAGCCATCACCCTGGAAATAATACAGTGAACATGATAGGTCAGTTTCCTGCCCTCAAAGAATTGATATTCTAGCAGTAGAGTGAGTCATTGAACAGAGAAGCAAATAATCTGGATAACTTTACATAGGGTTGGCTGCCACACACAAAGTTAAACAGGATGATGTGACAAACAGTGACTGAGGAGAGTCTCATTTCATAGGGTAACCAGGGAGAGCCTCTCTGAGGAGGTGACAATTCAAATGAGACCTGAAAAAAAGAAAAAGCCAAGTGAAGGTCTGGGGAAAGACCCTCACAGACAGAGTAAACAGTAAGTGCAAAGGCCCTGAGACCACAGTGAGTTTGTTGTATTCAAGAAACCAGTGTAGCTAGAGAGTAGTGGAGGGCAAAAGAGTGTTAGGAGATTAAGCCAGAGAATTTTGTTCTAAATACAATGGGAAGCCCTAGGAAAGCTTTAAGAGAAAGGGTTTTCAGAAGGTTGTTTTTGGCTGCATTGTTGATTCTGTATTAAATGAGAAAGCAGAGAGACCAGTTAGAAGGCCGCTGGGGTCACCAGGCCAGACACAAGGGTGACTTAGAGTGGAGACGGAGAGGAGAGAACAGATTTATGATACACTCAGGCAAGGAAGCAGCAAGGGGGTGGACAGGAAAGTCAGAGGAGCCTCCGCAGTTTTAGGACCTGCCCACTCTCTCTGAATCGCTGTCTTGATTTAAGTTTCTCTCTGAACATCTGCTCCACCCTCCTCTCTCCCCAGTGAGATTCCCCTATTTACACATTGAGTTTCCTCAGACCTCAGCCTCAGTCTGAGACCCAGCCTCAGTCCCACTGCTAACTGGGTCAGTCTTCTTCGGGCACTGGAAGGGCAATCCGACTGACCTAGCTCCTCTCCTCATGCCAGGACCGCCTATGGGTCATCTCATTCTTCTTGGTCAGGTGCTTAGCTCTGGGGCAGGTTGGTGAAAGTGGGTTCATTTAATCAAGGCAGGGCCACCAGTGCATCCAGGACTGCGGTGGGTCAGTCTCCTGTGCTGCTGATGACAATTCACAGGCCCAGTGGTAATCCTAGCTAGTATTTGTGTCACTTACTGTTTCGGGCACTGTTGTTCTCAGTTGTAGGTAATAGCTCATTTGATCTTCACAACTGTCCCTTAGAATAGATATGATCATTGTCCCCATTTTGCAGAAAGAGAAACAGGCATAGAGATGTTAACTAACTTTTCCAAGGTCCCACAGCTGGTAGGGTGTGGAGGTGAAGAGTCAAACTCAAGTAGTCTGATCTCAAAGGCCCCGATCTTTACCACTGTTGAAATCCTTTCTAAGCTCTAGATCTGACATTACGGAGAAGAGATCACGAACATAGATGTTGAAAAAAATGGAAATAGATGTTGCTGTTGCTGCTGCTGCTGCTGATTATGATGATGATGATGATAGTATTTTATCTAGTGGAGCCAGAAGGAGGCTTCTGGCACTGCCTGGTGAGCTCCAGCTCTTCCATCTACAAGCTCTGTGATCTGGTAAAGAACTAGAACTTCTTTGAGCCTCCCAAGTTTCTCATCTTAAAAAGAGTTCATAACCTCTACCCTAGTTATCTCATAGGTGTTGTTTGTCAGTCACTAAGATGCCATAGGAAAGGTGAGCTGATAAATTTGTTCTTGGGGAGAAAAGAGCAAGAACTACTTAGAGCCTGACCTGTGGTGGTGCAGTGGATAAAAGCATCGACCTGGAAATGCTGAGGTCGCCGGTTCGAAACCGTGGGCTTGCCTGGTCAAGGCACATAGGGGAGTTGATGCTTCCAGCTCCTCCCCCTTCTCTCTCTCTGTCTCTCCCTCTCTGTCTCTCTCTCTCCTCTCTAAAAATGAATAAATAGGCCTGACCTGTGGTGGCGCAGTGGATAAAGCGTCGACCTGGAAATGCTGAGGTCGCCGGTTCAAAACCCTGGGCTTGCCTGGTCAAGGCACATATGGGAGTTGATGCTTCCAGCTCCTCCCCCTTCTCTCTCTCTGTTTCTCTCTCTCCCTCTCTCTCTCCTCTCTGAAAATGAATAAATAAAATTTAAAAAAAAAAAAAATAAAAAAAATAAAAATGAATAAATAAAATAAAATAAATAAAAAAAGATTCTTAAAAAAAAAAAAAGAACTACTTAGAAGAAAAGGTTGTCTAGGGGGTCTGGTGTGGAAAACCAGGTGCCCAAAGACCTGGAGACGTAAGCTAGGGGACCAGCCAGTGGTGTGCAAGTGAGCAGCCTCAAGTGCCATGCTCCCCTCCCCCCCAAGACCATGGGAGCTGCTGGAGGATTTTAAGCAGAAGGGAGTGATGTGTTCAGAATTGCTTAGAATGGCATCTCTGCAGACCATGTGAAGAGTGGGCTGGGGAAGGGACGGCTGCAGACAGGGAGCCGCAGAAATGCAAGTGAGAGAGGGTGAGGGTATGGACTCAAGCAATGGCAGAAATAGTTAGGCATCTCACCAAATGAATGTGGGGAGTCCGGGATCCCACTGCATCCAAATCTAGAGCAACTCTATTGTCCAAAAGACAATGGGTGTGTCCTCCTGTATTTTGAGTTAAAGTTTTGCAGTTACGCCATATCTGAATAGTGTTTGTTTCTTGGGTGTGTGACCCTCTATTGACATTTGGCCTCTCTAGATTCTTCAAAGGGAAGGCTCTTTGCTTTGATGACAAGGCCCGCCCACCCAGCTTCCTTTGTGTGGATCACGACCTTTCCAGGGAAGGCAGGTGCGAGGCCCCAGCATGACTACTTTGCATGGTACAGTAGAAGTATTTGCATTTCCAGAGTCTTGTTTCTCCATTGACAGGGGGCTCCATTAGAATTTTTTCTTCTGTCCTGTGGTATCAGATGAAAGTGGAGAGGAAATCAATGCAAACTCTTTCATCTTACAGTGTGTCCCGGGGTCTCACTGCTCCAAGCCGGCAGGCCGAGCAAGGACACACAAGGAAAAGTTCTGTTTTGGTTCTTTTGGATGAGTTCCTGGCTGCCTCTGGACTGGTGCTCAAAACACACACATGCACATACATGCACACATGCACACAAACACATGCACATACATGCACGTGCAGACACACACAGCACTATATCCACCGAGCCGCCCAGTCCACCCCTCACACTAGTCCCTCTTCAAGGCAGCTTGGAAGTCTGGTGAGGCTACTATTCTTTTTTTTTTTTTTTTTTTCTGAAGCTGGAAACAGGGAGAGACAGTCAGACAGACTCCCGCATGCGCCCGACCGGGATCCACCCGGCACGCCCACCATGGGGCGACGCTCTGCCCACCAGGGGGCGATGCTCTGCCCATCCTGGGCGTCGCCATGTTGCGACCAGAGCCACTCTAGCGCCTGGGGCAAAGGCCACAGAGCCATCCCCAGCGCCTGGGCCATCTTTGCTCCAATGGAGCCTTGGCTGCGGGAGGGGAAGAGAAAGACAGAGAGGAAAGCGCGGCGGAGGGGTGGAGAAGCAAATGGGCGCTTCTCCTGTGTGCCCTGGCCGGGAATCGAACCCGGGTCCTCCGCACACTAGGCCGGAGGCTACTATTCTATGCTTTTGTCTCCTCTCCCGGGGCTGCCTGATGGAAGCCTACGTATTTCAAATCCTCAGAGAAAATAAAAAAACCTCTCTTCTTTCTGGATCAGGTTAGCTTTGTGAGAGAAAAATGATAAAACCAGAGATTTATTCTTCATGGAGAAGTATATCAGTGTGCACTCTGCTGCCATGAATTGTCTCCCTTTACCTACAGAAATATCTGTGGGGAAGGAGCTTGGCTCTAGGCGACTCGTAAGCCAGATCAGGTAATATCACCCCGAGCTTCAGAGAGTCTGTGAATCCAGAGATTCCAGCTCCATAGACCTTATTTCTGATTAGCTTTAGTTCTGAGACCAATTTTTAAATATTTAGGTTCAACCCCAGCAGGCTTACTAAGCATTTGGGGATAGAAGGTGGGATGAGTTGATGATCTTTAAATGTGAGAACTGTTATGTTTGTCACCAGACAAAACAAAACAAACAAAAAAACCTTTTTAAAGGTAATAGTAAACACTATTGGTGAGGGCATAAGGAAACAAATCCTACAAGAATATATTAAGAACCTACTCTGTGCTACACATTTTGCCAGGCTAGAGTCACTGTGGATTAATAAATAAAGGGATAGAATCCTTGTTTCATGATGTCTACGTTCTAGTGTCATTTATGGTGCTAGAAATGTGCACACCTAGAAGGGGGGGGTGCATCAAAAGCCTTAAAATGAAGGTGGATGCCCTTTGGTTGGACAATCGAGCATATATATATATATATATATATATATATATATATATGTATATATATATACACACACACACACACACACATATATACATACATATATATATACACAAGACTGTGAAGTTGTCTGGAAGACTAAAAAAATAAGAAAAAAAAAACCCTTAATATGTAACATTAATGAACTATTTAAGTTAATTGTGGTCTACTTTTACAACTGAATTCTATACTACTATTATAATAATGTAGAACATTTACAGATTTGAAATAATGTTAATGACATATTGCTACACAAAAAAGTGCTGATTACAAAACAGGAGGTAGTGTATGGTTCCATTTGTATAAAATGGATGGGAAAAATTAAGTGAAAAGTTTTCACTTAGTTTAACAATACTTACTGAGCACCTACTATGTGCTTGGGCCCTGGGGTTTCAGAAATGAACAGGATTAGCCAGTCCTTTCCCTTATGGAATTTTAAGTGGTTGTCTTTGACTGCTAGAATTGGGGGTTACTTGAATATTTTCCCATTTGTTTTCCTGTGATTTCCATGTCTTCTAAACTGATCAAATATTCTTTTTCAAATTACTTTAAAGTTGAACATAATTTTAAAAAAACAATAAACTTTGGAGATATTGTCTGTAGCTTGGACTTGAAACATGGGCCTTCGGAATTAAAGGTCACCTCTCATGTCCTTCCTTCTGAGGACGTAACCCGGGATGACTGAGAGTGGTACAACCAGAGAGGATAGAGCAAAGAGACAGTGTGTGACAAGGACCAGTATTGACAAGAAGAGGCCTCAGATCTAGCCAGGATCTGGGGGAAGTGGACATAAAACCAAGACTGGGAGGTGGGGAGAGTAAGCACCGAATGAGAGGCAGGAAGTGGAAGTCTTACTTTTTTACCATGAATAGCACTCAGGTATCCCAAGTCTGTTGTGCTGTCTGTAAGGTGCATGGGGGTCAGTCAGCAGGGGATAAAGACACAGAATCAGGTGGGCATCTTCGGCTACCTTCTGAAACTCACCAACATCTGATCGGTAGTAAAACACTGAGAACCATCCAAATACTCAATAAAGGAATGGTTAAATAAGTTAAGTTTCTTTTAATACATTTCCATATCAATGTGGCCCGGTAAAAGTTCAAAATATTAGCTAAAGCTTTTTTTTTCCCATACAATTTCTTAAAGACTTGGAAATAAAGGGAGAGCATTAGGCATTGGGGTTATTCTGAGAAGGAAGTCCTGTACCCCAAACCATCCTTCCCCTCCCTCTCTCCTGAAGGCCAAGCACCGGAAGGAACAGAGATAATTTTTAAAAACAGGGTTGGGAGAATTTGAGAGGCGAGGAAACCCATGGCCACTTCCTTAGGGAAGCGCAGGGAGATTGTCCCCACCACCCTCATCCTCGCCTGGTTTCACACGGTGGAATAAAAATGGTGGCAGGCCAACGCTAGACAGAGCTAGTCTGGGGTAGGCCCTGAGTCTTCCCCCATCCCTGAGCAAGAGAGCTGTACAAGGCTTGAGAGGGGTCCAGTGGATCAGAGGGGGTCTCGGGGAGAAAACAAGGAAGTAAGGAATCTATAGAGCATGACCAGAGGCCACCGCTGGCCCATGGACATCTCAGTGGAGGCCAACATGAATGGATGCCAGCCACCAAAGACCAGCGAGGGACTCCTCTTCCTTAGGAGATGCCAACATAGGCCAGATGATGCCAGGCTTGGTCATTTGCTTATTCTCAGATCCATTCCTCATCCTCAGAGTACCCCATCTCTGTTCTTTATCACATGGAACTACAATTTCCAGGCTGCTTTGCCAACTGGTTTGGCCAATGAGAGGCACGGGGGGAAGGCTGCCATGCAGGAGCAGAAAAGCCAAGGTATTTCTCCTTCTCTCTGTCTGCCTACCTCCAGAGAAGCTCAAACTCCTCTGATGCTTGTCTCCTTTGATTCTCACTCATGCCAAACGGCCCTCTTTTGCATGGTTCTAGCCAGAGGGTCCTGGCTGCTGGGCTCTGTAACACCACCATCTCAATGTGTCCCTCCAACCCTAATGGTGAACACAGCCTCCATGCAGCTAATCACTGTCCCTGTTTGGCTTCTCAGGCCTTCCATATGGATATATCCAATTTCCTATATTATATCATATTATGTTTGCTCTCTGTTTTCCTAACTGGTCTTAGACTAAACAGGATCAGAAGCCTCCCTCACCCCCAACTAAGGTTGATGCCATGTAAAGCCCCTGGGGATTAATCACAACCCCAGGGGGGAGGAGGAAGGTAGAACACCTAAATTAATGGAATTATTCCAAAAGAGGCATAGGAAACCTCTGGATAAGTTTCTAGAGAATTGACTAAATTACATGAGATTTTGGTTTGTTTCTTTATTTTAGCCATCCAACGGAAAGGGAGCTCGAACACAGAGTTTAAGTTACAGAAACATGAAATGACCATCTCTGCTCATTTGCACAGCTTGTGAACTTCCTACTCACCCTGTTGAGTATAAACATGAAATGGATGCATGCCACCATCATGACTAAGTAGCATTCACGTACATGTGGACAAAAACAAGGAAAAGAATAGCAAGAATGAATTCCTTCTGATGAGGTGGAAAGATAAGTGATTTTTTAAAATCTATGTTATCCATTTTAAAAGAATACATTTTCCAAAGAAAACTCTTAAAGGTCCCCTGGGAGTCTTAAGCAAGCAGACATCTCCTCCATCCCAAGGTCAACGTCTGGGAAATGGTTAAGATCCATCCCCGGGAGCAGCACCGAGTGAACAGGGGCGTTTTCACTGAGTGGAAAGCTGACAGAACCCGAGGTGTAAAGATAAAAATATAGGCAAGCGGCAAGGGATCGCAGAGGCGCTAAGATACCCGCACCAGAAGCAAGTGTTAGAACCTTCCTGAAGCCATGTCATAATTACACTAGGTCAGGCGGAAGGCTTTGATTGCACAGTCTGAGGAGTGGTGTAGCGCCGAGGTATCCAGAGAAAATGGGGTATCTTTTCCAGGTGGGGGTCATCTCCCTGCTGAGGTTACAGGCATGACCCTGCTCTCCCACAATCAGTCCTTGGTACCCCTTGAAAGATATAGTCCTGTAAACCATACCCTCATGCCAGAGGGATGGATGAATGATTGCTGCAGAATATTTTGAAAAAAAAGATGCTTAAGAAGTAACATGGCCCAACAAGAGAAATGTAATGATCTTAGAGCCTGGCAGACCTAGACTTGGTCCCAGCTAATCACATACTAGGTGTGTGACCCCAAGACAGCCCTTAACCTCTCTGAGCCTTGGTATCTCCATCTGTCTAAGGGGATAATAATAGGACCTTCCGTCAAGGACTTGGGGAAATAGAATAGATAAAGGCTGATAAAATGCTTAGTATATTAGTGCTTGATCAATGTAGGCTGCTATAATTATTTTTGGAATAAGAATCTCTAAGTTTAATTTCTTTAGAATAAACTAAAAGTGTCGAATGAGCCACAGACCCATAGAAAAATGTGAGTGAATATGCTCCTGTTAAACATGTCTTACATCCATTGCTGGCTAGAGGAGGGAGGTGGAGGTGGCAGAAGGGGGATTACAGAAACATAAAATCCAGTCAGAAGCATGGGGGACCGCTGGAGAACCACTTACTGCAGTGACACAGGAAACACACAAGTTCCAGGCTACAGAAGGTTTTGAATAACAGGTGCCTCTGAGTGTATGTTTACTCAGAGGCCCTCATTTATTTTGTAAGCAATTCTTTCTTTGGTTATTGAGACAAAAAAGGATGTTCAGGTCATTCAGAGCAAACAGTCTGGGTCCTTTCCCTGAGTGTGGGACAACCTCGGGTAAACATCCCTCCCAACTCAGGGTGCCCCTGGGGCTCTCTCACAGGGCCCCATCCTGGACTAAGGGCAGCTAGGAATAAAGACTGGGATGCAGAAGGGCCACTAAGTAAATGGTTTCTTCAGGCCGCACAAGCAAGCTCAAGAAATTAAATTCTAGATCTAAATCTAATGCTTCATAATCTCATGATTCTTGACATTTGGGAGTGTCATTCCTGAAAATCCAAGGACAACTTTGAACACTTCCCCAGAAAAATGCCCATGTGCAGATACAGCCACAATTTTACCCACCATTTCAGAGCATTTATGAGACTGCATGAACGTTCTAAGGTCTAGAGATAAATTGGCCCATGGCAAGACTTTTTAATCCTTGAACAAAAAAATTCAAAATTCAAATGAGGTCTACTTAGGAGAAATGCTAACATAAACACACACGCACGGGCATGCACACACACAAATGCATTCTTTCTGTAGCAGAGACCAGCTGCTCCCGGTACCAGAGTTTTGGCCTGACCCTGACAAATTTCAGGGACTCATGTGGTAAAGCCCAATTTCCACTCACATTCCAAAATCCAATCACTGCCTCCTGTAATGGCCTTCTTTCCAAATGTTTACCGTCCCATGACATCCCCAAGGCACACCCCAGTGGTCCCTCCTAACCAGCTGGGCAGTCAAGGCAAGCCTCATTGCAAAGCTGTCAGGGCAAAGGCAAGAGGTTACCTAATCCTAATTAGCAGCAGCCCCACCGACTCCAAGCAGCGCCTCACCACTTCATCATCTTTCCCCTCCAAGGAAATGATCACAATTGCCACCAACATCCTGGAAACAAAAGCCAACAAAATAAACATGGTGCTGGCCTGGCAGACCTCAGCATTAAAATGTAATCTCAAAATAAAGTCTAATAACTTTCCCCCCTTTGAACATACTTGGAATAAAATTAGCATATAAATCAAAACTTAATTAGGACATTGTAACAATGAACAGCACAGGCTGGTACTAAGGGTTCCAGGCCCAATATGATGCATCAAATAAACACCATAATTAAGGAACAAAATCAGGGCGGTCTCCCGGTGATCAATCATCCTGCAAGGTCCAAGGCTTTCCATTTGAGGGCCACCTCTTTTTTCTGTCTTGTGAAATCTTGCCTCCTGGCCAGTTTCTCCCAAAAGATTTCATACATCTTCCAGGCTGGCCTCAGGCACAACTCTCTAGCTCAGGGGTCCCCAAACTACGGCCCACGGGCCACATGCGGCCCCTTGAGGCCATTTATCCGCCCCGTTGCACTTCCTGAAGGGGCACCTCTTTCATTGGTAGTCAGTGACAGGAGCATAGTTCCCATTGAAATACTGGTCAGCTTGTTGTTCTTTATTTTAAATATTGTATTTGTTCCCATTTTGTTTTCTTACTTTAAAATAAGATATGTGCAGTGTGCATAAGGATTTGTTCATAGTTTTTTTATAGTCTGGCCCTCCAATGGTCTGAGGGACAGTGAACTGGCCCCCTGTGTAAAAAGTTTGGGGATCCCTGCTCTAGCTCTTGGCTCTCAAGGGGAGTCCTAACGCTAAGCAGGGATGGAAGAAGAAACATGCAGGCTGCTCCGAACAATAGCCTGTGGGCTTCTAGACTGAAGTGTTTGATATTTAAATAATAGTAGGGACTTTAGCTGCTGGTTTTATCCAATCCAGAATCCTAAAGAAATATCTCTTCAACATCCCAAATTCCTGCCCCAGAGCCTTTGCACAAGCATTCCCTATCCCTGGAATGTTCCTCTCCCTTACAGCTTTCTCACTTCATTCAGATCTTTCTACAAATGTCACTTCATCAGAGAGGGCTTCTTCATCCCTCTTATATAAAATAGCACCTCCTATTACTCTTTAAGTCTCTTTGCTGGGAAGTTTGAGGGGCCACTAAATAACACCTTTCTAGCCCGTGTTAGTTCTAACCCAACAGTGAAATAAGAAGAAAAAAAAAAAGGTAAGGCAGACAAGAGAACAAAATGTCGCTTTTATTTCCAACAGAACAGACGATAGAAAACAAGGCTTATATCTATGGGCAAGTGGGCTTCTGGGTTTCAACTTCCAGGTAAGACAGATGGAACCATCCACCGGCTCTGCTGGACCAGGTAGGTAGTGGGGGCACCTGCAGGTACGGCAGGGGGAGCAGGGTGGGCTGCAGAACATTCCCTATTCTTCATCCCCAAATCAGCAACAGTGAGCCATCCCCTCCTCCCCAGAGGAGTGCCTCACAAAGGCAGGCTCTCTCGTCCCACACAGGAGGGACAGAAGGAAGGGAAGATTCGGGCTCCTGTTTCCCCACCTGCTTCAGTTTTCTTCATAGCTCTTATCCCCAAATACTGATGAGTTACATCGGTATTCGTTTGCTGTCTTCTGACCCTACATGTAAACTTCAGGAAGGCAGTGCTTGGCTTTGTTTACTGCTGCATCCTGAACTCCCAGGGCCTAGGACTGTGCCTGGGACACAGCAGACATTCAGTAAACCGTTGTGGAATAAATGAATGAGTAAGGGAGCCTTCACTCGCACCTTTGAAGAAGCACTACGTTCTTAGGCTGCAATGTGCCCGGGCTGTGGTCGCACTAAATCCTATAGACTGAAGAGCTGCTGCTGAGGAGACCAGAGCTCTTCTTCTGTTAAGTCCTAGCATAATAATCTCCTTAAATATGGACCTGCCTTCTCACCTGGTTCAGCCTCACTGACTTCTAATCCCACCGAGCTGAAGCTCCACGCGTGCAGGACACTGTGCCCTGCTCACCGCTGAGTGCCCTCCAACAAGCACAGAATCTGGCACAAAAATAGTGGCCCCAGGAGAGAAGGAGGGAGGGAGGAAGAGAAGAAGGGAGGAAAATAGAAAAATGGGTCTCCTTTCCTTCTAAACCCCCTTCCCCAGTGCTGGTCCTCTCACCTGCAGTGAACACGTGACCTAGCCCTCTGCATTCAACAGGTGCCATTATCATTTTCACCTAATGTATGAGGCGAGAGGCCTGGAGAAGCAACCTGCCCAAGGTCACACAACCGAGTTCTCAAGGAGTGGAGGTGGAAGAGTCTAGGACCCAAACCTCCGACTCCAAGGACAGGGCTAATTATGAAACGTACTCTCTCAGGATCATTGGTCAGAAGCACCCGGTCATGGCCCTGTCAGTCTGGCAAGGCTCTGATGAGGGCTCCGTGTCAAGCCCTCTTCCCTTCAGTGTCCAGTGAGAGAGGGCTGCATGGGGCTTGAAGCTGAGCTTGTACCTCCAGCCACCGGGGTGGGGCCATCTGCCTGAGGTCATGCTGGGACACAGAGAGTGGCCACCCCCAGCTTATCTCTCTCCCCCATCCTGTTCTTCCTCCAAGTGCCTGCTGGCCCCCAGACCACCAGAGCCCTGCATGGGAGCAAAGAGCCCTGCTCAAGTCACAGTTCCTGAGCATCAAGTCACATTTCCTAGGCTTCATGTAGGTGCAGGCATTGTTGGGGGTAGAAGGACCCAGATAAATTGCTACATACTGTGTCCAGAGGGAAAAACCTGGTGGGGGAGACAAATGCATCTTAAATAAGTGCATGTGGGCTCCAGATCTGCCTCTCCTGCAGCAGAGTGCCCTACTGATAGTGCCCATGACGGGGTCCACCCTGGGCCAAACATGAAGCCGAGCACTGCACATCCATCAGCTCACTCCATCCACAATAACCCTTAGAAACAGTTATCATCACTATCACCAGGAGTCCCCTTTCACAGATGAGGAAACTGAGGCTGAGAAAAGTAAATTACTCATTGAAAGTCCTGTAGGTGGTAAGCAGTGAGGTCAAGATTCAAGTCCAGTCTGTCTAATTCCAAAGCTGGAGACCTTAAGTTCCTCCTGCCTCTCCCGTCTTCTCCAGGGCTCACCTTCTCCCCAGGCTGCCTCTCCCCATGCTGGCTGAGCACAAGGGATGAACGAGCAGGAGCCTCCAGCCCTGCCCACATGGGGTTGTTTGCCAAACACGTCCTCTCATCTCTCTCCACACCTTCGCTCGTGCATAGATTGCTTGTCTTCATCCTGCAAACCCTGCTGTCCTCCAACTCCCAGTTCAAACGTCACCACCTCCGTGACCACTCCCCCAATGTCAAGTCCAATCACCCTGCGTTTCCCACCATGTAGACACATGCACCTGGGACTTGTTAGAAGTGCCAGCTACTGAAACAGAAACGCTGAGGGTGGGGCCAGCAACCTGTGCTTTCACAAATCCTGCAGCTCAGTGCGGTGCATACTAAAGCTTGAAAACTTCTGCTCTATTTTAACACATTTTATTACCGCCATTTGTTTGTGTTTGAGGGAATTACTAGGCTGTGAGGACAGGCTGGACCAGGGCCGGATGGGGTTCAGAGTCTGTCCCACAGTGGGTGCTCCGTCGTTGCGGGAAGTGCTTCGTTTCCCAGCAGCCTTGGCTAGGTGTTGTTAGCGGACGGGCATTTCTGCAGACACAGGGTGGGGGCGGTTTAGTCCAGCAGGCCTTCCTGTGTCCTGTGCAGCAGGTCTCCTCCAGGACTGCACCTGCTCGTTGGAGAAAAGTTCTACACTTTTTCATTCATTCTTTTCACAAAAAATGAATGGAAATCCTACCAGAGATCAGACACCATGAAGCAGAGGGACACAATGGTGAGGAAAGTGTAGACTCTGATCCTGTTCTCATGGAGCTAACAGTCCAGCGGAGGAGAAAAGCATTCATCAAACAGTGAGAAAGGCTCAACTTCAGTGGCATTTACACATCAGGGCTTGTTTAATTCTCACGACTACCCCAGAAGCGGGCTCTGCATCCGCGCTTTCTACCAGGCGAGGACACGGATGGAGGAAGATGGAGTGCCTTGCCCGGGTTTGTACGGCTTGCAGGGGGCCACGCTGATACTTGAGCCCAGCAAGGATTTGTACCTGCCTTTAATTACAACACAGTGCTGTCTTAATAAATTACACAGTTGTATCATAAACTTTGATACCACTGTGAAAAACAGTACACGAGAGTGCATGACCAGGGAAACCGATGTGGTCTGTGGGGACAGAAGGAAAAGCCAAAAGGACTTTCTAGAAGCAGCAACACCTGAGATGGGGCTGAAGGGTAAGTCTGAGTTATTGAGGCCCATCAGTGAGGTGAGGAAGGGTAAGGTGTGCCCTTTCCATGTGGGGAAACAACACTTGGAAAAGCCTTGAGTAGAAGGTGTAGAAGCCACCAGTGGCCGCAACACTGAGAGTGGGGAGGGTGCCGCTAGAGGCCATAATGAGGTTGCCCGTGTGGGCAGCGCCACACCAGTCAGCTACCTGTATGCCACGTCCACAGATCTTGTTCTTGATTCAGCCCAGGAGCTTCTATTTTCCAAAGAAATGTTTTCAAACCAAGGGTCCCTTGTAGATAGAGAGTGCATAGGGTGAAAATGTGGTTCAAGGCCAGAAAAATCTCTTCATCCACTCAAGTCATCCAAAGACATTGACTGAGTGCCGACCATGGGTAGTAGGTGTTGGGGACACAGCCTCATCCTCTGGGGGCTCATCGAATCATGCTTGGGGAGAGAAGACTCTCCAATTACTGCCATTTTCTCTCCTTCATTAGCACCGAGCACGGGCTGTGGGCTGTGGGCCAGGAACTGTGTCAGGTGCTATATTAGAAGGTCTGGTTTGCATTTTAATTGACAAATCAAAGTCTTCTGAAATCACAATTAGACCTCCTAGTCACCAAAATAGATGTCTCTTAACAATTTCAACAGCCACTTACAGTTCACAGGATCTGAAACATTCCTTAAGAAGCCAGCATAGGATAAATCATCTTTGGCAGCTCCACAAAGTGAACTTTGCTAACAGAATCTAGGGTGATGAAATGAATGTCTACAGACCTGCAGTTCATTCTGCAGAACATTCACACACTCCACGCTGCTGAAATCTTGTTACATGACTTTAGTCAGCAAAGCTCGGCCTAAAGAGGAGGTGTGGAAGGAAAGGATTGGTTCCAAAGGACCTTCAGAGAGCATTTCCAGAATCTGTCCTTATAGCTTCTTGTTGTTTCTTTTTTTCTATAAAATGTAACAGTGGTCTTGTGCAGATACCACTGACACTGTGACATCATCACAGGTTAAACAGTGAACTCCTTTACTTTGCCTGCACGGCACCACACCACTTGGACATCCCCCACTTGAGATAACACTACTTCCTCCCCGCTCACTTCTCCAAACCACCCTTCTTTGGGCAACTGAAGTGAGCCAAGTTCATTCCCACCTCGGAGCCTTTCTCTTGCTGTTCCTCTGCCTGAAGTGCTCCTCCCTCCAGTTCTCACACGGGTGGCTGCTAATCGACCGCTCAATGCCACCTCCTCAGAGAGGTCTTTGCGGGTCACCTTAAGGTTCACTACCTTTAACACCACTCTTTAAAAGTATCTTGCTTTTTAAATTTATATACTTGCTCTTATTTTAGATCATCTCCCCTACTGAAATAAAAGCACCATTTAGAGCAAGGACCATGTCTCATCACCAGTGAAGCATCCTGACCTGGAAAGCTATGTGTGAAGCTTCATGGATCCCTGAGTCACTGCTTGGAGAAGAGCTCTCAGATAATTTTAAGTCATCATATTGGATTTCACATGGGATTTGGGGATATTCCTGTTCGATCAGCAAGCATTTCCTTAACTAACCCAATACAGTGAAGCCATTTTCTATCTGGTTGTTAGCACTTTTCTCATTGATTGGTTGAAATCTTTTATATCCTGGATAGAAATCTACTCTCTCTGTTATGCAAGTTACAAATATTTTTCTCATGGGCTGTCACTCTTTTACCTTTGTTTATGTGTCTTTTGTTATACATTCAGAATTTTTATTAGTCAAATCTGTCCCATCTTTTATATCATAGTAGAGAATAGTTATTTGCTTAGCAAAGTTTCTTACATACCAAGATTATAAAATACACCCTCCAATATTTCCTCCTGGTTCTTTTTTATTTTCTTAAGTGGGCAGTTCATTGTCACAATGATATTTAAATTAACTATTATTGTCACCACGGATTTAAAACAAAACTTTTATTGTTGGCCAAATTCCTGTGTATTTTCTATTTTGTTCCATGGTTACAGTTTGGCTTGCACCATGCCATACCATTTGAATCACTGGAGCTTTAGAGTTTGTTTTCATATTTGGTATATAACTATCCCCACATTGTGCTTTTTTTCCTCAGCATTTCTCAGCTGTTCTTTTATATTTACTATTCCAGGTTAATTCTAGAATAAAATGGTCTTATTTCACCAAAAATATCCCTTTGGGTTTTTTATACTAGATGAAACATATGCGCTCATTTGAGTAGAACTATTATCCTTACAGTGTTGAGCATAATATTGTATTATGGTAAACAGAAATATGGGATGTTTTGCCATGTATTCAGTTGTTCTCTGGCATGCATAAGGTTTATGCTTTTCATCATATAATTATTCCTATGTATTTTATAAATATTGTTATAAATGAGAACTTTCCCCACCGTGTTGCCTAACTAGATATTACTAATGCATATGAAGGCTATTATAGTTTTGTATATTTCTCTTGTATCCAATATCTCAAGCAAGAATTTTTTTTTTTTTTTTTTTTTTTGTATTTTTCTGAAGCTGGAAACAGGGAGAGACAGTCAGACAGACTCCCGCATGCGCCCGACCGGGATCCACCCGGCACCCCACCAGGGGCGACGCTCTGCCCACCAGGGGGCGATACTCTGCCCCTGGGGGGGGGGGTCGCTCTGTCGCAATCAGAGCCATTCCAGCACCTGGGGCAGAGGCCAAGGAGCCATCCCCAGTGCCCAGGCCATCTCTGCTCCAATGGAGCCTCGGCTGCGGGAGGGGAAGAGAGAGACAGAGAGGAAGGAGAGGGGGAGGGGTGGAGAAGCAGATGGGCGCTTCTCCTGTGTGCCCTGGCCGGGAATCAAACCCGGGACCCCTGAACGCCAGGCCGACGCTCTACCACTAAGCCAACCGGCCAGGGCCTGAATTCTTTTTTTTTTTTAAGATTTTATTTATTGATTTTACAGAGGAGGGGGTAGCTAGAATATCAACTCACAGTTTCTTCACTTTAGTTGCTCACTGGTTGCTCGTCATATGTGCCTTGACCAGGCAAGCCCAGGGTTTTGAACTGGTGACCTCAGCATTCCAGGCTGATGATCTAGCCACTGTGCACAACAGGCCAGGCAAGAATTCTTAACAGTCAATCTTCTTAAGATAATTCATTCACATGCTCTTGTCATCTTCAAATAATTATGTCTCTTCTCCTCCAGTACTTGCACTTCTCATTTCTTTCTCTTATCCTATTGGTTTGGCTGGGACTCTGGTACCATCTTGAATAATTCCAGGGATAGTAGGATCCTTCTACTGCCTTTGTCTTTACGAGAATGGCCTCAGCTTTGTACCATTAAGTGTGATGTTTTCTCCTTGCTTCTCATACTCTTTTCTACTTTAAAACTTTCCTCCCCTTCAGAACTTACCAAAAGTTTTAACGAGGAAAAGATGTTGGATTTTCTGAAATGTATTTCAGTACTCATGAAGAAAATCATATGGTTTTTATCCTTTCATCTATTAGTAAAATGAAGTCATTAACAGATTTCCTAATGTTGAGCCATATTGCCTTTGCTCTGTCGCGGTGTGTTGCACTTTTACTGCTTTTCTGGGTTTGATTTGCTGACATTTTATACAGAATTATTTGCATCTACATGCTTAATTGTATGTAGCTATTTGAGGTTAGTTCTTTGGAATGTTAGAAAAACACAATATGGAAAGTTGTGCGTCCTCATGAATTTGGTGGTTTATTAAAAGGATACATGGCAGAAGGTAACAGAATTAGTTGGCATATCTGAGACTGTGGTTAAGCTCTCTGCCAAGACAGTCTACTCTCCACTTTAGAGGTGTTACCCTTCCTGCTGAACCTCTCGAATAGGAAAGGAAAAGTGGAACACGTAAGAGATTTGAAGTTTGGTGAATTTAATTTTGGAGGTGCTGACGTGGTGTTCTATCATTTCAGTAAAAAATAATAAAGGCTAAAATGACAAAAGAAGAAACACAGATGGCATCCAAGTATCTGAGAATGGACATAAAAAGAAATCACAAAAGAGGAAATTGTGGATATTTTTCCTTTGGGATTTTACATACAAAGGGAACTTCACCTTGAAATTTAACTTCTCGGTGGGATCTTAAGGATGAAAAACAGTTTATGTTCAAATTTGAAATATTCATATTATATGAATTTGGTTCATTATATTTTTTGCACTAGAGTGGATAATATCACTGGGCATGATTTGAAATAAAAATAGAATATAAATGAAAATTTTGGGATAATGTACAATTATCTGAAGTTTTTCTCAGAAGGAGTGACCTGGAGCTAAAAAATGCTCAAAGCATAACTGTACTGTCCACCTTGTCTCCGGAGAACGGAAAGGAGCAGGAGCAGTCTCAGGCGAGCAGGTGGGACATGTAGGTGGGACAGGGCCCTCCTGATGAGGACAGCCTGGGCATGGCGCCCGGACTGGTGGATTAGACAGAATGAAAGGAGGAAAACACAAAGCAAGGGGACTCTTGGCCCTCCGTGCCCGTGAATCAAGTTCCTCAGACTCACCACTGCCCAAGGGACTGCAAATTGGCGACTTAATGGGGCAGAGACCAAAATTTTTCAGTGGGAAATTTTTTGATCAAGTTATTTTTCTTTAAAGGTTAATAACTATTTACAGGATACTCTCTTCTGGTTCTCGCCTCCAACTGGGGCTTCCTGTCCTCAGGAAAATCTGGCCATAGCTTTCCTTTTCTATATCTTGTCTGTACTTGAAAAACAATTACAATATATATATAGGCCATTCTGCAACTATCTCGATGGATGGATGGACAGATGGATAGATAGACAGTTGGACCAACAGATCTCCACCCTTCAGCATATCTGAGCTTTTGAGCATGCTATTCTCAAGATTTATATCTAAACTGGAAAGGAAAGTGGAAAAACCTCACTTCTAAATCCAAGCCAGACTACAATTCATTTTTGCCAGAAGACCCTGGCTCTGCCAAACTTTGCACAAATATTAATGAGGTTAGGCTTTGCTTCTCATTTCTCTGTTTCTGGGCACATGTCCTAAGTTGCAAAAAAAAAAAAAAAAAAGAGAGAGAGAAAGAGACCAGGACCAGCCACTGTCTGACTCTCCAACCATCACAAGGACCACACATCCCCAACCACAAGAGGACAGGAGCCAGGATCTGAACCCAGGCCTGTCTCCACCTGAACCCGCACGAGGCCACAGCCACACTGGGTGGCTTTCATCGCTCACCACTTTCATGTGCACCTGTTCTCCTCTCTGTTGACTCTCTTGTGCTAATTCCTTTTTTAGTTGGCTGAAGAGCTTTCATAAGGAGTTATTTTTTAAAAGGTTATATGAGCGGCATACTTTCTGATTTTGATGTTTAGCATGTCCTTTCCACCCCCACCCCCACTGTTAGTCATTCCCATTCTAGACTCAACCGCTTTTGGTCTAAGACTTCAAGGCTCAGCTCAAACATCACCTCAAAGGAAAACTTCTCTGCCCCTTCCTTTGTGCCTCCACAGCTCATCTCAGGCTTATGATAGGCTCTGAACTAATGTGTAAGTGAACAAGTTTATAGATAAGTGAGTCCCCGCTAAACAGTGACCCAAGGCAGAAATCACATCGCAGTCAAGTTCACATCTGTGGTAAGACTGGCACCTGGCACAGAATAGCCAAGTAGAGTGTAAGTGAATCGAATAACATACAAGGTATTATTATTCCCAACCAGGGTATTTCCTATTACTGTTCGACTCTAAGAGATGGAAAATTCCTAATAGTGGAATCTCGGGCACCATCCTGGGGGTCAGGAAGGAGAATGAAAGGAAACTCACTGTTGAGAAACCTAATATATGCCAGGCACTGTACCTGGTACTGTTATCATATCATCTCATAAGAGAAGCTAGTGTTTATTGAGTGTTTAGTTATTGTCAAACAGTGTTTTGAGTATTTTACATGTGAAATATATTTGACAGCATTTTGAGATGGATATTATTATTCTGACTTTTCATTAAAATAAATCAAATCAAGAGTGTTGTAATTTGTTCAAAACCACAGGGCTAGAAAGTGGTAGAGCAGGGATTTGAACTCAAGACAGTCTGATTCTAGAATCTGGCTGCGTTCCTGATCACTAGGATATATCAGCTCATTCATTCAGTAGCCGTGATATGTACCTCTCCTCCACTGGAGAGATCAGGGGACTGAGGCTCACACAACATCCAACCAACAGTTACAGAAGATTAAGGTTAGACAATGACCCATGGCGGTCTGCCCAACTTCTAACCCCACACTGCCTCATTCCTGCTCCGTGACGTGGAGGTGCCAAGGGCAGCCTCCTGACCGAGCCTCACACCACAATCCCCATGTGCTTTCCAAGGGACTGTGCCAGGAAAGCCAGGGTGCCAATGACATCCCGCATCCTTGGGAGTCCTGAGCATACAGGCAGGGCCTGGGCACATAGACGCTAGAGGTGCCACTGAGCTGAAGACTTGGCATTACAATGGCTTCCATTTAGTAAGGGCTGGCTGTGGCCCTGAGACTTTGTTTACATTTGGCATCCCTTAATTTTTTCCATAATCTCATGAAACAGCTATTACCCCCATTTTACAGATAAAACTAGGACTGGAGAACGGGAAGTTCCTGCCCTAGGACACTTGGCCAGCGAATAAAAAACCCGGATCTTGGGCCGAGGTGTGTCTGACACCAAGGGCCATGATCCTGACCAGGAAGTCTGTCCCCTGCCTGCCTTGTTCCTGGAAGGGCAGATAAGAGTCCGCATTTCAGCTCAGCCCCTCCTCAGTCAAATAATCTTGGGCAAATCACTTAACCACTGTGGGCCTGTTTTCTCATCTGTAAACTAGGGGTTCATGTCCTTCGAGTAGTGTTTTAAGAGAATGGAAAAAAGGAACATTCACAGTGGGCCCAGCACCTTATAGGGCCTGGGTAAGTGTCACTCTTTTTCTTTTTCTTTCGTTTGTTTGTTTTCTGTCGCTCTTATTCTTTCTCTTCTTTCCTGTTTCCAACAAAAAGTTTTCTCCACCTGAACTCCAAAGAAAGTTTTCCTCCTTCTGGCCATCCTTGCTGTGCTCTTGGACTTGTGTGAACAATAGTCTCAACAGTACGACTCCACAAGGATTCACTGTCCAGGGGAACAGAAAACGGGAAGTTTTCCTGGATCTAGGGCTGCCCAAACCAAACTCATTCTTCTCTGCTCTCTGCTGCCCCCTGTTGGTTCATAGGCTGAAGAGCCAGTTGCCCACTTTGCCCACAGGGTTACACCTTCTATGGGGATGATGATAGTGATAGAAAGGCAAATCTGAGCAGTTAAAAAACAAAATGACATTAATAAACAACTCTGGAGATTTGTAAACAGATGTCCCAGAGCCAGCCCTGCCCAGCCATGCTTGGCTGCTTTGGGGTGCTAATAGCTCAGGTGCCCCTATGACCTGAGGCTTTGACATAAAGGGTTTTGCTTTACTGCTTGGGGGTCCTCACTATATTTCCCAGAGAATGAGTCTGAACAAGTTCTGTTAGAACCTCTGAGGAGTGCCGCCCTTTCCTCCCTTCTCACGCCATGTCAGGCATTTTAACCAATCACTTCGTTTCTTTCCTGCTGAGCATGGACCCAGCCTCAGGATCCTTCTTCACACAGCTGCACCCCTAATTGTTAACCAGAGTTGGGGCACAGTGAACCCTGTTTTACTCCTGGGGGTTCGGAGCTCAAGAGCTGGGCCCTGCAGCCAGGGAGAAGGTGTGCTCTGTTCCTGTTACTATACCACCTTTCTTCAAGTGGTCTGGCTACTTCATAGTTGCTTTGTGCTGGGCTTCTATCCTGGAAATGTATTAGCTATATTATTTAGAAAATTTACTAAAAATAAATTAACAATAAGTTGAGACTTAAAAGTATTACTGAGCTTGGAAATGGCAAATAAGTAAACCAACGGATAATATAAATACTAACTGATGTATTTCCCCCAGTATTTCTGGTTAGTCCCTTGGAGCAGTTAAACTGGACCACAAGGTGCCTGTTGCTTCCTGGTTGGGTGATTACAGGAGGACAGAAAAGAAATGTAGAGTCAGATCCTTGGTACTCAAGGTTTCAAAAGAACCCGGAGGCTCTTGAGTTAGAAGACCTGGGCTTTGCATGTCAGGTGCCCAAGTCCTGCCAGAGTCAGGGTGTCGCGTGCATGCCGTACACACGGAGGTGGAAGAGAACGCGACTGGTCTGAGCCACCCCTCACCACTCCCCAGACCAAATAATTCCACATTCTGTTGGGAGAGGGAAAGCAGAAAGCTCAGATGTGGGGAGACTCCAGAAGGTAACCTGGTCCCTGTCCACCCTCAACTCATGACCCAGGTCAGGCCTCAGGGAGGATAGGTCAGCATCTAAGAGCAGAGACCCAGGGCTCACTCCTGGATGAAGGCTGGGCAGGGAACAGTCGGACTTTCCCCTTCCAGAACCCAGCAGGGCAGGGTAGGCTAACAAAATGAAATATAAACTTCTCTCTCTCTCTCTCTCTCTCTCTCTCTCCCTCCCTCTCTCTCTCTTTTTTAACCAGGGTGGCAGAAATCCAATCTTATACAATTCCTGAAATTTTATTCAGTCTGGCGTTTTGTTGGCTCTTCTCTTTGTGTTGTTTGTTTTGTCTGATTTTGTTTGGGGGTGCCAAGGCACGGGGGAAGGAGGTGTCTGTTCTCAATCATCATCTGACCCACTCACTCACTGCGATGTGCCAGGGCCCCCTGGTCTCTGGGGGTCAGTTCATACAGGCGGCTGTTCCTGTGGCCTTGGCCTACGGCCGGCTGACTCTCCACGTCTGGCTGCAAAGGACCACTGTCCACTGCTTTCCATACTGTGTGGCACGTGAGGATCCCAGGAGGCTCTCGGACAACTTCCACTTAATGCTCACACTCAGTGTAACGCTGGGCAAATTACATAAACTATATCATCTCTCCATGCCTCAGTTTCCTCATCTATAAAACGGGGCTAACAATAGTACTTAGTTCAGAGGGTTGCTGTGAGGATTCAATGAGTGAACACATGTTTATGTCCAGAACACTACAATGTGTCCGTTAATGTTATTATTTGCTGCCACTACTAAAGGGTACACGTCAGAAAGGCTCCACATACAAATACCAAATATTTACTATTCGTCACAGGCGTGCTGCTGTGCCCTCTAGGGTGGGAGAGAAAGGGTGGGTCACAGCGAGGGCTTTAGGGGCAGCCCATCTCATAGAGCTGGAGAGCGCTGATTTCAAAATCAGACCCACCAGAACAGTGCTGGAGACTGCCCTGTGCCAGGCATGATGCCTGCAGCTGCTGGATGGTGAAGAAGACCTGGAGGTCCAGGGGTGAAAGGCCAGGTGGCCAGGGCAGTAGGCAGGGAAGGAGATGTGAGGACCTCCAGGGCCTCAGGACACTGGCTCTTTAACCAGCCGATGTCAAATCCTTTCACTCATTCCATAGCCAGGGAGGCCTTCCCAGTGTGAGCTGGCTGGCTCCCGGCCCTGGCCTGCCACAGGAGTGTCCTGAGCAGGTGGGCCACTGTCCAGAGGCTGGATCCACCAAGTGAGAGCAGCAGGCACAGGAGCCTTGTGAGGCTGCCTATTGGCTAAGTGCTCAGTCGGGGTACCAGGTAAAGGGGGAGCACAGGTTCAAACCCAGCTGGTATAGCTATCAGCCTGACCAAGGACCTCGAAACAAGCTTACCTTAGTGCAGGACCAGCACCCAGTCTGAGCAAGCCCCTGGGCATGGTGCTCTGTCCTAGATCCATCTTGTTTTTTTGTTTGTTTTGTTTTTTTTTGTATTTTTCTGAAACGGGAAGGCAGTCAGACAGACTCCCGCATGTGCCCGACCGGGATCCACCCGGCATGCCCACCAGGGGGCGATGCTATGCCCATCTGGGGCATTGCTCTGTTGCGACCAGAGCCATTCTAGCGCCTGGGGCAGAGGCCATGGAGCCATCCTCAGCGCCCAGGCCAACTTTGCTCCAATGGAGCCTTGGCTGCAGGAGGAGAAGAGAGAGACAGAGAGGAAGGAGAGGGGGAGGGGTGGAGAAGCAAATGGGCACTTCTCCTGTGTGCCCTGGCCGGGAATCGAACCCGGGACTCCTGCACGCCAGCCAACGCTCTACCACTGAGCCAACCGGCCAGGGCCTGTCCTAGATCCATCTTGAATCAACTAACCTTAGCCCACCTCTGAGGCTCTTGGATTCTGCATCCTCAAATGCTGCCCTCAGCCTAATTACCAAGGTCCCAGCCCAAAGATGGCAAATAGTCCTTACCTTTTGTGTCAACTTATACTGATTGATAGTACTCACCTGGAACTCAGTGTTTGGAAGTGGCTACCTGGAGAGTGGAGGGAGGATTACTGAGCACTCCTGCCCCAGGGTTAGGGCACAGAGGAAGCAACATATGCATGGTATGTTAACCCTCTCTGCCCCAGATCCATTTTCCAAATGAGGTTCCTCAGCCCCTGTGAGAGAATTGGACACATCGATAACTAAGAAGAAGAAAGGGACTGTTGGACCCGAGTTGTTGCCATTGGAGGGTTCACCAAAGCCTGTAAGCAATCACCACAAGCTCCTCGGAGACTACCAACACTACCAGGCCCAGCCTAGGACTACCTGTCTAGCCCCGCCAGTCCTTAAAGGTAGGGGGCAGCAACTCTCCCAGTTGGACTGGGACTGTTTAAGTTTGAGCACTGAAAATCCCGCATCCCAGGAAGGAAACTGCTGCTCAGGCGCAGTTTGTTGGTCACCCTCCCACAGGAGATATAAAAGCCTTAACCAACCCCACACAACTTCTCCCTCCCCGTGGAGGGGCCAGGGCTGATCCTGCAGCTCAGTAACCAGGACAATACATTCCTCTTGACAAGGAGAGATGTGCCTGATATCTCTAAAGAGCCTGTCTCTAGGCATACCCGGTGGCTCTTATATGCAACGTTTACTCAAGATCCTACGGACTTTCATTCATTTCCTGGGTGCTTATTTGTGGGTCAAGATAAAGTACCCCAGGACTTCTGGAGACAGCGAGTGTGGGTGCGTAGCAGCCCTTACCTTCTCCGGGAAATAAGGCCTATGAAAAGGTGTCCACTCAGCGCGTGTGCTGGGGACTGACTTCTCACACAGGGAAAGCTCAGATAAAATGCCGGATGCCCTGGCCATGGGTTTGAGCAAGCACTTTTCCCCTACAGAAGAAGACACTGTTGGAGTCAGACTAGTTTCACTCATGCACTCCTTCTTTCTGCAGCTCTGCAGACCAATAGGAGACCTCCACCCTCTCAAATCCCACCCCCTTACATTCCCAAGTGCTCTTGCCCAATTAGCCAGCCGCAATGAACAGGAATACCTTTCAGGTGCTCAGAAGACCCATTTCTGTGGTAACCAGGAAAGAGAGCATTCCTCCTTGCTTGCTAATCTAAAAAAAAAAAAAAAAAAGGGAGGGAAAGAGGAAGATAGCAGGGCACAGAGTAAAATCATTCGCATTGGTCAGACTTTCAAAAATAGCCATCAAAAAAAGGAGAAAATAAAAAATTAACTGTGGCTCCCTGGTTCGTGTCCTTTCCGCCTGCAGTTCGCTAAAAATAATCTCCAGTTGCACTCCGCTATGTCTGCTCATGGTGACATCTGTCAACTCGGGAGTTTAATTGTTGGTAATAGTATTTCCCTGTTATTCAGACGCCACGTAAATAGCATAAATATGATTTAACCACCGTTGCCAGAATTCTCAAAATTGTGTCGTGCATGCTGAATGCTAAGGCTGATTAGCACAAAATTTAATTTTCTTCAATATCAGCCCAAGGCAAGTAGAGCATGAAATTAGCCTGATGTGTTAATATTGTGCTTCACAGTTCTGATTGTATCCTGTAGGATGCTCTCACTGGAGACAGGTGACGCTCTGTGTGGGGAGCAACTCTAGCAATCAGCACTGTCTGGGGGCAGAATGAGCTGGTGCAGGAGGTGGGGCTCCCCACAGCTGCAGGACTTCAAGACAGCATTGAATGACAATTGGATATTATGGCGTAAATTAGGAGCTGGTAGCCTCTGTGGTCCTTTCCAATGCTGGAGTCCAGGAACTTCAAATCTTAAGAACACTTCCACAAGTCAAATGTTATTCTCTAAGACAAGGGTTGGCAAACTCCAGCCTGCAGGCTAAATCCAGCCCATCACCTGTTTTTGCACAACCTGTGAGTTCAGAATAGTTTGTACATCTTTAAATAATTGAAAAAAAATCAAAAGAAGACTAGGTCATGATTTAAAAATTCTATGAAATTCAAAGTTCAGTGTCCATGGATTAGGTTTGATTGGAACTCAGCCAGGCCATTCATACTCATATTGTTCATAGAGGTGTTTGGGCTACAACTGCAGATAAATAGTTGCAATGGAGACCATATGAACTGGAGTCCTTAAATATTTATTATCTGGCTCATGGCTGGGAAAATTTGCCATCTCTTGACCTGAGACAGTAATAATTTTCAAATGGGCTCTTTGGAGAAGGGACCGAGGACCTCAAGAAAGAAGTGGGGTTCCGGGCTTTAGCTCCTTATTAGTTACACACAACGTGCTTTTGTGTGAAGAAAGGGACTGTGCCTAAAGAAAAGCTCAGGGTACATACAATAGTTCAGAAAGGTTTTCCCTCTGGAGAGGTCGGTGAGTGGTGGGCTGCAAGGTAGCTCTCGATCTCCAGAAGATCCCAGCCTAGGCCAGGCGCACCTAAAACAATATTTGAGTGTGTGTGTGTGTGTGTGTGTGTGTGTGTGTGTATGTGTGTTGCGCGCGTGCGCACGCACTGTGTGTGAGTGCATGCACTCCTCCAACCAAGGGGTTTGGAGTCAGGAGCAAGAATACAGGGAAATAGCCTAGGCCAGATAGTTTGGTTGGTTAGAGCATTGTCTCAATACGCAAAGGTTATGGATTCGATCCCTGAACAGGGCACATACAGGAACAGATCAATGTTTCTGTCTCACTCTCTCTCTTTCCTTTCCTCTCTCTCTAAAATCAATTTTAAAAAAAGAATACAACAAAATGTATTATAACCCTCCTGGAGCACATTCTAGGAACTCTACATACACAGCCTTCCCTTCCCCTTGTGCCTGGCAGACATCTACTTATTCATTTTTTTTTTTTTCTGAAGCTGGAAACAGGGAGAGACAGTCAGACAGACTCCCGCATGCGCCCAACCGGGATCCACCCGGCACGCCCACCATGGGGCGACGCTCTGCCCACCAGGGGGCGATGCTCTGCCCATCCTGGGCGTCGCCATGTTGCGACCAGAGCCACTCTAGCGCCTGGGGCAAAGGCCACAGAGCCATCCCCAGCGCCTGGGCCATCTTTGCTCCAATGGAGCCTTGGCTGCGGGAGGGGAAGAGAGAGACAGAGAGGAAAGTGCGGCGGAGGGGTGGAGAAGCAAATGGGCGCTTCTCCTGTGTGCCCTGGCCGGGAATCGAACCCGGGTCCTCCGCACGCTAGGCCGATGCTCTACCACTGAGCCAACCGGCCAGGGCTACTTATTCATTTTTAATAAACTGGTATAGGTATAGGCCCTGGCTGGTTGCCTCAGTGCTAGATGTCAGCCTGGCGTGTGGAAGTCCCAGGTTCGATTCCTGGTCAGGGCACACATCTCTGCTTCTCCACCCCTCTCCTCCCCTTCTCTGTCTCTGTCTCTCTCTCTCTCTTCTCCTCTTGCAGCCGTGGCTCAAATAAGCAAGTTGGCCCTGGGCACTGAGGATGGCTCCATGGCCTCGCCCCAGGTGCTAAAATAGCTCAGTTGCCAAGCGACAGAGGAGCTGCCCCAGATGGGCAGAACATCAGCCCCAAATAGGGTTTGCCGGGTGGATGCCAGTCCGGGTGCATGCTGGAGTCTGTCTGTCCATCTCCCTGCCTCCCACTTGATTAAAAATAAATACATAAATAAAAATAAAAAATAAACTGGTATATATTATTAATCCAATTAAACCATTTGTGACAGGCCAATGTCTACATCATTGAAACTGTGAAGTGACCTTATTTGGGAAAAAGGGAACCTTGCAGACATGATTAATTTAAGGATCTTCAGATGAGATAGTCCTAGATTATCCGGGTGGGCCCTAAATGTCGTCCCAAGTATCCTTATAAAAGAGGAAAAGGCAACATGACAACAAAGACAGAGGTTGAAATGAGGTGGCCGCAAGCCCAGGAGCACCACGGCAGCCACCAGAAGTTAGAAGAAAGAAGGAATAGGTTCTCCTCAAGACCCTGACAAATTTCAGATGTCTGTCCTCCAAAACTGTTAGAGAATCCATTTTGGTTGCATTAGGGTACCAAGATTGTGTTGTTACTGTAGCCTCTGGAAACTAACATACTATTTCCAAAGGGTTTTATCATTAATGATCCCACAATCCTGATAGTTAATTATTTTCATTATTCTGCATTAAATACTCATAAATCACTCAAAAGCCCATTTAAAGCTTTCCTCTCTTATAAATTATGGTATTAGAAGAGCATGCAAGATTGACTGAGGAAACTTACTTAACGCACATACTAGATACTCACTACGTGTGAATTTCTTCCTTTCTTCTCTCCCAGCAGAGTCAGTGGCCCCTTCCTCTGAGGTCCCATGACACTTGATACGTATTTTAGTTAGCACTTACCTTTCTCAACTACACTGTGTTTTCTATCAGTTACTCCTTACCGCCTACGGACATTTTTTGAACTTCTTAAGGGCAATGATCAATCTTCATTCTTCTTTTTTTTTCTTTTACTTTTTATTGAGTTTTAACTTGCATACAGTAAAGTGTCCGTATCTTAAATGTATAATTTAAAGAATGTATACAAATGTTCACATCTAAGTAGCCACCACCCAGATCGAGAGGTAAACCAGGAGGCTCTCCCGTGCCCCCTCCCAGCTCATACTTTCCCATAAGAGCAGCACTATCCTGACTTCTTTTACCATTGATGAGAATTGCTTGTTCCTGACTATTGTATAAATGAAATTATGTAGCATGGACTCTGCTGAATATGGCAGCTCTCACACACCTTGCTTTGAGATTTATCCATGCTGTTCTGTGCAGCAATAACCTATTATTTTCTGTTTGGAGAAATTATACAATTCATCTACCCATTTCCTTGTGAAGGAACTCTCGGGAGTTTCTACTTTGGAACTCTGACAGCTAAATGCTGCTTGGAAGAGCCTTGTACGTGCCCTGACATGGGAAAGAATGCTCGTTTTCGTTGGCTGTTTACAGGAGTGGAACTTCTGGGTCATAAGGTATATGTGTGGCCAGCTTTAGTAAATATTGCTCAATCGTTTTCTAAGTAGTTAACCAAGTTTTCACTTATTCCAGCAATGTATGAAATTTGGAGCAGTGCAACAAGTCCTCACCCAATTGTGGGTCTGTTCGGTTTTAGTCATTCTGTTAGTAGCTAATTCACCTATTTTTCAGCTTTATTGAGGTATGGTTGACATGTAAAATTGTAAGATATTTTAAGTGCACATCGTGGTGATTTAGTATACACCATCCAGATAATTAAAACATCCATCATCTCACATACTTTATTGGTGAAAACATGTAGGTTCTACTCTCTTGGCAAATTTCAATTTTATAATAATACAGTGTTATCAACTGTATCATATCTTATATCAGCTCCTCAGACTCACTCATCTTATAGCTGAAACTTTATCTCATTTTACCAACAGTTCTGTATTTCCCCCACTCCCCGGTCCCTGGAAACTACTATTTTACTCTCTTTTTCTAGGAGGGAGTTTGACTTTTTAATTTTTTAGAATCCACATATGACACCACGCAGTACCTGTCCTTCTCTGTATGCCTTACTTCACTCTAGCTAGTCCACCTTTCTGTCCTTGATATACTAGGCCAAAATTTGTACTGTGTGCCCCTATCCTATTTCCTGGCCAATAGTAGCCAGACACAAGCGTTTGGCCAGAAGTCAGGTAAAGCATAGGCCACCAATGGATACCACCTCACATGAAAAAAAAAATGAGCTATACAAATTAGATGCCCTCTCTCAGAAATTAAAGCCACAAAACACAGGGAACAACAGTCTTCAACAGGAGCAAATAATGAAAAGCTGTAGTGGTTATCGTTAATCAATACAAGCCAGAGACAGGAGAAATCAAGGAAGCAGAGCTATTACAGGGAGACAATATAAGGAAGAGGGAGAGAAAGCTAGGTAACACCAGAAAAGAAAGAAGTGGTTACCATGAGAATAGCAGTGAACCAGAGTAGAGAGCCCAAGGCCATGCTCTGAGGTCACTAGGGTAACCTTGAATCCAGACCCAACTCCTAATTCCCGGCTCCATTAGAGCCTGGAGTAGGGCCTGTTCTTGGATCTCCATGATATTCCTACCTCCTTTTCTTGCAACAAATACCCTTAGCCTATACTCCTCTTTGTTTCAGTTGAATCGACCTGAGTGCACCTCTGCTTTTTGCAACCGAAAACATTCAACTGTCATGCCTGGTATGTAGGATCAGTGGTACACTGGTAAATGCTTAATGACCCACTCTCTGGGAATGAAAAGCGCTGATTTGAAGTGCTTGCGCATAGCTGTGGTGTAAATATTCCTACCATGGTCAATTCTAACATTCCAAAATGACATCACTGAACATAGAAGGGAAGAGAGGGAAAACAGCACACCATTACATATCACCACACAGATGCAATAAATGTTAATAACTTGAAAAGCATAGATAGTAGTAAAATAATTAGTTGAGTATTTATACCCAATATGGGTATAATTGAGTACTTATTACCTTGTTTTTAATATAACTTTTTTGGTTGTGAGTCTATATAATTTTTAATATGGTTGTGTTTAATACCTAGCTCACAAAACCCCTGAAAATATTACACCACTGAAGAAGATGCTCAGTCAACGTCTGAATCCTTTCCTGCCTTGTGTGCAAACTGCATTGCTGCAGCCTCCTCGCGGGAAGGGTCCAGCCACCTAGCTCTGAAGCCAGGGGCATATCCAAATAGAAGCAAAGCAAATCATGTGATGAAAGTGTTATACTCGATTTTCCAATGTAGATTTTCACTGGCGATGTACTGAACCATGGAAATAGACATGTCATGGCTATAGTTACCCAGACAAAAGCTCTCAGCTATCTAGTTGATTTTGCTTTTGTTTTGTCTAACAGCAGAACACAAGCATGTAGTATGATAAGTGTTCACAGGAACTTCTGACTCACTGAAGTGGTCCCGGGTCAAACACCCAGCAATTACCCAAGCTCCTTCCACATGCCTACCCCTGAGCTGGGCACCATGGTCACACACGTGCAGTAATGGCAGCAGGTTTTGCCTTTCAGGGGATTTCAGCAATAATGATGCTAATAATGGGAGCTGACATTTATTAAGTGCTCACTATATACAAAGTTCTTTTCCAAAGACTTTATGTGCATAATCCCAATTAAATCTCACAACAACCCTTTCTGGCAGGTACTATATTGTTTCCCACAGATAAAGAAGCTGAGGTATAGAGCAGTTAAATAAGAGCCATGTGATGGGTTAAAGGATAGACTGGAAAGATGGGCAGGATTTAGATGGACCAACAGGATGAGGCAGGGAGTTCAGAGCAGGGAAAAGTCAAGAGTAGAAACGAGCACCATGTACAGGGCCAGAGAGGAAACTGCAGGTGTGACCAACAGTGGGAGAGGAGGCGGGGCAGGAAGTGGAGGCCAGGTGACAGAGGGAAGGATCACAGGGAGCATGAGGACATTTTGAGGGTGATGGCTATGAACCCTGTCTTGATTATGGTGATATCATAAATGTACGATACACTAAGACTATTTCAAGTATGCACTTTAAGTATGTACAGTATTATTGTATGTCAATTATACCACAATAGTGATGTTTTTAAACTGAAAATATACAGGTTATGTGCTGCCTGATTCAATTCATACGACAGTCTGGAGAAGGCAAAATGGAGGCAACACAATGCCAATAGTTGCCAGGGGCTGGGAACGGGGGAAAGGGTTGATGACAAGGGAGCTTGAGGGAATTGGGGGGGGGGGGTAATGGAATGTTCTATATCTGTGTCCTAAATCTCGATTGTGGGGGTAACTGCATGGTCAATTCTGTTATCAAAACTCAGAGTTGTTAAGCCTTAAAAGGGTGAATTTTACTATATGTAAGTATATTTCAATAAATCTTACTTTTAAAATGCTATTAGACACACACACACACACACACACACACACACACACACACAACTTAACATTTGTTTGTTAACAGAGGTCAATAGATGTCTTCCTGCTCTTACTTGAAATGTGGGAAAATCCAGGGCAGGCTGACTCCCCACCTGTGTCCGCCCTTTACTGACTTTTAAGTCTTCCCATAACCAGTAAGTCATTTGATCTAGTTGGCCACCCTAGGAGGGGGGGGAGGGATTGGGTACTGATTGGAGAATGAGGAAACTAAGGACAGAGAGGTATAAAGACTCACTGAATGTTATAAAAGGTCCACCGGAAAGTTCTGTCCGTTTCTATCACAACAAGTTTTGACACGTAAGCACATATTTATTTGGCGCATGTGTGCCTCTCTATTTTTATCACTTAATGTATACATACTGACGTAGCAAATTAACTAAAACAAAGTTGATTCACGTTAGTCTTATGTGTGAAGCGATAGTGTACCCATGGCTACTGATAAAGTTCATTTACGCCACTGTAATTTTTACGAATTTCAACAAGGAAGAAATGCTACAGAAGCATGTTAGAAATTTATTGAAAGTGTTTGGTGAAGGAATAATACCGACTATCACTTGTTTTTGTCCTTACAAAATTTTTTGAAGGGCAAAAAATTCAAAAATGAAGAAGATATCAAACAAGAACTGGATCAATTTTTCGCATCAAAAGATAAAACATTTTTCAAAAATGGGATATACAAATTGCCCTCACGCTGGCAAGAAATCATTAATAATAATGGCAATTATATTATTTAATAAAGTTTATTGACGGTAAGAGAAATTTGTATTTTGTTTTATTCCAAAAACAGACAGAACTTTCGGGTAGACCTTATACAGTTCAGAAGTGACTTCTGGTCTGGAGCTCTTCCCGTGTGTGCCTCCCCCTCGCCGCTTTGTGAGGTCCTTCTCCATCAGCAGTCTGTGTGTCCAGAGGGTAGGAATCCAGATCAACGTGTCCACGTGCAGAAGGCTCCTCGGGGCCTGCACGCCGCCCTCACAATCCTGGCGGAGCCAGCGATCTGTCATGCTGACAGCGTGGGGGACATCACACAGGAGGGGGTGAGCAGGCAGGGCGGGGTGGACAAAATGGGCGAAAGGCATCAAAAGGTACAAACTTCCAGTTGTAAAATATGGAAGCCATGGGGCGTTAATGTGGCATGGTGACTCTGGTTAATGATGCTGTTTTAAGAAAGTAGATCTTTAAAGTTCTCATTATAAGAAAGAAAATGTTATAATTATGTATGGTTTCAGATGTTGACTAGACTTACTGTGCGATCATTTCACAATATTTTCAAATATCAAATCGTTATGGTAGGGAAAGAGGGTGTGGGAGGGGGGAGGGGGAGGAAGGATGGTGAGGGCGTTGACCTGGGGGGGAGGGTGAACATACAATGCAGTGTACAGAAGATGTTATAGAATTGTAAAACCTGAAACCTGTATGATTTTATTAACCCATGCCATCCCAACAAGTTCAATAAAAGATTTTTTAAAATCATTGTTATATACCTGAAATGAATATAATGTTGTATGTTAATTATACCTCGATAAAAAAAAAATTTTTTTATTAAAGAATGTGATGAGAATACCTCACCTCAGTGGTCTTCCTTCCAAAAAACACATAACCACAGTCTCAGCATAAAAAAAGATATCAGACAAACCCAAACTGAGGGACAGCCTATGAAATACCTGACCAGTATGCCTCCAAACCACCAAGGACATCAAAAACAAGCACAGATGACTGAGAAACTGTCATAAACCGGAGGAGACTAAAGAGGCACAATGACTGAATGTACTGTGGTACCCTGGAAGGGATTCTGGTGCAGAAAAGGGACAGTAGTATAAAAACTAGTGAAATCTGAACACAGATTGAAATTCAGTGAATAGTGAAAAGCCGATGTTGGTACCTTCGTTTTGATGACTGTACCTTGGTGATGTAAGATATTAACAATAGGAAAAACTAGGAAAGCATAGGAAAATTCTTTGTACTATCTTTGCAGCTTTTCTGTAAGACAAATAATTCCAAAATTAAAAGTTTATTTAAGAAAACAATCGTGGGAGGCATTAGATGCTGTTGTTCTTCCTATGGAGTCTTTTCCCGAGATGTAAAGCATATACTGTATTTATTTTGTAGTCTAGAATAACTTTCCAAGCCAAGGACAGGAGTTTATCAGCTTTGACTCATAAAACTACAGGGCAGCTTGGGAGTGGGAGTCATCCAACTCACACCTGACCAAAACCCCTCGGCCTTTTCCCTCGCAGCACCAGCACCGCCTGGCTCTTTGAACTGGGTAAAGGCCTCCTAGCCACCCGGAGAGCCAAGGGTCAGAGGGCAATGGTGGCCTCCTACACTGCTCTTTTCAAGCCCCACTGGTCAGATTTGCTCTGGGCAGGACCACTGGTGGGCTGGTGGAGGGGTGCCCCATGTGAGGCCAGGGGATTTCCAGTTCTCCCTGCGAATCAAGACATGGTGTGTGTGTGTGTGTGTGTGTCTGTGTGTGTGTGTCTGTGTGTGTGTGTGTGAGAGAGAGAGAGAGAGAGACAGAGAGAGACAGAGACAGAGATCCAGGACGTGGTGTGTGTGTGTGTGTGTGCATGTGTGTGTGCGTGTGTGTGTGTGTGTGTGTGTGTAAGAGAGGGAGAGACAGAGATTCCAGGACGTGGTGTGTGTGTGTGTGTGTGTGTGTGTGTGTGTGTGTAAGAGAGGGAGAGACAGAGATTCCAGGACGTGGCGTGTGTGTGTGTGTGTGTGTGTAAGAGAGGGAGAGACAGAGATTCCAGGACGTGGTGTGTGTGTGTGTGTGTGTGTGTGTGTATAAGAGAGGGAGAGACAGAGATTCCAGGACGTGGTGTGTGTGTGTGTGCATGTGTGTGTGCATGTGTGTGTGCGTGCGTGTGTGTGTGTGTGTGTGTGTGTGTGTGTAAGAGAGACAGAGACAGAGATCCAGGACGTGGTGTGTGTGTGTGTGTGTGTGTGTGTGTGTAAGAGAGACAGAGACAGAGATCCAGGACGTGGTGTGTGTGTGTGTGTGTGTGTGTGTGTGTGTGTGTGTGTGTGTGTAGGAGAGGGAGAGACAGAGATCCAGGGAGTCAGAGGGAACGGCGCACTGAGTAAGGGGCCATGCTGACGGACCTGAAGCAGGCCCCTGGAAATAATCTCTCAGCAGGGCAGCATTGAGCCCTTTTGGAAACCAATGAAGCAGAAAACTGATGTTGACCAACCTATTGTACAGGCCTTTTTTTATTACGTGTAAATAAATGACAGGCTGACTGTCCCTTGCCTCTCCCTGCCCCCACCCTCTGTCAGCCCTTGGTGACCAGGGCTGACATTCTGCCATCAGTATCTCCTTCACAGAAACTTTTTTGATTTGAGTGGTCACCATGGCTCTACTGATTTCCAGACTTTCCTCTTTTCCTCCTCCTTCTCCTCACCACCTTTCTTAAAGGATTAGGCTGCTTTTCAAAACACTCATACCCTCTGCCTCAGCCCTCTGCCTACCCTTCCCCACCTCTTAGCAGCCCCAGCCCACAAAGCACAGCCATGCCCACGATGGCCCAGCTTCCCGGGGCCCGGTGGTCTGCTCGCCCCGGTGCTTCTGCAGAGTCTGCACAGGACATCCGGAGAAAGACCAGGCATCCTCTGTTCAGAACAATGCTGACACCTTCGCTTATAAAATGTGTCCTTTCTGCCTGACCAGGCGGTGGCGCAGTGGATAAAGCATCGGACTGGGATGCAGAAGGACTCAGGTTCAAAACCCCGAGGTCACCAGCTTGAGCACAGGCTCATCTGGCTTGATCAAAAAGCTCGCCAGCTTGGACCCAAGGTCACTGGCTCGAGCAAGGGGTTACTCGGTCTGCTGAAGGCCCGCGGTCAAGGCACATATGAGAAAGCAATCAATGAACAACTAAGGTGTCACAACGAAAAACTAATGATTGATGCTTCTCATCTGTCTCCATTCCTGTCTGTCTGTCCCTATCTATCCCTCTCTCTGACTCTCTCTCTGTCCCTGTAAAAATAAATAAATAATAAAATGTGTCCTTTCCAACTGACTTTTTAGGGAAAGCAAAGTTTGCATGTGGTATCAGACAGGACCCAAGAAGGAAACAGAAGCCACACCAATTATTTTAGCAGAGATTATTTAGTGTAAAGAAATTGTTCACAAATTTACATATAATGGTATATGTGAATATCTCCATAAAACTGGGGAGAAAGAATTATTCACCAGGGATAAGAGACCTGAAAAGGCAATAGGGAACCCTGAAGTTTCCCTGGGGTGACTGCAAGAAGCAGCTACGGCCACATGGCTGGGGGAACAAAGGCAAGAGTGCGGGGCTGTAGGACCAAGGGGCATGAAGGTGGATCTCACAGAGGTGGAACCCAGACCTCTGAGGAAGGCACACGCACTGGCCTGGGCCGGAGGCTCCAAGGAGGGACAGTGAGACTGGTTTGGTGAGCGTGAGAAAAATGAAAACCAGAGTTACCTACTCTATTGAAATCATCTGCCAATGCCAAGGTAAGTTGGGGTGATGCTGACAGGAACCAGAAGCAATCACAAAGCTGCACAGCCCCCCTCCTACCTTCAGTCTCTCTAGCACCCCCTATTGGTAGAGCCTAATTCTGACCCAGCTGGCAAAGGAGATAGGGATTTGCGAGTCCCTGCTCCAGAATCACAGAGCAGATTATAAAAAGTTGGCATGAATTTGAGACACAATAGTGTAATAACCAGCAAGAAGCCAATAGAAACATAATGGAGAGTTATAAATTTTGCAACATATCAAATATTATTCCAAAGACAAACTATGTGTGAATGTATACACATGTGTGGTGTGTGTAATATGTGTCTCTAAATAGCAATGCATCACGTTTCATGGTAGCTCGTTATTTCTAATAATAGGATCTAATATGTACTAAAAGGTTGCTAAGTACAAAGCAAGCACCAAACTCTTCACATCAATGATCTAATTCAGCACTCACAAGAACCTGAGGAGATAAATACTAAAAGAATTTTAATTTTATAGATGTGAAAAATCAAGACATGAAGAGGTTAAGTACCATGCTTCTGATGATCAGAAGGTATACTGGTCACAAAAATTAGGGGATGTTTTTAAAATGAATATGAAGCGATAAAATATCCCCTAATTTTTGTGAGCAGTGTAGTAGATCCAAGACCCGGTGTCATGAAGCTCATGCACAGTCCCTGCACCGCCCTTGTCGAGTGGGCGCCATAGCTACAAGATGCCCACCTTGTCCTCTCTTCCCACTAACATGGTCAGACCTCCTCCGGCGAGAGGGCTGACAGCGTCCTCGGCGTCCTCTGCTCAGATGTGACGGACAGCTCCAACTCCATGGGATAGAGAATCACAGCACTAAAGCTTACACAGCCCTAAGACACATATACACAACCACAAAACCCAAGGAAGAGCAGAAGAATGCTCACATAGCAGTACAACAGTATCATATGCAAGAAACGTATTGACAGAGAAAGGAAATAGCTAGCATTTAATGAGAGGCTCCCATCTCCTGGGCACTCACTGTATTATGAGTTTATTTGTATTAACATATTTAATCCTCACAACAACTCGATGTGGTAGATTGCATTATTATTATGCCCATTTTACAGATGAAGAAACTGAGGAACCTAAGAGGTTATAGAATTTGCCGAAGGTTTTAACAGCAGTAAATAATAGCATCAGTATTTGAAACAAGGCAGTCAGGCCTCAGGGTACCTGATGTTGACACCACAGTATTCTGACTAGAGCAGAGTGCAAAAAGTTTTGTGACATACAATGCAATTACAAAGAAATCAGATTACAGAAAAGTGTGGGTACTATTTTCCCATGCTTGAGATAAATATATATAATTTTTAATCCATGAGGGAAAGTCTAGAGGGATTAATAAAATATTAACAATGGCTATCTCAGAGTGGTTGTTTGATGTTTTTACTTTGTCATTTTTAAATAACTGTATATTCTGGTTTTTCTACTATAAAATGACTTTTTTATAATTTAAAAAATTAATATTCATTTCCAAAGAAATGAGTGTCATCTCAGGGAAAATGATCTGGCAATTGGAAGAGCTCCTCATATTTGGGGTACATAAGAAAGAACCCTTGTGTCCCCACTACACATGTACAATAGAAAAGAGATAACACATCTGCTTCATCCAGGCAAGGTCATAAAACGCTCCCTGACAATCATCACCACACCCAGGTAAGCCTGGGAGTCGAATCCCAGCATTGTTTTAAGCATGTCTCCTCTTCCACAGTATTGTGAGGAGAGTTTGCAAATTTATTGAACATGAGCATGATGATTCCACTTTGAAACTCATGTCACCTCAGTCCTCATCAAGATGACTTGGTCCTTCTGAAGCTCCAACATTTGCGTGCTGGATAGCATTGTTGTGGTAGCTGTGATGTTATCCCTTTGCATCGAGACTATTCTCTCCAATTTCCCCAAGCCATGTGTTGCCTTGGAAACAACATGATTTTTATAGAGATCTAAGCAAAGGGAAATAATAAAAATAATAAAATCTTACAGTTGAAGTCTATCTTTCATGCCACCAAGGCGCGTTGCTAAACCCTTCTTCTAGATAAAAGGACAGACAGGCAGAGTGGCTCATACCATGTGTCACCCTGATAATTAACAATTAGAGAAAACACATTGATCTCTGTTCTCTAGATAATTCAGGTCAAAGTAGTTTTCCACCTGAATTAAGAGGGTTGCCAAGGCCAACAATTTCATGAGCAGGAAGATTTAGTCCCATATTTAAAAACACTATAAAGAAAGAGGCCTCTGATCTGGGAAGCAACAAAGCCTCTTGCCATCGTAGCATCGCCCCATGTGAAAAAAAAAAAAAAAAGTCTGACGTAATGCAGGAAATCTTCCTTTTAGAACAGCAGTCAGCAAAATTTTCTCTAAAGGACTGAATAGTAAAAATGTTCAGCTTTGTAGAGTGTTATATTGAGTGGGATACTTGAAATCATGTCAGCACAATAAATTAAAAATTAAAATTAAAAAAGAAAGTTCAGCTTTGCAGACCATAGTCTCTGTCTCAACTATTCGATTTTGCTGTTGTAGGGTGAAGCACCCACAGATAATATGGAAAGGAATGGGCATGGCTGTGCTCCAATAAAACTTTACTAATAAAAACAGGTGGAGAGGTAGATTAGACCCAGGGGCCATGGTCTTCACACCCTTGCTCTGGAGCGCAGAATGAGGATCCTCAAAGTGTGTCTACACTAGTGAACGGTTACCCTCAGAACACAATAAAGTTGGCAGAGCTGTTCTCATTCATTTATTCCATAAAGGCATGTTGCGTCCCTTTAGCAAGCCAGGCTCTGGCTGAAGCACTGCGAATCAGAAGTAGGAAAGCACATCATGTCCCACAGCTTACATCTGACAGAGGAGGAGACAGAGGAGAACATACTAAGCAAGTAAACACATAAACAAACAAGAAACACTCAGGTAATGATGAGTGATAGGAAGATGACAAAGAAAAGCAATGGCTTAGTTGGTGGGAGAGGGGAGAGCCCAAGCTGGATGTGGTGGTCAGGGAAGACCTCCTGGAAGAGGTAGTTTTGAGCTCACATCAGAGTGAAGAGAAAGGGATCAAATGCAAAGACCTGGGCAAAGAGCAGGCTATCAGGTAGAAAGAAGGCAAACACAAATGGCCTGGTGGCAGGAACAGACGTCATGAATTTGAGGAAGATGATGAACAGGGAGAGTATGGCTTGAGATCAGGCTGAGGAAATGGTCAAGTGTCACCACAGGCAGGGTCTTCCAAGTCACAGGGCCTTGCCTTGACCTCACTTTGCATGGTCCAGCATTTCTGGCTCCCATTGTAGCTTTCATGGACATTCCCAGGCTCTGGACCTCCCTCAGGTCCCCACTTCCATCAACTGTGGCTTGTCCAGGAGGTGTTCCAAAGACACTGAAATGGAACAAGTTCCCCTACCAAGGAAAACACACCTCTTTTCATTGGAGCCATCAGAAGACAGACTAAAGCAAAATAAATTAATGCCATAGTAAGATTTTAGGCACCTGATCAAATCATTTCTTTCTACCTCCCTTTCTTAGAGTCCATGTTTAAACCAAGAGAAATAAGGAAGCAACTAGATGAGTGCTTCAGGGCCATGTTCACAAATGGAAAAAGAAAAGAAAGAGATAGATAGAGATAGAGATAGAGATAGAGATAGAGATAGAGATAGAGATAGAGACAGAGAAAGGAAGGAAGGAAGGAAGGAAGGAAGGAAGGAAGGAAGGAAGGAAGGAAGGAAGGAAGGGAGGAAGGAAGGAGAAAGAAAGAAAGAAAGAAAGAAAGAAAGAAAGAAAGAAAGAAAGAAAGAGAGAGAGAAAGAAAGAAAGAAAGAAAGAAGAAAGAAAAAAAGAAAGAAGAAAGAAAGAAAGAAAGAAAGAAAGAAAGAAAGAAAGAAAGAAAGAAAGAAAGAAAGAAAGAAAGAAAGAGAGAGAGAAAGAAAGGGAGAGAGAGAGAGAAAGCAAAAGGAAGAAAGCCTATTTAACTCCTTCAGCTAATCAATGATGATAATCTCCAGACTGGAAAGCATAGAATACACATGTTTGGGAAGACACTGAAGCACAGGGCTGAGGACTAGTAAGACAGTCTTGAGCTATTTTAATGAGATGTACGGCCCCCAACACCAACAAACCGAGGGTAGGATGCATCTCCAGTACCAGTTATAATAAACTGGGACCTCTGAGGCCAGGAGAGGAGCCGGAAAAGGCGATGTTCTTCTTTTCAGAAAAAGCAACCAGGCATATTTCAAAAGCTACAACCCATGAATTGAATATCAGTCCCTAAAAAAGTCCTATAAAAGATAATTATGTAATCACATTTCATGAGCAAGAGGGAAGTGGTAAGTAATATGACCAGTATGGGTTTCTTGGAACAAATTTCACAGGATTATCCTCACTTCTTTCTTTGATATGATGGTTACATTCAACAAATGTTTAATATACACTAACTCAGTTCTCCTGCCTGGGACAGGTTCCACATATGAACGAGGCAGACAACAGTATCTCTCTACATCAGTGGAGGTCTTTAAGAACATGCCATTGGACTCTCTCCTTGATCCTATCTTGTTCAACATTCTTATCAGTAAGTCGTATGAAGACATGGAAGGCGTGGCTGTCAAACTATGCATCATAAAATGGAGTCCAAAATGGGTTAAAACTAATGAAAAGAAATGGAATGTGAACAAATATTCCATCTTGCACAAGTTAACTCTAAAAGTACAGGATGCAGTCTTCTAGTTTAAAATAGTCAATTGACCAGAGGCAAAGAGAATGGAAAGGGGATGTGAGAGGCTGAGAGATTTCAGTACGTTTTGGAAGAGGAAAGATCGGCGGCAGAGTGATGGGTGATGCAGCAGGATAGAGACAGGCACACATTAGGACGTAGAGACTAGGGCAAGAAAGCTTGCCAGTTTGCCCTATGGAACCTTGGAGAAGCCCAAGACTCAATCAGACTGCCATGAAGAAGGGCAGGCGCAGTGCAGAGCTGCAGGCCACCGGCATCTGACACTGGAACCCCCAGTCCTTCGTGCACCAGCTGTGGAGAACACCAGCAGCTGGGCACTCACCCATCACCACCCTTCTCCAGGGAGGATATCGTAAATTCTTCTCTGGGGAATTTCAACAGTCTCAAAGAAAAGACTGTTACATACTGATACTTGGGTTTCTCCCAGTGCCAACCTCCCACCCAGTCACCTGTGGGAAATCTTCCCACTGACAAGCCCCAGACCCATTCTCAGACACAGAGCCACCCATCAGCCCTTTAATCTTGCTTTATTATAGGATAGGAATAGACAAGCAAGATCTTTGACAAGAGTCATCACTGTACAGAAAAGCTAAACTCAACTGGTAGAAAAAAAAGGCACATTGAAACAGTCCTTGTGACTTCAAATTTAGCTTAAAATCCTAGTTCTAGAAATCATCTATGTCTCTTCTCTCTTTCTCTCTCTTTCTTTCTCTCCCTTCCCCCCACCCCTCAGAAACCTAGCCTTTCCCTGAATAATCAGCAAACCCTGAGGCAGCAGAAGGCCTGGATCTCTGGCAGGCTGAAGATAACATCCTGACCTAAATGATATTTCAGCTCCTGAGCCCTAAGATGGAATGATCCCTTGGTTACTTTCCCATGAAACCAGACAGAGGAGCGCCAGAAAAGACCTCAGAGCTATGCTCAAGACCTGAAGAACTGATTAGCACCATTACCTCACTTCCAGCCAAACAGCTCCCATCACAAATTCAAACCCTAACCCATCAGGGAGTTTGGCCTTTTGAGTATTACTTGCCATTCTCCTGGGGAAGGGGAGGAGGACCATTCATAATTAAATAGCCAATATTTCTCTGCTGAAATTCTTGGGGTTAGTGTTTTGCTCTGCTAGCAACGGGTAGACAAACTCTTTCTGTTTGATAACAATATAATGCTGGAAACAGACTTAGCAAAAAAAAATACATCTAGTCAGTTTCCTTTAAAAAAATTGACACTTGTCAACAAAAAATATATATACATATTATGAAAAAGAGGTCATCATAAGAACTTTTTAAATTAAAAACATGATAGTATATGTAAATGATTGATAGCCTGCATAAACAGATAGAAATAGTTGGAAGATAAAGTTGAAGAATTTTGTAAGAAGTAAAAAAGAGACTGAAAATACAAGGACAAAATTAAGATTCAGTATACGAAGCAGGAGGCCCAATATCTAACTAACAAGAATTCCAGAAAAACAGAATGGAGGGAAAAGAGAAGGAAGCCATTTGTATGGATGAATGAGTCTCCAGGTTGAAGGACCCAGTGTAGGCCCAGCACAATGAATGCTCTCACTAGGACCTCTCATAGTGACAACGTACACCCTAGGAATAACAGGAAAACCCGAAAAGCTTCAGAGAACCAGGCTGCTTACAAAATACCAAGACCAGACTGACAAAGGACTGCTCAGGAATGCAATATTCTAGAACAGCACTTCCCAAAGTATGTAGTGAAGGACTTCACTATTTTCAGTCAATCACTGACTGCTACTTTTATAAAATACGAGTACAAAATGCATTACCGTACTAGGAAAAATAAAATTCAAAAAAGACATATAAATTACAAGCCCAAATTTTATTAATAGCTTCAGTAGACATAAAAATGACACAATCAAATTAGTATAAAAGTCTGGAAATTCTTTCAATTCCTGTACTTTCCTCCTCACAGGTGGATGATGAATCCTTGGCGGACGGACACACTTCGTGTAGCAATGTGGTAGCAGAAACACCTTCAGGATTCCAGTCCTTCCTCCAGAATTCTATAACCAAACTATCAGTCACGATGAAAGCAGAATAATGGAGAACCTGAGACTTGCAAATATGGAGACAGTGTAGCTCCATGAATCCTTTCTTAGGAAGCTCCCAGGAGGCATTCCAGCACAATGAAAGAATCAGTCTGGAAAGTGTAAGACTAGTCCAGTCAAGGGAAAGTCACAGTGGAGTCCTTCACCTCTCCATCCCAACTAGGGCTGCTGGTGTGAGACTGCCCCCTGCAGTGACTCTTCTGGCCCTTGAACAAGCAACCCTCCCTCTCCAAGTTTAAACCCCTAAGTGTGAACCTGCAATGGGTGACTGTATGTGAGGGCGTCAGAGACAAACTACAACCAGGCAAGGAAAGTGCCAGAGAAAGGAGAGCCTTGATTTCACCTGTGCCTTTGCTGCGTCTTTCTTATCTGCATGTGTCTACCCAAGGATGCCGATGGGCTCCCACTAAAATCCGGGCTCCCAGCCTGAGATTGTCAGAGAGGGAGGCACAAATGTGGCTGAGGTTCCCAGAGTGGGTCTGCTCCTCCTGACTGCTGGGGCTTACTTACTTCACTCTCCTCTTTCCACTCCGGTGGTCCTGGAGAACGACACGAAATCTAAAATATTTGCATTCGGTTTGAGATAACACTACATTTTCTGTAATTATCCCCGCTGCTAAACTCATTTTCTTCTGTGTTTTTTGAGCAAGAAAGGAGGGGCAGGGGGACCAAATGAATTACTTGGCAACAAAAATCTAATTAGTCAAAAACTGTTCTTAGTCATTCAGAACCTCTTCAGCCCACAAAAAAACAGCAGCCAAAAGGATCAGGAACAGTTAGTTTGGTCAGAAAAAAAAAAACCCACCAAACTCAAGTGCTCTTTAGACAACAGTTTCCATGAATGTGCAAGTAGGAGGCAGGGTCGCCCAAGAACTGGAACAGGGGCTTTAGAGTTGGTCTGAGCGGGGCTTGAATCCCAGCTCTGCCTTTTCCTGCTGCATAACCTTGAGCAAGCTACTCTGTCCCTTTGGGCTTCAGTTGTCCCATCTGTAAAAAAGGGATAATAATACTCTCTTATAAGATCCGAGGAGAGATTGAGATGATGTCTGTAAAACCTTCACAGAGTTTGTCGCATTGGAAACATGAAGCATTGATGATGCATTAACATCTCAAGCACTGCTGCTATCACACAAAGTATAAACTTTTAGATGACAGTTTTTTTCAAAGCTGTTTTAAATAGCATTAGGAAGTGTGTTGTATCTTCAGGAATACATACTAAAGAAATAATAGGACATGTATGAAGACAATTAGCTGTAGGTATGGTCATCATGCTGTTCATTCTAACAGAAAAAAGGAAATGATCTAAATGTGCTAAAATAGGACTTGGTAAAATAAATTATGGTATGCCCATAAAATGCATAATTACTCTTCAAAATGGATGTCAAAGGGTAGTCTATTGATGAGAATATAGGAGGTGGAGAGGTGGGAGTCAGTTACCAGTTTGTAAAGTATGAACCATATTTATTTTGTCCAATATAGTTTCTATCTGTGTGTATCTATATGTACAGATAAAATTTTCTGGCAGTATGACCAAGGTAGTTTTTCTATTTGAGTATTTATTGTCTTCTTTTCACCATCTATATTTCAAAATTTGTTTATAACGATCATACTCTCTGTGATTTAAAACTTTTGAAATTTTATTTTACCTTTTATAAAGAAAAACCTAGGTTTCCTAATTCCACTCAACCTCGTGGCTCTCTGGATGTGACCCCTGAATAACTTCCAGCCAGCCGGGGGCTCTGTAAACACAGAAGATGAGCAGAGGAGCCATCTGGGCGCAGTCGTCAGCCTGGTTCCCGGACAATTTCTACAAAAGCCAGCAGGGCTGTGCCTCCCCAGCTAATAGGCAATAGCTCCTGTGAAAGAAATAATTCCACTCTAATGTTAACTGGGGTCAGCAGCATTGAGTGTGGGTTTGTTTGCTGAGCCGTATCTGCTCGCTTTCGCATTCTTTGAGGAGGAGCAGGGGACCCCACTGGTTTGCCCTTGATTTTCCTTTTCTCCTCTGGGGTGTCTTCAGCCTGTGAGCTCTTGGGCAGGACAAGGCTGCCAGCCTGCCCGCTCCCTCTCCTCCAGCTCTCAGCTGTCACCCTCTCATACCCCCCGCACAAACCCTTGTCCCCTCCAGCCCTCCTCAGGCAGTGCCCTGTGCTCTACTCAGGAGCCAGCCATCCCTTTTCCTGTCCCCACCCTCCCCGCCCCCCACAACACCCACCCATCCCCTCCTGGGAGGAAAGACAGCTCTGCTGTCAATCACTTATAGCCCCTACCATCTGAATTACCTCCCTCCTCCACTTCAGTGTGCAGATAAATAGAAGCACTGATTCAAGGGGGGTAACCTCAGAGATTTACAAAGCCTTTTGGGTTTGCTAAGCCTTCTCCTCTCCAGGGTCTCCTGCTACCTTCACGACAGTCTCTGGTGGGAAGAAGGGGGTGCCATCTCCCCATTTTGCAGAGGAGGAGAATGAAGTGAGGTTGAGAGGTGAAGCACAGGTCTTAACCCAGCTCCTTACTGCTCATGCTCAGCCCTACCATTGAGCTAGGCTCCCAGGTCAGTTCTGCCCACTGCAACTCTCATTAGCAGCTCTCTGTACTAGAAGATAGAAGCAGACTTGTGATTTTTCAAAGAACTTTGAGAACAGTTTGGGGAGTGCTGGGCTATAAATAAAAAACCAGAATTTCAATGAAAGAAGAGAGGGAGAGAGAAAGGAAAGAAAAAGGGGAGGGAAATAGAGAAGGAGAGAGCTTTGGCCAGGTAGCTCAGTCAGTTAAAGCGTCGTCCGATATGCCAAGATTGAGGGTTTGCTACTCGGTCAGGACATACACAGGAGTCAACCAATAAGTGCATAAATGGGTGAAAAAACAAATCAATATTTTTCTCTTTCTCCATTCCTCTCTTTCTAAAATCAATCAATAAAAAAGTTTTTAAAGGAGAGCCAAAGAAGGAAGGGAAGAAAGGAAAAGAAAGGAGGGAGGATAGAGAAAAGGAGAGAGTGAGAGGTAGAGGAAGAGGGGGACAGAGAGGGAGGAAAGGAGAGAGAGTGAGTGAGAGAGAGACAGAAGCCAAAAGCTTACTATCCAGGTCTTAGCATACTATCACCGTATGATTCAAGCCCTACTCCCATGACACGTTTCAAGACTATGGTTTCAGGGTCCCCAGTCACCTCCATGCAATCCACAGAAATCCCATGGGGAAAACCCCCGGACTCTGAGCATGACTGAGCAGAGCACAAGGTGACATCCTAAAAGCTGACGGCTCTGGTGGAAGTTTGAAGACACGTCTTTGGACCTTTCAAGAACTTTCTGCCAGAGGCTTTTGCAAGATGAAGCAGGTGCTGTAATAAAATGTCATCCTGTTGAATCTCCAGTGGAAGAAATAAACCTCGAAGCAAAACAACCATGAAATGGAACATTTAGCTGCAGAAGCAAAGGAGAAATCAGTAAATAGGCAGAATAATAACAAAAAACCCCAAACAGCTTGACTTGGATGGATAGTCTGTACTTACTCATTTAATTCAACAAACACTGTGTGACTCCATGGGCTGGGGCCAGGAGCGTTACAGAGATTAGGACAAGGTCAGCCCTTCAGGGTTCCCCGTCTCATGGAAGTGTTTCTTCAGGTTCCTTCATGGGACAGACTGTATTTTCCAAAAGCAGCCAGACACAGTAATATTTCTGGTCATACATTTCCTTTCATAGCCTTGCTAATCCTCCATCAAAATGTGGAGTCCGTCTCCCCTCCCTCAGGATTCGGGTAGGTCTTTGTGACACGGCAGAACTGACAATGCCCATCCTCCAAGCTAAGTCCAACGCTGATGGGACTGTTCACCTGAAACCTATGTACTCGTATTGATCAGTGTCACCGCTTTAAATGTAATCTTTTAAATTAATATATATATAGCTGATGGGACTTCTGCTTGATTCTCTCTTTTCTGGTCCCACACTTCAAGGGGCTGGCAGAGGCGGGGCCACCATGTTATGAGGAAGCCCAAACCAGTCCACGCGAGAGAGTTCGCGGTGACCCATGTGCAGAGGACCATGGCTCCAACCAGCCTCAGTCAGCAAATGTGGGAGGGAACAAGCGTTTCTTCTCATGAACGCAGCCTCTAGCCTGCGGCCCTGCCAGCTGACGTGCCAGACATCACGGGGCAGAAATGAGCCTTCCTTGTCGTGCCCCCTCTGAACTGACAGTGAGCGCCCAGAAGGGTTGGCTTAGGACACTACATTTGGGAGGAATGTGCTACTCATTATAGTGACTGGGACATCTTGGGTTTTTTTGTGTCAGGCAGATCTGTTTTTAAACCTCAGCCCTGTCATTTCCCAGTTGAGGGATGCTGGCAGAGTTCATCTGTCTGAGCCTCACTTTCCCTCTCTATAAAATAGGAATAACATCTATCTCACACGGCTGCTTTGAGGTAGCCATGCCGCAGTGTATTAAAGCAGCTAGCCTTCTACTGTGGGAATGGAGAGGCACTGCTGTGAGCACAGGGGTCAGCCACGGGGCTCAAGTCATCAGACAGTATCCTTGAAAGAGGTGAGACAAGCACAGCCTAGGAGAGTTGGGACAGAGAGAGAGGAGGTGCAGGGCGTCCGGGGGCCCAGAGAGGCACCTCCGCTATGGGCCAGGTCTGGATGGGCCCGCCTGGCTGCCTGCCTCCAAGGCCCTGCAGTCCCTGGCCCAGGGGCCGCTCAACAGCTCCTACTGGCGCTTCTCCTCTGCTCTGGAAACAATGCTGTCCAAGCCAGGGAAAGAGCAGTTTAGAAGCCCCACTTTCTGGCCACTCTGTCACCCCCCCTCCCCCCAAGTAAACAGCTAATCAAGGCACCTGCTGAGAATCCAAAAACTTGCCTGGCAACTGCTCAGGGCCTCCCCGCATCTCAGACCTCCAACCGCTCCTGACCGGAGCTTTGACCCACTTTCGTCCCTTGTACCTGACTTTGCATTTGTAGAAGGATCTTGGTTTCCCCCATCTGAGCTTAAACACCTCTGAGCACTCTGGCTCCTTCCCATCTTCTGGTTCTTTCTGCCTGACTCCAACCTCAGCATCAGCCTAACCATAATAATAAGAAATAGTTACCAATGATTGACCTTCCATGACAATCCATGTCCTCATAACTGACTCATGTAAAATCCAACAATCCTCTGAGGTTGGGACCACTGATACCAGTGATTTAAGATGAGGAAATACATGCCACCCAGAGACATTAAATCACTAGCGCAAGGACACCAACAAGCTACTGGTCAAGGCTCTGGGATCCCTAAAATCTACATATTCTAAATAACCCCTGAGACTGCGGTACCCCACCTGGCCTTTGTGGCATGCACACACACCCACAGCCCACACAGGCAGGTCATTCTCCACTGCGCCCGCCTCCCTCCTTCTGGCCTGGAGTCCTTCCCTGAGGTCCCACAGGTATCTGTCTGGACGCAGACCTCTCTTATGCTGCCTCCTTATCTCAGCTCCCAACTCAGGAGCCAGGACACCCCATCCCCAGAGGCCAGGCTACCTGGGACAATGCGGGTGTTTGAAGTGGCTCAGCTACAGGTGATGGGAAGGAGACGGGCTGGGACAAGGGAGCTCACGGTATCTGAAGAATGCAGAGGCAGCCCCGGGAGCTGCTTCCACAGGCCTGGCCTTTGCTGAGATATCACAGCAGAGCTTCTGATAGTCGGTCAGATGTCCAGCTAAGGCTTCAGGCCCGAAACTCTCAGAATCCTGTTCCTTGGGGTGAAGAACGAGTGTGTCTGACTTACTAGGCAAATGGTTTTCTACCATTTTACACTGGGTACCGGTAAAAAATAGGAGAATTATTGCAGGGACCGCTAAGGCAGAAATCACCCTGAGCATAAGCCAATTCGACTAAGATCGTTGAGTCTATAATCTTCACACAACGTCAGGGTGGTTAACTTTTGCAGACCATCACAAAATTTCTAGCAGAGCAGAAACTGACAGTTGAAAAACACTGTTCTAGACAATCCTTCCCGTTTACTGCTACCAATTTATCAAAGCAATGGTCAAGCTGTTTATTGGGAACTGGCCCCTCAGCACAACTAAGCTGGAACTACTGGCTCAGCTAGACAAAGTCAGGTAGGTGCTCAGTAAGTATTTAAACAAACGGATGAACACACCAAACAGTTAAGTTTCATGAGGACAGACACCAGGGCTGCTTTGCCCATCAATGCCCAGCATGGCCCCGTGTAACGAGTTCTTTGGAGGCCCAGGGTCAGCCCAGTGCAGGGCTGAGCTGACGGGGAAGGACTGAACCTCGGGGGTGGCAGAAGGAGCCGGCAAAAGAGGCCCTGGGATGGGTCCTTGAAATAGCGGGGGGCCCACTCTATAGAGTACAGGACCCTCTAACCCCTACGCTGTACACCTAAAACTAATACAAAAGAATATTGCATGCAAATTGTAATTGAAAAAGAAAAAAAAGAAATTCTGCCAGAAAAAAAAAAAGAAAAACCACTTATCAATTCCAATCAATCACATCTATGATTTTCTAGTCATTAAAATAAATAAATAAATAAATAAATAAATAAATAAATAAATACATAAAGAGGCTCTGGGAATCAGAAACCAGGAGACTAGGTGACAGGTTTGGTGTGGAAGGTGGACGGAAGAGGGAGTCCAGGATGTCCCTGTGTTCATCGCCTGGGACTCCTGAGGGTCACGGAGGCCTTGGCCTGTCGTTGGAGGAGAGGGGACGCTGGCTGGAGGGAGCACAGCCCCAGGGCGGGTGCTCAGGGGACAGCTGCTGAAGGACAGGAAGAAAGGCATGCTAAGCCCGAGAGACTGGAGAATCGACAGAGGAAAACCTCCGGCTAGACGCAGCCATCCTTCGGGAATCGTCCTAGAGGTGATAATTGAGGCTGGTGCAGGAGGGAGGGGGGAGAGCCCGGGAGCAGGTGGAGCCCAAGGAGCCAGGCTTGTTTAGCCAGAAGATAAGCCACTGTCAGCTCACAGGGGGGCGTGCTGTGTAAGTGAGAGGTCTGTCACCACACACTTGGGGTCGGTCAACCCACTCCAGGGTTGCAGAAATTCTAGCTGGAGCTACAGGGACCCCAAGACCACAGGAGCAAGCAGAGACTGTGGGGAGGAACCCCAGGGGTAGAAAAGAGGAGTTGGAAAGGACATCAAATCATAAAGGACAAAAGCAGTATCAAAACAGACGAAGCCAGGAGTCTGGAAGGAAAGAAAAGCCACATCAGGGAATCAGAGGGCAAACAGGGAAGGTCTGTATGGTTGTCTAGGAGACAGCGGCTCGAAAGGCCAGAGCAGGCATGTGACTTCACAGGGAAGCACCAGAGAAACCAAAGGGATGCAGCTTTCAGCCCAGCAGTGAACACTTTTCATACCCAAAGACGTGACTTGCCCATCACTGGAGTATCTGACCCAAGGCGGAAATGCCCCTGGGAAGGGACACGCAGAGTACACTGAAGCTTCACCTCGAGCGCTGGACCAAGGACCATTCGGGTCCGCCCCACCCTCAGACGCCAGTTCTCGCCAGCCACCTGCACTCCTCACATGCCCCCCATGAGTGTGCTCTACGCTGCCTTATCACCAGCGGCTCTCCTTCCTCGTTTGTTAGGTTACACTCTCCTCCCCACCATTATTATCCCTAACAAGTTATCCCAAAACTCAGTGGCTTAGAAGCAACATTTCTTATCTCATCATTTCTGTGGGACAGAAACCCAGAGTCAGCTAGGCGGGTCCTCCTGCTCTGAGTCTCGCAGGCTGAGGTCGGGGTGTTGGCCGGCATTGCAGCACCCTCACGGCTCAGCCGGAAGGACTGGCTGCTTGGCTTACTCATGCGCTGCTGGCAGGTTGGTCTGAGGTCTCAGTTTCTCAGGAGCTGTGAGTCAGAGGCCACCCTCAGTTCCTCGCCACATAGATCTCTCCATAGAGCCTCTCCAAACATGGCAGTTTGTTTCATCAGAGTGAGCAAGAGGGGGAGGGAGGGAAGGATGAGAGGGGGAGAGAGAGAGAGGTCACATACTTTTGTAACCTAACCAGAACTGACATCCCATCACTTTGGCTGTATTCTATTTCTCAGAAGTGAGTCACTAGGTCCAGCCCACGCCTAGAAGTTGGGAATTACACAGGTGGTGACTACCAGGGGTCACGGCTGCCACACTCCTTCACCTACCCATCCTGAAAGCAGCTTCCTGACAGCAGGCACCTTCTCTGCCGCGTGTACCCCGTTACCCCATTGCTTCACGCATAGAAGATGTTCAATACGTATTTTAAATGAATGAACAAGGTAAACTGTCATCTCCATGAGCTCCCAATACTGCACTATACAATATATGTTTGTTGAATGAATAAACAAATGAATGAATGAATGATCCAAATGTCCCTTGGTGATACAATTTCTAAATCACTAGCTAAAATAGTTTAGGAGACTGAGTAGCTTAGTGGTACCACAAAAAATAAGTTTTCAGGCATAATTATTGATAAATCCTGTTTCCCAAACATGTGTCCAGAGGCCATTTTAAAGGTGCTTAATAACTTGGGGGTTCCTCTGGAAGGCATGTGGCAACAGGGCCTGCTGCCCAGGAGAGGAAGAGATGGAAGGCAGACCTTTATCCTCTTGCCAGGCTGGGGCAAGGGCTCCTGAGAGTTTAAATTTGCATAATTTTCCCCTTGACTGGCTCCCTTCCCTGCGAAAGCTGGTGTCCTAGAGATGCCTTTCCGAGTGACAAGTATATTGTCAACACCGGGCCTGCTGATGGCAGGCTTATTAAATAACAAGCAAGGCCCCAAATGAGCAACTTTGGGGACCTGGAGGAAGAGGCTAGTAAAAACATGTCCTCCCCACCGCCACCCCCACCCCTAGCAGGGCTGTTAATTGCGAAGGGGAATCCTTGCTAAATTATACTGAAAACAGATAAACAACTCGAGCTGTTTATTAAAGAAATAGCAAATGGCACGACGCCAGCACGGATGAGACTCGCTGTAATCAGTGTATGTATTTCACCCAAGAAAAGCCTGCCTGGGCTTCTTTTAAGCCTGATAAACTCATTATGCTAAGTTTCAGCCTTCATAAAACTGAAGCTTTTCTATATGTTAATTCATTTTAGTAAATAATTATTGTTTGGCTAAGGGAATGCATGTCTGTGTAATTTAATAATTGGGAGGGTTATTACATGTGATTAATAGGAATCATAACTGAACACTGAGAATAGAATAAAGGAGAGGTGGGGAAAATTCTTCACCACCACCACCACCCCCCCCCCCCGCAGCCCCTCCTTCTTCTCTTTTCAGAGTTAGGGATTTGGTGCTTGGAACAGGAGACGTGGCCTGTCTCCTCCACCTAAGACCCAGTTCTCACACATGGCACGCTGCTCTTCAGAGCTCTGAAATGTGCCTCTGTGTGTCCCTAGGAAACAGGTAAGAAAGGGAGAAGTGAATAGAAAAAAACAGCGCGAGATAAAGAAAGAGGCAAGAACTTGAATGACTTGTTTCTTCCAGGCCAGAGGCTACCAAATGCCCGTCTGAGCCCTGACTTATACCTTTAGTTTTTCCACAGAGCCAAAATGTACCCAATTTTTTTTTAAATTCTGGGATCATCCTTCATCCAGCTGGAGTATTAATAATGTCCTTTTGTGCAATCAGGGTCATTGGTAACATCTTTTGCCATCTCCTTACTTGGAAAAGTGAAAAGCTAGCAACTTTTGACCTCTTCCCTCTAATTTTTTTTGCATTTCTAGTTTTGAAATTTCCCCGTCTGTGAAACCCCTAAGTCTTAGAACCTCTGGCTTAAACCAGAGCCTCAAGAATGGAACCATCCCGGGACCAAACTTCCAAGTCTGATTTTTCTAGGTTATTCCCTTGTTTATGAAATGGTGAAACTAATTAACCTCTTTCAGCAATTCGAAAATATTGAGCACCTACTATCCAACAAGCACTAGTCTTAGCGCTGATGATAAAGCAACTGATATATTTTAGTAATTAGATGATTTAGTAGGAGCGTTACTCCTGCAAACATACATATTTGCTGAACATAACTAAGGCAACAACCATAATTCCTAGTTATTAATAATAAGGGTTTGTTGACTGATTGAATGAATGTACTGAACATGATTGATATAATGATGACAGATATGAAGGTCCTTTACATATTTCAATATTCTTGTTGTTACCATTGTTCCTGCCAGGAAATGGACCCTTCAGGCCCAGGCAGGGCCAGCTGGGAAGCCCTAAGGTACCAATGCCTACAAGGAACCATGTGACTGCTGCCCCATTATCATTCTACATATGCCTTAGAGTTGGCTCCTCACAGCTGCTTGCCCTCTGGCCACCCTCAAACCCCAGATCCACTCTCTGACCCTGCGGTTCTGATCCCGATTCCAGCTCTTCTCAGTCCTGACCTTTCCCAGCTCTGCCCACCGTCACCTGCTCTGGCCCATGGGTCCACTGCGGTGCTCCCTGACCTACCCCTGTCCAGCTGGAATCTGCTTCCCAGGTTGGGACACAGAGATTTGGGCAGAGGCTTCTGGTGATGAGGCTGCTCCTTGCCAAACAGGCCTCCTGTCTCCTAGAGCCCAGTGAGCCTAAGGAAGTACCAGTCCTTATGCCTTGCAGGCCCAGTGAACTAGGCCAGGATCACTGCTCCTGTGAATGTGGCGCACCTATAAGCCACAGAGAGTTAAGAGCTTCAAGGTGCATTAATTCACTCAACAAATATATTCAGTTTGCACCTAATGTACACCAGTGACTGTGCAAGGCACGAAGGAGACAGCGATGAACAAACTGGCAAACTCTCCACAGACAGATAGAAACACATATTCTATAATACCAAGCAGTGTTATGAAGACAATAAAGCAGGACAAGGCAGAAGGTGGCAGAGAGGGCCTCTTTAAGGTGGTGACCTGTGAGGTGAACTGCACAGTGCCTGGGGGAAAGGCATTCTAGGCAGAGGTAACAGCACATGCAAAGGCCCCGAGGCCCAAGCACGCTGGAATGTTATAGAAATGGGGCGGGGGGAGCACAGAATAGTAAGCCTGAAGGGGACGCAGTGTGGCAGGAGAAAAGATAATGGGCAGCCAGTTCAGGTGGCACCTATAGGACAGTTGTGAGGACTCTGGATTTAGTCTGAGTACTTAGAAAACTAAGAGAAAAAAAATCTGATTAATCAAAAGCAAGGAGAGGCTCAAACTGAGGCCTGGCCTGGCCCAGCCAACCACGTAGTCTCAAAAGAGGCAGTCTGCCTTCAGAGAGTTCCTACCAGCCTTTTCTTCTTTCTCTATACCACCTGACACCCTTCCTACTGCTTCCTTCCCAAGACCTCTAGTTGTCTCCCATTCCCACTGCTCATTAGATGACGTCTCATCAGCAAATAATTCTGAAGGGGGTGGTGGCTGGGGGAGGGGACAAAGCACCATGCCATGCCCCATGTTTGTTAGACAACCAGCAGGCAGCCTGGTTTGGTAGAGACAGTACCAGATGTGTGATCAGAGATGGTTCTAGTCCAACTTTGCCATTTAACAGCTGTGTGGCCTTGCACAAGTTACTTAACCTCTCTGGGCTGCCTTTGTCTTTAAATGGCAACTGCAATACTAACTGCTCTGCTAACCTCATGCACTGGTTAGAATCCAGAGTGACAGTGCCACAGATAAACTGCAGCTTGTCAGTTGCCTGAGCCTGCCTGCAGGATCTCACCCTCATAGTGAAGAGTCTTTATATACACCGTCTTTCCTGACTTCTGTGGGTGCTGGGCCCCAGAGCTGGCTCACCTCCACTCCTCCCTTCCAACTCCCCTGACCTCACTGTTTCTCAGCACTTTTCTGACCTTTGAGATCCCAAAGGTCACAGGAAACGTGTATGACATGGATAAGGCATGGCTTAGTGTCTGACATACCCAGCATTGTCTGGGGGACATCCTGCAGACACTTATCTCAACAGCCTCACAGACAGGCAGGCAGGCAGGTGGGCCGATACACACACACACACACACACACACACACACACGCACGCACGCATGCACGTTAGCACCATAAGGGCGGGGACTTGGGTGTGTTTACTGCTCCATCCCCAGCAGCTAGAACAACAAATGGCACGTATTTTTTAAACGAATGTTAGGAAGAAACTATTCCAGTCCAAGAGCAAAGCACATCATGAAGCGATCACGAAGAGGAGCCAAGTTAAGGACAGAGAGGCAGTTTCCGTTGGTGGTAGGAGAGAAATCCGTGAGCTGGCTCAGGCAGCTGCTCATGGGGTCCAGCAGTGGGCAGGGTGCTGCAAAGGAGGATGTTCCCTGACAGGGAACACGCAGATGTAGCTGAGGCTTTGAACGTGGCCTTGTTTTATAGAAGGGTTCAGGTCACCCACCCCACCCATCCTCACACAGGCTCATTTTTTTGCCCAGAAATTAGTAGGCAGAGAAAGCTGACACCAGCCATGGGGCAAGAACATTAACCAGACAATGAAGAATCCAGCACAAATAAAGAAGACATATAATCCTGTTCTCCCTGAGAAGCCGAGGCCCTGGGACAGGCTGAGGTGACAGCTGCCGGGCTAAGGAGGCCATTCTCACAGAACTGCTGTTTGGAAGGTAGCAACATAAGCAAACAAAGTTTATTTCGGATTCTATGGGCTCAGGACAGGGAGCCTATGACCACCGAACAGCCATGACTTGGAGGGAAAGCAGAAAGTCTACACCTTAATACCACACTTTTCACTTATTACTGAGCCAGACGGTCATCAGAGCAGCAAAGTGATGTCTGCCCTTGCCCACGGGTTCAGATTAGGTCATGAGAATGTGTTAGTCCCCATGAGCTTGATTCACACAGGATCAGAGGGGTAGATGATAGATGGAACTTTACAAGGGAAGAGAGGCCAGTGGATGCAGCACGTTCAGCAGTCGGGTGGCCCAGGCGGCGGGTGAACGATGTGACTGCTGAAGAAGACTCATTTACTCCGGCCTCAGGAGAGAAGACAGAGCGGAGCAGAGAGGAGGGAAGAGAAAAGCAAAGTGTTTCCTGTGCACGAAGGTGAGTCGTAGAGCCTCCGGCCGGAAAACAAGCCAGTGCAGAAACAGGAGGCAAATGTCATTATTTATTCTGAAGAAACTAAAAGAGAGGCGACATTCAGAAGATGTAAAGCATCCAGTAATAGTGTGAAGATGGATTTGTAGATTTAATCAACCATGAAGGCACACCTCCTAAGTAAATCAGGAACCCTACCCACAACTCTTCCTTTCAGTCACTGATCTTCTAGCAGGAGAGCAGAGACCGTGGCAATGTGGGAGGAAGAGCCCTGGGCTGGGAGTCAGAACTTCGCCCTCTCACTTGCCACTAGTCACCTCAGCCTCTAAACTGCAACTTCGTTACCTGGTAAAGTGGGAACATTAAGACAGATGTTGCCCTGGCCATTTAGCTCAGTTGGCTAGAGTGTGTCCTGATACACCAAGGTTGTGGGTTTGGTCCCCCGTCAGGGCCCATACGAGAATCAACCAATGAGTGCATAAATAAGTGGAACAACAAATCACTGTTTCTCTCTTTCTCTCAAATCAATAAAAAAAATATTTTTTTTAAATTGACATTGCATGACTGCTGTGGAGATTAAGTAAGAGATGTGAGAATGCATTGGCAAAGTCAGGTGTTTGTCTGTATGCGTAACAGGTAAGGGCAGAGGGCGGGGGTTGGAGTGAGAAATCCCAGGAAATCAGCAAATGGAAAAACAGAACTGGAACCCCCGCCTCCTCGCTCGGTGCTTTCTGCTCACCGGCGCCTGCCAACAGGCAAGGAGCTTGTATTATTTCATGGATGCACACCTGGTCTCCTCAGCACGTTTCTCCGGGCGAGGACTACGTACTCGCCGTGGTTCTCGGTACTTAGTAACAACAGCAAACACATATGGAGCCGTTACTGTGTGTTGGCTCTGTTCTCAGTGATCTTCCTACACTAACTCATTGTATTGGCACATCAAATTTATGAATGAAAGTATTATATTGTCATCTCCATTGTTACAAATGAGGAAACTGAGGCACGGGTTAAGAAACCGACCCAAGATCACCCAGCCGGTTGGTTGGTGGTGTTTCTTTACCAACAGAGACAGTCTGACTGGAAAGCTCTGCTCTACTTTCTATGAGCAGAGTGCTGGTGTCACACAGGGAAGCCTGGCCCAGTGCTCATATGTGCCAGGGGCTTGATCGGTGTGGTTTCCCAGGACCTGAAGCAAAGCCCGTGATACAATCGCTTGCCACACGCAGCCACCCTGGTGCTGGCTTCCTGCAAGCGGGGTATTTTGGAAGCATGTCCATCCTTGCTTCCTTACACCAAAGACTCGAGGAAATTTGTCCCAAAATGTGATGAGCAGTTACAAAGGGATGTTAACAACTAAGAGAATTCTTACAACTCGCCAAGAGTAAAAAAAACAAAAAACAAAAACAAACAAACAAACAAAAACAAATTAGAATTAGATACTCTTTTCACCTATCAAATTAGAAAAGACTTTAAAAAAATGCTGGCAGATGTGGCATAAAACAGGCACTCCTGCCCCTTACTTGTAACAGTGCGCATTGGTTGTACTTCTCTAGAAAACAGTTTGGCCACATTTAGTGGATTTGTGTTATTATCAGCAGTTACATCTTTACAGTCACCATGAACGCTGACTCAGCGAACAATGAACCGTGGTTCCTTGGGGAAATACAGGGTTAGGTCACTGCAAGCCTCTGGTCACAACATTTTTGTCAATCAGTCAGTACAGAACTTGTTTTATGTGGGTTTCTGTGTAAAGACACCTTACTTAATCTGCTGTATGTTGTTGATTCTTTAACACTGAACTCACTGACAGTCAACAGCACAATAACTCAGACCTGAATGATGCTCTTCAAATACACATATTTTCTCTGGAAGGAACACCACAGCCTTCTTGTGCTTAGAAACACTAGACAGCACTTTCAGTAGAATGCTTGGGAGACACTTTAAACAGCAAAATCACACACACACACACACACACACACATGCAAAGAGAAACAAAATGGCCCTAAGGAGACCTCAAAAAGAACACTATGCACAGTCTGAGACAAGGCAGCTGCCTTGTTCCGCCTCAGCTGGGATCGTGCACGATAGGCAACTCAGTCTCCCACTCTGCACATGTCCGTGAGTGACCGTGAAAGCCCAGCAAATACTGGTTTGAAGGTCACAAATACATTTTAGCAAGTAGGTGAATCTGAAAATACAGAACCCACAAAAATTGAGGATCAACTATATTAATTAAGAGCCTAAAATGCACACACACTTTGTAAGGGACAGGTGACACAAATCTAGACTTGACTTCGCCGTTTAATATGGTCTTATTTCAGGGGAAGAAGAGCTGTCGGAGCCCCAGGGTGGGGGCTTGACTGGTAAGAACCACTGTGTGTTTCAGGCTGAGAACAGTAGCAAGGAGAGGTAAAGCCTCCTCCACTTGGATCTGGGGATGGGGAGCATCACAAAGCCAGATACAGGCTCCTCCAAAACAGACTCTGTCCGCAGGGAGAAAGTTCCCACTTCGGACAAAGCCCTTCTCAAGTTTGTGCTGAACCCACGGTTCTGGGGATGGCCAGCAAATCAAAGCCCCTTCTCCCACTCTGACTTCTCTCCTGCCCCCTCTCTGGCTTGTTTCTGTCACATCGTTATCTAAAATTCAGTTTCACTGGATGTTCTGAGGTTTTTGTCCTCTCAATCTGGTACCACTACACATTTTAAAGACAAGGAAACGGAGGCTCAGTGACTTCAGGGACTTGCCCCAAGGGCACACCAGGGGGAGAGCCAGAACTAGCCCCACCGATGTCCAACATGTAGCTAATGTCTGTGCTCTCTCAAAGACCCTGTGCTCCTGTGCCCACAGCCACGCCTGCATGGCTGTCTAAATCCATGTACTCTGAAGATTATCTTGCAGTTGAAATGCCCCCTGGGCCTCCAGCAAGGAAGCAGTTTCCACATCTATATTTAATCATTTTTAGTAATTTTTTTAATTATAAAACTATATACCCTGCAATATCTTCATCATGCAACACCATACATGAGTGAAAAAGAACAGACTTCTGCTACACATAACAGATTGGTCAGTTTATGTGTATTTATACATGTCAACTTAAATAATATTGAACGAGTCCAGATACAAGAGAATATCCTGTGTAATCCCATATACATGAAGTTCAAAAGTAGGCAAAAGTAATCTATGGTGATGGAATGGTGGTTCCTAGGGGGCTGTGTGGGGAGGATGGGGGGCTTACTTGGAAGGGACACAGGGAACTTTTTTGGGGGGGTTGGTAAGGTATATCTTAATCTGGATTATGCATGTATATAAATATAGAAATCTAAGCCGTTTGCTCAAGATTTGAATATGTTTCCATTTGTAGGTTGTACTTCAGTGAAAAACTAAAAACAAGCAATATAATTAATACATGCTCATTGTAAAAGAAAAAAATGAACAAAGTACAGACAAGTATAAAAAGAAATCTGCATTCCCACCACTGTGAGATATCATAACTAACACCTTACAGAGTTATCCTCCAGATCTTTTCTAAACAGTATTAGCTTTTTACACGCATTTCCTAAGACAGGAATCCAGGACCTAGCACCAGTCGCTGGAGTTGCTAATTTATTTAGGAGTCTGAATTTCCCAGGCATGTCTTTCACTTACACAGAAAGCCTTGATACAACTAGATTTAATTTGACCACTTTTAGAAGAACATGGTACAATTAAAGGCAAATAAATGGAATTAAAATCAAATTGAATACTGCCTTTCAATGATATGATGACTAGAATTTGATTTTAAGTACAGTAATGAATATAAAATTAAAACTTGGCATGGAAGGATAAAAAGGGATCTTGAGCCGCCTGGGGCCCAAAGCGCCACCTACTGGTCATTGTCTGGAATGATATCCCACCACCCCATCTAAGAGCATGGGCTTCCTACATAAGGCGTAAATACGTAATGTATAATACCTCCTTTTATTGTATGAGTTTCTCTCTCTAAAAAAAGCTTCCCAGACATTTTTGCTTCCCTAGTGCATTATATAGATCCTAGCACATAGGTAGAGTAATAAAAAGTCATTGAATGAATGAATGAATGAAAGAATGGGTGGATAAATGGACAAAAGGATAGAAGGGCATCTTATATGTCATTACAAAATGAGGGACAAATCTCTGCCCTACCCATCTCTTTTTGGTTGTCTTGTTTTTAATAAAAATTATGATTTGATACATACACATAGTGAAATGATTACTGGTCAAGCTAATTAATATATCATCTTCTCACAGAGTTACCTTTCTGTGATGAGAGTACCTGAATTCTACTCTCCTTAGCATATTCCCAGCACTCAATACAGTGTTATTAAGAAATAGGCATCATGCCTGACCAGGCGGTGGCGCAGTGGATAGAGCGTCAGACTGGGATGCGGAAGGACCCAGGTTCGAGACCCTGAGGCCGCCAGCTTGAGCGCAGGCTCATCTGGTTTGAGCAAAAATTCATCAGCTTGGACCCAAGGTCGCTGGCTCAAGCAAAGGCTTACTCGGTCTGCTGAAGGCCCATGGTCAAGGCACATATGAGAGAGCAATCAATAAACAAATAAGGTGTCGCAATGCGCAATGAAAACTAATGATTGATGCTTCTCATCTCTCCGTTCCTGTCTGTCTGTCCCTGTCTATCCCTCACTCTGACTCTCTCTCTGTCTCTGTAAAAAATAAAGTAAAATAAAAATTTAAAATTGGCTTTAAAAAAAAAGAAAAAAAAGAAAGAAATAGGCATCAGGCCTGACCAGGCAGTGGCACAGTGGATAGAGAGTCTGCCTGGGATGCTGAGGACCCAGGTTCAAAACCCCGAGGTTGCTGGCTTGAGCATGGGATCATAGACATGACACGATGGTTGCTGGTTTGAGCCCAAAGGTCACTGGCTTGAAAGCCCAAGCTTTCTGGCCAAGCTTTCTGGCTTGAGCAAAGGATCACTCACTCTGCTGACTCCCCCCCCCCCCCCCAGTTAAGGCACATATGAGAAAGCAATCAATGAACAACTAAGATGCCACAGCGAAGAATTGATGCATCTCATCTCTCTCCCTTCCAGCCTGTCTGTCCCTTTCTCTAAATATATTCTTCCCACATAATTGCAACATTGTACCCTTTGACCAACATCTCCCCACTTCCCCTACCTCCCTGACCCTGGTGTTCTACACTCTGCTTCTGTGGATTCAACATTTTTAGATTCCACATATAAGTGAGGTCACACAGTTTTTTTCCTTTATTCACTGGCTTTTGTTGTTGTTGTTGTTGTTGTTGTTTGAGAATTGGATAAGATAACTGCTGGGGAAGACCACATGCATGTGAAGGATTATTATGACAACTCAATGCCAGGGAGTAGAGTCCTCAAATGGTGGCCAGGTTGAGCAGTGAGGCTGTAGAGACCGGTGCTGTGTTAAGAACAGGAAACTCAAATAAATGTAAAATATCTTGAGCCAGCCATTTGCTAGGCACCTGACAGATGTTAGCTCTTTTCCCCTTCCTCGTCCTCCTTTATAGCCCAGCTCACAATTCCTTTCCACAGGATCTGAGCATGGAGATTTGTCCTTTCCTAGGCTCACTCAGAGGTGAAGTGATGTTCAATGTTTTTCTGTTGTCAGTTTTGAAACAGACCAGGATATCCTTGTGCTTATTATGGGTGGGAGCTGGCCTGTCAAAGGCTTCCTGAGTTAGGAAAAGTGATTTCCAAGCCATCACTGTCAGGCTGCCTGATGGTGAGGTGCCCATCTGAGCGTGTCCACTGTTGACAGCACTTAACAAGAGTTGTGTTGGCCTTGCTTTTAGGTGATGCACAGTGGGGGCTCTGATCCACATAAAGGCAAAATGAGGCAGCAGAAATAATATGAACAAGGGATGAGAAGGCTGGGCTCTGCCACTCGCCAGCAAGGTGACCTTAAGCAAGTCGGCCTGTCCTTTCCAGTATATAAACCATCTTACTAGGGCAGTGTAACAAGAGAATGCCTGGGAAAACACTGTAAACTAAGTCACTGGGCCCAAGTTAAGGTGCAGCTGTTCAGAGAACCCCAAATGAACATCATGCTCCAATTGTGACCTGAGTAAGCTCAGAAACTACAGGGAGTGTCACCTGCATTGATCTGGACCCGGCTTCTGCTTATGGACTCCAACTGGTTTTAGCAGCTGCATCCCAATCTTACTTCACATTGAGTTTATAACCCACTGACACCTAACCCCTTCTGTTTATTCTAAAATATGGGACTGTACACCTTCAAATATCACCCATTCTTTGGAAAATCAGTTTTTTAAAACTAAATGTAGACTGTGTGTTACATTTACACTAGGTAAATTACATCTTATTGCTCTGGTCCATCTATATAGGCAATTAAAATATATTAATATGACATGAGCCATTCTATTTGTTCTCTCCCTGCTGACTTGATGACAGTTGCACATTCAACTGTGTACAGCCCATCCATTCATTCATTCTTCTATTAGATTTATTGAGCACCTACTATTACATAGACACTGTGTCAGGAGACACAGAGGGCATATCTGACAGAGGGTGGTCGGCGCCATTTCAGAGGTCTGTCCTGGCTCTCTGGGCTCGGAGAGCAGGCATCCCTAACACTGTTAACAGTTCTGGAGATGTTGCAAAGGCCAGTGGACACTCTTCTCTTCTTACTGAGCATTCTACTGGACTATATTTTCCAGCCCTGATGATTCTTAGTGCTTTCAAGTTAGTGATCAGTTCTTTCCTTCTGGGAAGGTGAAGAGATAAAAAGTCCATTGTGACATGTCTCGCACAATTTCCTGTTTTCCAAGCAAAGGAACCGCAGGTGACAGCAGCTGGCCTGTTCTCATCTGTCTAACCTCATCACCCCACCCTCGTCCCGTTGCCAGTGCACACATTCATTCTGCAAATATCAGTGGAGTGCCTACTGTGGGCCAGTAATGTGATGGGTTCCACTGCCTTCCCTTAAATCCTCTCTGAGTTCAAAATCTCCACAATGGGGAGCAGGTACCTTCTTCATGTGGGTGGATCCCCTTCCCTAGCTTGTTTGTGCTAGCCAAGATCAAGGTCTGAGCCTCTGCATCACTACACCCCTGGTTTAGTACTCTCAGACACCATGTCAGGTCCGAGGAGGGAGAGAGTGCAAGGAGTAAAACACACCTTGTCCTCTCGGGCTCTTCATTAGCAGAGCACTGTAGTGGGGAAAACCTGGACTGCGAGTGAAGACACAGACTCAAGTCCCAGATGTGCTACAACCATTCTTGTAACATTAGATAAGGCCCTCCGGGTTTCATTGCAAAAGGAATTAAGTAGAGCAGGTCTTGGGGTTCCCATTCAGCTCTTTATAGTCTGATTCTTTCTATGCTAATCCCTAATTCCTCCATGAACCTTCCACTCTCATGAAACCTAGTTTTATAGAGGAATAAAGAATTTTTCAAAAAGAGGCAGAAGGAAGGGAAGTTTCACCAGTCTTCCTTATACTGACGCCTCTGCCGGCAACAAGCAGCCCGAAGCTGGTAAACAGTCGCTAAGGGTTACAACTTGAGAACACCCTAAGAGTCTTCCTTGCCCGGAACCTGATTTCTTTCAGACGCAGCCAAATCTTGAGTCCAGACTCAGTTCCGTACTAATCATCAAGACCAGCTTGAATCATTCATGGAATTTCTACACTGGAATGGTTTGGGGGATATTCTATGCAGGTGTACGCATCCTTTCACATTTTCAGGAACTCAATAAAGAGCCATTTGGATCATCAGTGAGTCCCTCCGCTCTCCTAGGCCTTTGTTTCTTGACCTATAATCAAGGAAGGCAGTTCCTCCAGCTCTAGAATGTCTATGGTTCTGTGATTGCAGGCGCCTCACCTGGTAATTCATATGTAGTTCACAACCAGGAGCAAACCATATAGACCAGAAAAAAAAAAGAAGAAGAAAAAGGATGCCATATGATGATTACATGCAGAATTATGCGATTAGCAAAGGACATTGATCACACAACATGTGAGTCTAATTGCTACACATGCAAATGTTTGCTAAATTACATAAATATGGGTTTGCAGTCACTCTGATGCAGATTGAGCTGTAAAGTTAAGGAAAATATAAATCAATTATAAGATGGGAGTAATAAACATAGGGTTTGTGCACTAGGCCGATTAAGATTAAAAACTGAGTAATCACCTCCTGCCTAACGTGGAATATTAAAGGCATCCCATGCCCATAGTCTGACTACTGTGTAATGACGTTACCACGTTTGGGCCCTGGCCAGCTGGCTCAGTGGAAAGAGCATCAGGCTGGTGTATGGACGTCCCCGGTTTAATCCCTGGTCAGGACCACATGAGAAGCGACCAGCTTCTCTTCCCCTCCCTCTCTCCCTTCTCTCTCTCTTCCCCTCTTACAGCCAGTGGCTCAGTTGGTCCGACCAGCAGCCTCAGGTGCTGAGGATAGCTTGGTTGATTCGAGCATTGGCTCCAGATGGAGGCTGCCAGATGGATCCCAGTCAGGGCACATGTAGGAATCTGTCTCTATCTCCCCTCTTCTCACTTTAAAAAGAAGAAGCAGTTCCCATATGTCATAGGACATGAAAAGCTGCTTTATTTTACATACCACATATTGCCTCCAGGCAATATTGGCTTGCCAATGTGCCCAGTGAACATTGCCAAAGCGGGCAAAGCCTTGTGTTCTGGCTTAGAGAAGAAATACCGGGTCCTGTTTTCAGGCTCTCCTGAACCTGCCACAGATGATAAATCTATAAGCCCATGAAGTAGCTCTTATGTGAGGCCACCCATTAGCCCTCCACAGAAAGGTAAAAAGAGTCTTATAGAGGCAGCCAGTGAAAACTTAGGTTCTAGAGGCAGGCTGCTTGGATTTGAATCCTGGGTCCACCGCTAATTCTTTGACAAGTTAGTTCTGTTCACTGTGCCCTGCCTCATCTCTGTCATGGGGATAAAAATATCACCTATCTCTTGGAGAGGTTGCAAGGATTAAAGAGATTATTACAAGAGTGCAAAGAACATTGTCTGGCACAGAGTAAACAATAGGACTTATTTATTGTATCTGACTTTCCCTGTTTATTAGTTCACTCATCAATCAAGAAGCATCCTCTATGTGCTTGGTAGTATGCTAATGAGAATGATCAGAGTGGGGGGACACAGACACACACTCAGGCCCCATCCTCATATCAGGAATAGGGGAGAAATACTGGCACAAATACCTGCAGTGAAGTAACATGTGCAGTGCATTGTGTAAGTGTCACAAAATGCTCACGGGGATATCCTTCCTGCAAAGCAAGGAGAGAAATCCAAGGTAGCATCAGGTGACTGCGGGCAGGGATGGCTATGCCTGCAAAGCAGCTCCGAGGCCAATCATGGCCAGTGTAGGGAAGGGCAGGGAGTGGCGGGGTCTCGGTGGCAAGCCCTGAGGATTCACTTCATTGTGTGAGCAGAGTCCATTTTAAATTAAGCATTTTAGGCCAAAGCAGTGTTAAAGGAAGATAAATCTGACGGGGCAAGCAGAAAAGATGAAAGAAAAGACCATTGACAGTGTGAGCAAGGAGGCTACTGCAATGGTCTAAGTGTACTGTAACAAGGGTAAGAATGAAAAGAAATACAAAGGACATGGAAGGACAAACTGACAGGGCTTGGTGACCAAGAGGATGTGCAGAGGCTTGCTAGTCAACCAAAGATCCTGATTCCTCGTTACCCAGCGCATTATCTAAACCAAGCCCTACCAGCAGGCAGCACAGAGCAGGAGTTCTGAACGTGAGCCTGAGCATCAGACAGCCAGGGGTCCCTGCTGTGCTATCTGCTGGCTGCGGTACCCTCAGCCAGTTTTAACCTCCCAGGGCTTTCCTCATTTCCAAACCTGGAACGAAAACAACATACCTCCCAGGCAAGTGATGAACATCACATCAGAGAACAGTGATGATAAAAGCACCTGAAAATACCTGCCCCATAGGGAGCTCTCAGTAAATGCTGAAAAAAAGGAACACCAATGCCCCAAACAGAGAATACTAAACAAACAAGCTGCACTCGCGTTCTCCTGAACAGGCTTTACTCGTGTTTTGATGAGTCAGAAGCTCCTTCCAGGTTCTGCGGAACCACCGGCATCGCCCACACACAGCCACTAGGCTCAAGTCGCACAGAAGCACTGCTTGGCACATGCTTTGGTCCAACTAAAGACAAACCAGCCCACTGTATTGATTTCAACCAGAGGAGAGAGCCATGAGGAACGATCCCAGGTCTTACTGGACCATGAATTGGGGTACATTTCTCTTGCATTTTCATCAAGGACCCCATCATTTTACTTCTCACCTCTCGGGCAATGCCAGCTTTCCACAAGCCTTTCCTGACTTCCTGTGACAAAGGTGGTGGAAATGATCACAAGGTCTTCTCACCAGTCAGCTGCTACAGGTGGACTTCAAAGGCCTGTTGACACAGCTGCACAGGCCTGTCTGAAATGCTTGAGCCCATGTTGAGAGCAGCAGAACCAGAGGCAGGAAGACCAATAAACCATCCCAGGTTTCGGAGCACTGTTATTTAGGTAACAAAAATGCAGCCTGCAAAAGCAAATCAAATGGGCCACTGGCGTTTGGAAATTACAGACCTGAATCTTGGTCTAATCCATTTGCCACCACTGCAGAGTTCTGCTCACAGCTCATGTTTTATTGCAGAAAAAGTTACCCTACAGCTAAATGGCTGTTAATTTTCAAAAATACCTGCACCTTCTGAGACAGACCTTTATGGGTCCATAAAGACAAAAAGACAGTATGCTAGGAAGCAGGGGATTGACCCCTGTCTGTCAAACTTCAAAGCCTATGTTTTATTCCAGTCTCCAAGGGAAGCTCAGCATACGCATAAAATTATACAATGTCGGTAGAGTCAAGTAATCAAGTCTGCTCCTCATATCACAGGGGAGACAACCGCAGCTCAGAGGAGTGGAATGACTCGTCTAAGATCACATAGCACATGACAATTTCTACTGTGGCAATCAATAAGCTGCAGAGATTTGATAATATTAATAAGACTATTTCTTTATCATCAAATAACAATTAATACTTTCAAACTGCTTTTTTTTTTGCATACATTGCCTCAGTTGGTCCACACCATCAATGAACTCTTTATGTCACAGACATTAGGAGCCCCTTTCACAGAACACAAAACTGTGGCTCAAAGAGGTAAGTGGCTTCCCCTAGGTCACAGAGCTAACAGGTGCCACAGCCAGGGCTAAAGCCAGAGTCCTTGGATTCTAAGCCAGTTGGCAAGAATGAACTGACTTCAATTCTATGCCCAGGGCTGTGCTTAGAGCAATGAAGATGTTTGTGTGCTGGGAGCAGAGAGAGAAGAACAAAGAGCAGGAGAGGCAATATGTATTAACAGAGCAAATAAACTGGATGGAAAACCTTAAGTTCTGATGCACTTACTAATTCTACTAAGAAATAAGAGTAGTTTTCCTCTTCAATACGTATTTCTCAAGCAATTCTATAAATTAAGTCCTATTAGGCCCTGGCCAGTTGGCTCAGTGGTAGAGCGTCAGCCTGGCATGTGAATGTCCCGGGTTTGATTCCCGGCCAGGGCACACAGGAGAAGCATCTATCTGCTTCTCCACCCTTCCCCCTCTCCTTTCTCTCTATCTCTCTCTTCCCCTCCCACAGCCAAGGTTCCATTGGAGCAAAGTTGGCCCGGGCGCTGAGGATGGCTCCAGTTGTGAGCAATGGCCCAGATGGGCAGAGCATCGCCCCCTAGTGTGCATGCCAGGTGGATCCTGGTCAGGCACATGCGGGAGTCTGTCTCTCTGCCTCCCCACTTCTCACTTCAGAAAAAAAAATTAAGTCCTATTAAGAAAAGAAAATATTTCATACTAGACTTCTTCCCCTCCCCCCACTGAGCACAGGGCACAGTCACACCTGCAGCAGGGGTGGTGGGAGGTAGGAGAAAGGGGGGAAGGATGAAGACTCAGTTGGTCAGGAAAAACAATTTCCTGGCCAATCTAGCTACTGGGAATTTCTTTCTCCCGAGTGATTAAAACCAGAAAAAATAAAAAGGAAATAATGATTTGTCTGGATTATAATAATATATAATTATAACTATTACTGCATATTTACCATAATGTGCTGCTGACATTATGCTAGGCACTTTACATCCATTTATCTCATCTAATCCTCACAACACACTTCAGGGTGGGTTTTCTGATCCCTATTTTAGAGGAGGGAAAAGCTAAGCTCAGAGAGGTTAAGTAATTTGATTAAGGTCACACAGCTGCAATGATGAGGTGAACTTTGACCCAAGGTCTATTTCACTCCAAAGTCCTAAATTTTACCACATATTATCCTCTATCAAGGAAGGTAATTGACTAGAAGGTGTCTATTTCTAGACTCCAAGTTTCTCTAAGAAGCTACCACCTGTGATTTGACACAGACGTGACATTATTCTCACAATGACGCCAAGATAACAAGCACCTAACAATTTTGGTTATCAAATATCTTTCCATTTTTAATAAAATAGTAATGTCATTTCCTATTATTCCAAGTAACATGAAGACAATGAGAGATTTTTACTTTAAAGGTTAAATTTGTAACAAACCTTAGCACTATTTAAAAACACATGTAAGCCCTGGCCATATTGCTCAGTTGGTTAGAGCATTGTCCTGGCACTCCAAGGTTGCAGGTTCAATCCCTGGTCAGGGCACATGAAAGAATCAACCAATGAATGCATAAAGAAGTAGAACAACAAATCAATGTTCCTCTCACTCTCTCGTTCTCTCTCTCCATTCCTATCTCTAAAATCAATAAATACATTTTTAAAAAATCTTAAAATAATAAAAATAAATGAAAAGCACATTTAGAACTATCCGTTTTGTGGGTAAATTCAAATGCAATTGCTCCAACCAATTTCCATACTGAAAAACACTGTGAGCAATAAAGCTGAGAGCTATGTGCTTCTTTTTGGAAGATCTTAATTATTTTGTCAATAAAATTATGTATGTCCTATTCAGTTTCTGCACTATATGGTAAAGTAGTACAGTGAACAAACTCTACCATAATATATCTGGGTATCATGAGATGTATTAGATCCTGAAAACCATGACTTGAAGGGGAATTCCCAAGTGCCAAGGAGTTAGAAGAAACGTGTTTGAGGAAGAAGTGGGCTGCTAGAGGGCTTGGTGACTGTAACCCTGTAGGGATAACCCCCCGTGACTTGGCCGGTCAGGAGCCTGTTCTGTCTTCCTGGCTCCTGACTCCAGATGGCCTGACTGAGGTCTAACCCACTTAAGATGACTTCAGTGATCATTCCAGCAGACACCGGCTGCTTCCAGTGACTCTGAAGCAGCAATTCGAAAGATTCAGAAAAGTAGACAACTTGTCCAAATGAAGTCCATGTCCCTGGATAAGAAATAGAGAAAGAAGTTGGTTAAGTGAAAGGTTGGCTTTGTCAATGTGATTCGAGGGCAGCCACCATGTCCTGTAGCTGGTGCCCAGCACAGTCCTTAGACACAGAGCAAGTGACCCATAAAAAAAAGAACAAAAGTTAGATTTCTAAGCAAGAAAGATACTTACAGAAAAACTAAAAAAAAAAAAAAGAAAAAAAAGAAAAGAAAAGAAATGTACTATAGCGGTAGGAGATAGAACACATAAAAAAATCTCTTTGCTAAATTGAGGTAAAGAAGTCTCACATTTACAGGAAAAAAATACGATGATGATAACAGTAATAACAATAGCAGTTAACACTTTGTGCCAGACACTGTTCCGCTGCTTGACTGAAATTCCAAAAGGGCGAGGACTTTGTCTCTTTGACTCACATGTATAAATCAAGCATCCAATTCAGTGCTTGGGGGCATAGGAGGCATTCAGGGTGCTATGCTATAGTCAATGACAGATAAAAGTCATGAGTAAAGAGGGTTGGAAATAGTACTTAGCTAAAGTAAAACATTTTTAAAGGGATGGTTATTATGAGATCATTTTTCCTGACATTATTGAGCACCAAGTACAGGCCAGGCATTGAACTTAGCCATGTATATAGATAAAGAGGTTAAAAGACAAGGTATCTTGTCTTTTATGGCACCCAAGACTAGGACCCTATTCATTCAAGGAACATTATCAAGCCCCTGGTCTGGGCCAGGCACCCAGTTGGGCACGGAGGCTGGGGTGGGGGAGAGAGAAACAAGGAAGTTCCTCTTCCGGCCCTCTAGGAGCTCACAGTGGTGCAGGAGGGGTGTCTGTGACAGAGTTGCATATCCAGGGCTACAGAACAGGACCTGAGGAATCTGCCCGAAGGGGCACGGCCACAGTTACACTTCACTCCCAGATGTCACCCAAAGGATAGCAATACTGAGAAGGGGGTGTATGGGATTCCAGCATTGACTGGGACTTTTTCATGTAATAAATTCCTGCCCCCTACTCCTTGTATGTATACTTTTTTCAATGTTCAGGAACCTGGAGAAATGGGTTCCTCCAATCCACTCATAAGTGCCTAGCCTACATAATCCGAAGCTCTATGACAATTTTAAGACCAGATGATGCAGTAAGACAATGAGGACAGAACTCAGACTTCAGTTCTATAAAAGGGTCTTCAGTATTTCATGTTCTATAATCTCCAAACCATTTTCAAAATTTAGATATGGTAATTACTCAATAAATGGCAGCAACTCTTACGGCTGCTGCTGAATTCAGTGCGGCAAATTCCCATCCAGGGCTCATCAGTTGAGTGGAGCTCCTCCCAGGAAGTCACAGGAGAGTTGGAGAGGACTCCACACACCGCCCCGCTGCAGCCATCAGCAGGCTCTGACCAAGCCTAGCCCCACAGTCAGCACGAGCCAGCGCCCGGGCACTCCCACCTCCTGCATCTCTTGTCATATTCACCCTCTTAAACTCTGCCAGACTGGACCCAACACAATTCATTTTTGAGCAGAGGAACCAACTAGGTAAAAGGAGGCTGAGCTACAGTTGTAAGCAGCTGTAATCTAACCCCGTACATGGGGATTTGTGCAATTTAAAGCTTTAGACAGCTGTTTTGTGGTGACTGTGCCTAAGTGTGCTACAGAAACAGCACAGTCCTGCATCGCCCCACCGGTTCAGGAAATAGTGACAGAGCACATTGGGTGGAAAGTGGTGGCAAGAGAGCAAGAAGTCAAGGTCTAGGAGCCCACTAGCTTAGATCAACTCCTTCCTTAGCCCTTACTCACCCTGTCAGTGGGAGAACGGCCTGATCTTTTCACACAGCATGTGTGAAGCTCTGGTGATAATGACAAGGGACATGATTTCAAAATCCTGGAAGTTATCTTTGAATCTAGACACCTTGGATGACGCCCATCTTCCCCTTTACCTCTGATATCTTTTTTCATTGTTTAGTGCTAAGCATGTTACATAATATTGCAGCCCTCCAAGTTGTACAAATCATAAGGGTGGCAGCACAGAGTTGAAAAACTGGTCTAACTTCAGTGACACATACATTACACAACATGATGAACAAAAGACCAGGAAAAAAATGCATAAATATTCCCTTGGATTATATAACTAATAACTGATTTGATGAGAAAACAAGAAAAAAGATATTCAACCTGTCCTTCATTTTTCTTGGCTTCGCAGTAAACATAATAAAAGTTTTCAATAGATTGGCACAGTGAAGAATATGGCTTTCAGTAAAAAGTGCTTAAGAATAAACTCTTTAGCTTCAAATCCCAGTGCTGCAACTTACCTTGAGGTTTTTTGTTGGTGTTGTTGCTTTTAGTTACTCAAAAATTTTTGTTATTTTAAAATGCTCTGCTTCTCTTTCTGGATCATAACTCATGGTTAACACCTGTGCTGGGTATTAAATGAGATGCCATCTGTGTAGTCAGAGATGACTGCTCCTTGCATTATATGCCCTACAAGTTTTTGGCACTCAGACACCTGGGACATGAATGGCCCTGTAGACCACAGATGTGAGTACATTAGTCACCGCCTCTGAACAGATGGCTGCTTTTGAAGAGTCCCTTTAAAGAGGACTCCTGGGATGTAAAAACTTGAGGTAGGTGAGGCTAAGCTGTACAGGGGCACTCCTATAGGTGCTGGGCGGGAGGGGAGCGAACAACGATTTGTGAAACATAGTAGCTAAAGCAGAAGCACCAACTGCACCCACCTTTTGTTAATGCATTTATAATTGCGCCTTGCTCCAGGAAAGGTGTTCAGGGGCTCAGTAAGAACGGCTGCTCAGTGCTATCGGTGGTGAGGTCCTGCCCTGTGACCCTCGCTTTATTTTAAATCGGAGAGCTATAGGCATCTCACCCAGAGCCAGCCTTCAGGTCCAAACGCTTTCTTGAGCAACACTTGGCCTGAAGCCAGGACGGCCCGCTGGAGAAGAGAGGAAAGGACAGACACACCGTTCAGGGCGGTCACCCTGCGCGCCCTGAGGTAGAGTTCCAGCAGGGGTAAAGCCACTGTTAGTCACGCAGACCCCTGGCCCTACGGCTGGTTGCTGCAGCACAGCGACCGCAGCCTCACTATCACAGCATCCCAGCCCTTACATCGCATCCGGGAATATAAAAATGTCCCGCGCAATAAGTCAGCAATGGGTGATTCATTGACACAGAAGCATGAGATGGGACTGCGGGATCGTATCCCTGGGCTTGCTGTGGTTTAAAGACGCGAGATTACAAAAGAGAAGGAAGCGCTCCAACCAAACAGTCGATAAGTGGGCGTCCTGATCTACGTGAGGTTGGGCAATATATGCAGCCCCGCAACTCCAACACAGATCCCCATAAAAGGGGAGAAACGCTTTTAGACAGATAACAGAGAAGCAAACCAACGAGGACGCGAATACTCCAGGCATAGGCAAGGCATCGCTGCCGCCCGAGCTTCGATTTCCCCGTCTGAAAAACGAAGCGGTTGGACTACAGCGTCCCCCAACCCTATCAATCTAGAACTCTCTAATCATGCTGAAGTTGCCAGGGGCTTGGAAAAAGGAAAAAGAGGGAACGCGGGGGAAGACGACAGGGAAGGGCACGGGAGGAGCGGGTAGAACAGGAGTGGGAACGGCGGACGCCCTGAACAAGCTTGGCGGGTGTTCAGCCTTAATCCTCCTTGTCACACACCTGAGTTCTCACGTCTCGGCCAAGACCCCGCGCGCATCGAGTTTGGGCACCAGCTGGCCAAGCCTCTCCCGCCATAAACCAATTTCTTCTAGAAGCCATGTGGCAGATGGTAGATAGCACAGTAATGCATGCCAAGGATGGACGGGGAAATGGTCCGGGTTGGGGTCCAGAGGGCAGGTGAACGGATCTGGGGGCTGGGGAGGGGATCGCAGAGCGCCCGCGTTCCAGCCCTCGTGTCCCGGGAGGGCCAAACTTCATTCTCCAACTTTGAGCAAGGGGTAAGGGTGCTTGCAAATTAAAAAAAAAAGAAAAAAAAAAAGTGGGGGAGTTGCTGAACTTTTCCCCAACACCGTCGTAGAGGCGGGACCTGGGGCGGAGCCTGCACGGCGATTCGCGGCGGGTTCGGGTCTGGAGACTCGGATTGGCGCGCGATGTCCCCGCCGGGAGAGTGGGCGTGAGGGAGGGGAGTGACCCGCCCTGTCCGCGGGATCGGCTCGCGCGGGGAGCGGGTTAATTTCAAATCGGGGGCTTGACTACTCCTGGACGGTCACGCTCCCTCTGTCCTCCCGCCGGCCCGCCAGTCTTGGTCCCGGCGTTTCTCTCTGGCACCCACCTCGGCGCGGCGTAAGGACCGACTGACGGCCCGACTCGCGGGCTTCGGAGCCTGAGCGGGGAGGACGTGCCGAGGAGTCCCCGCTCAGATTCCGCCCGCTTCAACTGTGAGCTGAACTGACAGGTCAGCGGGACGCAGAGGCAAGCGACGCCTGGCCGGCCAGGCACCGGGAGAGAGCTCGGGAGGGCATCGGCATCGGCGGCCGTTTCCCGCCTCTCGCTCCGCCGGGGGCCGTGGGAGGAGGAGGAGCTGAGCTCCCGCGCAGAGGGGAGGGGGCGGGCGAGGGGGAGGGGCGGGGATGCCATGATTCCGGGCGCGGGTTTGCCCGCGCTCCAGCTCCGCGCAGCTAAGGGGCGGTGCCCACCACGGTCCGGCTTTCCGCGCCAAATTTTTAAATCGAAGGCGGACGGTCCGGACCCGCCCTTGGAACCCCCAACCAATCGTAGGCTCGCGGCCAGCTTTCTGATTGGTCGAGTGCCGTTGCCCTGGAAACCGCGGGGATGCTGTCCGGAAACTGAGTGGCGGGAGGCGCGCGGGCTAGGTTTTGGAGGAGGGAAGATTGACCTGCCTGAGCGGGAAGTGCGGCGCTCGCTGAGTGTGTGGCACCAGCGGACTGTACTTGGTTGCCTTAATGCGCACATGCAGCCTTCCCTGGGGTCCAACATCGTGGCGTGAACTGGTCATCCGAATAGCGCTTCGCATCTTTAAGGAAGTCTCTATAAAAAGTCTGAATCGTAAGGCGTTCTTTAAATGCCCAGAGTACATTAGACTCTAATGATTAGAGCTTAGGACTGAATTTGGAAGTTTTCTATCAAGCTGCTTCCCAAGACTTTACTGCTGAGAGTATGCACGTTGTATGTCAGGGTAGAAATTTGGGCATCTAAATGCAAATTTTTATCCAGATACTTGGAGTTTGTGTCAGTTCAGTCTCGAGCCCTGATCTGTGACTTAGGTGTGTGCTTGTGCTTGTCCGTTCCGTCGAGTCCCTAGAAAAATGCCTGACTTCCCTAAAGGTGAGAGAAGACTGTCACTGGAAATTATGTGGATTACTTGATGTCTCATGACAGCGAGTCGGTTTGCTCAAAGAATTTACTGGCGTTTGATGTAGTTTCCTCCCCAGTGGGGCTATCTCTTGTCTGGAATAAAGTGTAAATGCAGTTCGTCAGTTTTCGTTCGTCTTTGTTTCAATAGTCTATGCTGTTCATGAAGGAATTTTCAAAGGATCTCCTGCTTCTATTTTTCTTTAAAATTTTTATTTCTTTTTTTTTTCTTTAAGGATATTAAACTTTTTAATAGAATTTATTGGACTGCTTGAACCATCAGGATATTGGGAGGAACTTCAGATTTTTTATTTTTAAAGAAACTCTAAATGTATGAGAAATTTACAGGATGGAGAACGAAAAGGTACCTTTTTAACTTCAGTATTCATCCTTGCAGTTTTAAATGGAGTATCATCCTGATTTGATTTATAACTTTTCAATATCCAGTAATAACTTATTAATACCAGATCCTATTTTAGTTACCCTCTGTAAAAACCCAGAAGGAAGGGAAATTTAACTTTTGAAGAGGGAGAGTTGCCCAGAGTCAAAGTACTCTTTCTAGTTTTTAATGGCTTTGGCGGAAGTCTCAAAGAGTTAAGCAGAGAGAAAAGTTATTTTTAAGAATAGTAAAAATTGTTAGCCTCATTACACTATTTCTGAGAATTCTTGAACAGAAGGAATTCAGAAAGGGCATTTGACATGATTTGAGACTGGATTTCTCTAAGATAATTTTCTACCAAATGAGCAGCTTAATTATAGGAGCTGAAAACATTCTGTTTGAAAGAAAAACATTTCTGTAAAATTTACAATAGGATTGTCAGTGTGGGTGTCATAAAAGAAAGAAATAATGTAAATTGCCTCAAAGTTTTATAGATTAGTTAAATAAGAGAATTGCGGTTACTTATATAGCCTGAGGCAAAGGAGAGCAGCCGGTAGAAAAATCCCGTTCTTGGATCAGCACCTCTCAGGTGCACTCACTCAGGAGGGCTTCCCATTGGATCCCTCGCGCTGACGTCCATGTAAGGGTACCGTAGTTGGACTGAGGGGTTAAGTCCTGTGCAGCCTCTCAATCTGTCTGTCCTCTTCTGCAGAATAGGACAATAGGATTTATTGAAAATACTAAACAGAAAAGCACTTGATAAATCCTAGGGAGTCACAGGCATACTAAATAGTCCCATTAATCTTTGCTTCTAAAGTCATTGAGGAATTCATGTGTGTCTCTATTCTCTGCCATCCCAAACATTTTCTTTAAAGTAGATTGGGAGGATGTGTGAAGTCCCCAGGGAACAAAAGTAGAAGAACCACGGTCCCCATTAGTCTTATTTATGAACTGCTGTCAGTTGACCCTCTTATGTCTCAGTGGCAGTCCCCTTGCTGCCAGGAAGTAGCTTTGTAACTTTGAATAACTAATTTTACTTCTCCATCTGTAAAGTGAAGGGGTCAGTATTCAAAGGACAGCCTTTTCTGATCAGAAATCCTACCCTTTGGCACTCTGGATTCTGCTTCCTGCTGGATTTCACCAACAAGTCTGACCACATGCTAGTGCTTGTCCTCATTTTCTTGGCTCTTTGACTCTTCTACATCAATGGCATTTTATTGGGCACCTACTGCATGTAGCCATTGTGCTAGATGGATGCACAGATGAATGGGACATGGTTTCTGCTATGGAGGCCTTATTACATTTCATGAGTGAAAGTCACTCCTCGGAGTTTGGGATCATTTAAAATGATCACTTCTGTTAGGGAAAATCAGTGAAAGGTATGTGGGAACTCAATATTACCTTTGCAACTTTAAAGCTAAAATTATTTCAACATAAGTTTGTTTTGAATATTTTTTATCCTTAGAATAGAAGATGAAAAATAATAAAGTCCTTGCTTTGTTGCAAAATTAAAAATGAGAGATTTTTTAGGATGAACAAGTATCAATATAGGTACTAATTTAATCAACTCGACTACCTCATCAGGCGATCTTTTCCTCAGCAATATCCTACTTATTGTATAATTTCTAGAATCAAAAGCTATCTGATAAATCCTATTTTACAGTGAATTTAATTATTCTTTTAAACCAGGAAAATCTCTTTTCTGAGCCACATAAAAGGAGACAGATGAAAACACCTCTAAAAGAATCCACTTCAGCAAATATAGTGTTGACAGAAATTCAACCTGACTTTGGCCCTTTAACCACACCCACCAAGCCCAAGGAAATCTCCCAGGGAGAACCCTGGACGCCAACAGCCAACCTGAAAATGCTCATCAGTGCTGTGAGCCCCGAGATCCGCAACAGAGATCAGAAAAGGGGGCTGTTTGACAACAGAAATGGATTGCCTGAGCCCAAAGATTGTTCACATGTAGGTTTGCAGAGGACCGGAGGGATCTGGGGGTGGAGAATTGTCGCTGTGGCAAAAATGCCAGCAATATAAAACATTACCACCCATAAACCGTTAGCCTCCTCAGAGCTTCAGAAAGGTAGGGACCCCATCCAGTGCAGCACTGGGAATTCTGAACCTTTGACTTACTTACTTTCAGTTTAAGCTTCCCTTTTAGATCCATCAAGCAACTTATACTGGCTCCCGATCTCCACCCAAAACTGCAGTTTTTGAAGCAAAGCACTCGTACCAGTGTTAGTTACAGAGTGCAGATACCCCAATACATCCATCAAACTTTATTTCAGAATAAGACATTATTTACCTCTTCCTTTGTAGGATCACTTATCAGGAGACGAATGTGAAAAATCCCAACCAAGTCGAAAAGAGAAAAGTTTAGGATTGCTGTGCCATAAATTCTTAGCACGATATCCTGACTATCCCAACACTGCTGTGAATAATGACATCTGTCTTGATGAAGTAGCTGAGGAACTTAGTAAGTATGCACACAGCTGGCTGAAATGGTTAATAGTTAAAGTGACTTGGTGGACTTACTCCTCAGACCCACACTCACCTAGCTGGTGTTTGTAATGACACAAAGAAGCCCACAGAGAATTATAAATCTCTAAAGCCCTTTTTATATTTAAGAAAAGCATATAGTTTTCAATTTTATTGCATCTTAAAAAAAGCAAAAAGATTATAATGGAGATTGCCTCTGACTGCATTTCAAATGCTCTGCAACTTTAAAGGAAGACAACATTGTTTTATGACTGGTTTCATAACAGCTACAACTCTGAACTTCTCTCTGGGCTCATTGGTTGAAGAGTCAGGCAATGGAATGATACATTCAGGGTGTGTGTGTGAGAGAGAGAGAGAGAGAAAGAAAGAGCAGGGCTGAAGCGCTCCCTACTGTGGGTGTGTGTGTGAGAGAGAGAGAGAGTGCGAGAGAGCAGGGCTAAAGCGCTCCCTGCTGTGTGTGTGTGTGAGAGAGAGAGAGAGAGAGAGAGAGCAGGGCTATAGCGCTCCCTGCTGTGTGTGTGTGTGTGTGTGTGTGTCAGAGAGAGAGAGAGAGAGAGAGAGCAGGGCTATAGCGCTCCCTGCTGTGTGGGAGAGAGAGAGAGAGAGAGAGAGAGAGCAGGGCTATAGCGCTCCCTGCTGTGTGTGTGTGTGTGTGTGTGTGTGTGAGAGAGAGAGAGAGAGAGAGAGAGAGAGAGAGAGAGAGCAGGGCTATAGCGCTCCCTGCTCCTCAGCACTGTTCGAGGACCAATGCGTTTTTTGAAGGTCTGGCAAAATGAGTGTCCCCTTTCCCCCTTTTACTCCTCTATTTATGGACTTGCATTTAGTTATAGGTAAAAAGAGGTCTGACAAATTTGTGGTATCTTTGCAGGTATGAAAATATCATAATCTGAAACTGAAGAGATATGCAGGATATATTAATTATAGCTATCGTGTCATAAAGTTTTAGCCTTCTAATACATGTTTATAAATGGCCACTTTATTTCACATTTTAAGAATATGCATTTGATATTTTTTCACTCACATACACTTCACCGTAACTATGTAGGTAATATTCTATAATTCAGCAGGTATCTATTGATTGCCTACTGTGTGCCGGGCAGTGTTGTAACAGCTTGTGATAAGATCAGTGAGTGGAAAGGAAAAATGCCTGCTCCTGTGGAATCTACATTCTAGTGGGGCAGTAGATGATATTCAAAGGACATAATGACGTATGTTAGAAGGTAATACGTGCTATGGAAAAAGAAAATGTAGATAGACCAGGATAAAGGGGTGCTGGGCGAGTGCTTTGCAATTTTAAATTAAGTGGTCAGGTCAGGCCTCACTTTGAGAAGGTATCGTCTGAGCAAGGACTTGAACGAACCAAGGCAGGGAGCCATGAGGACATCTGGAAGAGGAATTCCAGGCAGAAGGAATAGCCCAGCACAAAGGGCTTCAGGCGAAGGCAGTCTGGCAGGTTCCATGAGCAGCAAGAAATCTCAACACCTTGTACCTACAATATGACAGCCTTCTGTCTGTGTTTGTGTGTGTGTTGGGGAGTAACATAAAAAACACATTGTAAAGTGGGATTTAAAGTATTAAAGACTTGCTTTTGCCACTCACTGGCTCTGTGCCCTGGGGTGAGCCCCTTAGCCAGCCTGAGCCCCTATTTCCTCGTCATTAAAGCGTGCAGGATAATACCTACCTCACAAGTTCAGGCTAGAAATTTCTAAATGCTGTATGGCACATAGTTGACCCTCATTAAATGGTCCCTTTGTACCCTTTGAGAGCAGGGACATGTCTTTCTCATCTTCACCTTTGTTGAGTGTAAATAAGTTACATCATCCAGAACCTACTGATAAAGAAGCCATGGAAGACAGTTATTCAAGTCTCTACATGTTCCAAAATCTGATCCCAGTAACATTCAGTTGCTCATTCTTTATAGGTGTCGAGCGGCGACGCATTTATGATATCGTGAATGTCCTAGAGAGTTTGCACATGGTGAGCCGCCTTGCCAAAAACAGGTACACTTGGCATGGGCGGCATAATCTCCACAAAACTCTGGGGACTTTGAAAAGCGTCGGGGAGGAAAACAAATATGCCGAGCAGATTATGATGATCAAGAAGAAAGAATATGAACAAGAGTTTGACTTTAGTAAAAGTGACGGTCTAGAGGATCACCTCATCAAAGCAAACCCTGACCAAAATGGACACCCAGACATGTGCTTTGTTGAACTCCCTGGAGTGGAATTTCGGACAGGTGAGAGACGGTCTTGGAAAGCTCAGGTCTAAAGAAAAGTTTCCTTAGGAAACACTGCTCTAAAGCTACAGCTGCCTTTACCGTTAAAATGCTGCAGTTGTCAGGTGGTGGTATTTTTAGCTTTGTTACTTTAGAAGTCATTTATCCCTTCATGAATTTTAATTCTCTAATCCTCTTCTTTCTTCAAAGCTTCTGTAAACAGCCGCAAAGACAAGTCTCTAAGAGTGATGAGCCAGAAATTTGTGATGCTGTTTTTGGTGTCAACGCCTCAGATAGTGAGCCTAGAAATCGCTGCCAAGATTTTAATTGGAGAGGACCATGTGGAAGATTTGGATAAAAGCAAGTTTAAAAGTAAGTGTCATGACTCCACGACTTTTGACCTGTTAATAAAATCTCAGTTACAAACTGATTTCCAAATGCATTTACTGTCTACACTGCTCACAAATATTAGGGGATATTTTTTCGCTTCATATTTGTTTTTGAAATATCCCTTAATTTTTGTGAGCAGTATATATAGATCTTCTCTAATTGTGCTTTTGTTTCTTCTCCCGAGAAGCCATGCTCATACTGCTTTAACTAATGTGCAGGAGTCAAAGATAATGTATATAACTACTCTTCTTTGTCTGACACTTTGATTTATAGACAGTTCCTTAAAAGTTACCTCATTTGATACTATAACATTGTCCCCATCTTACTAATACACAATCTGTAGTTGCCTGAAGTCTAAATGAGCAGTGAATTGTAAAATGGAACTGTAACCCCTTCTCTGCTGTTTCCACTGTCTTTCATGTGAGGGTACAAATAACTCTTCTAAGTCCCCAGAATGATCTGCAGTTGGTTTGCCATTTTGAAAAAATGGTTTTAGCCAGAATATTTGCTTGAAGTTGGGATGGGATTATAGGTTGGATTTCTGACCCCGAGGTCCATCCTTGCCTCTGTAACAGACTTTATAGGAACCTCTATGGAGAGACAGAGGCCTAAAGAGGGTGTGGAAAGAAGCACTCAGCAGATGGGGAAGGGTCTGTTGCACGCCCATCTCCCCAAGAGGCATTAGCAAACCTCCATGCAGGGAGTGGGGCTAGCCTGAACATCGGACACTGAGAGTCCAGCTGTATGATGAAGAGAAGCCACCTTGAGCAACAGCAGAGGCTGTGGGAATCCCAAGTGTACCTGGTAGTGCTCACACAGACCCCTTCCCATCCCTGGAGCACTGGACTAGGCCCATGAAAGTATATTCAGACATCCCAGATGGATGGTGTCTCTATCGATAAAGACAAAACTAAGTTGCCTGACCAGGCGGTGGCGCAGTGGATAGAGTGTCAGACTGGGACACGGAGGACCCAGGTTCGAAACCCTGAGGTCGCCAGCTTGAGCACAGGCTCGCCAGCTTGAGCCCAAGGTCGCTGGCTTGAGCAAGGGGTCACTCGCTCTGCTGCAGCCCCTAAGTCAAGGCACATATGAGAAAGCATTCAATGAACAACTAAGGTGCCACAAAGAAGAACTGATGCTTCTCATCTCTCTCTCTCTCTCTTCCTGTCTGTCTGTCCCTATCTGTCCCTCTCTCTATCTCTCTCTGTCTCTGTCACAAAAACAAACAAAAAAACTAACAAAATAACTAGGTAGAGAGAAAGACAATGCTGGCAATTGGCTTGGGAGATTTGCGGCTTCAGAAAACACGTCCGGATACTGCTGACAGGCTGCCTGCTTTTCTGAGTCACCAGTTTTCAGCTCTTCATTTCCCTGGTTAATCACAGCTTGGAAACCATTTCAGGAACTGCAGGTGTGTGATTTGCTGACTCCCCAAGGAATTCAGAGCCTGCTGGTACAACTATGAAGAGGGGGCTCGATTTATAATTTGGTACTATCGAGCGGAAAGTAAAAGCAGACTTTTTCTAACAAAACTTTTTAAGATATGTAAGATCTGTAGAATGAATAAGTGTATGCTTTGTATATTACAGAAGGACAGTTACAACAATTTATAAATTTTGATGGGCTATGGAACTATCTTTCCAGGCATACGATATTAAATCATAACCTTATTGTTATAAATGGTCACAAGCAGAAAAGCAATACATTTACCATTGATGATTTATTTATTTTGTTAATAAAATTCTTCTGAATCCTCATTAGAAGATGCCCGGCAATGGTGACTTTTTGTCGAAAAATCTGTAACCGACTTCCTGATAGGATGACCTCATTGAGTCATTTTCCTTTTTCAATACGTGCTCTTGTCATTTCACCATTCAGTACCAGCAGTAACTGAGTCTTTTCAATATTTAAAACTCTTTTCTTTATTTTAATTAAAGCAATATCACTAGGATGACTTTAAAAGAGTCAACATTTTTTTCTCTGTCTGACATTGATGGTTAGGATGGCTCTTTGAATATGTGAAATCCTTATGAAGCAAAGTCCTTTGATCTTCCATTATTCCATTAAGTGGTAATATATACTTTTTTTTCCCCAGCAAAAATTAGGAGGTTGTATGATATAGCTAATGTTCTGAGTAGCTTGAATCTTATCAAGAAAGTTCATGTTACTGAAGAAAGAGGCCGAAAACCAGCTTTTAAATGGACAGGCCCAGAGATCAGTCCAAATCCCAGTGGTATGTATTTGTTTGCTTAAATACTCTGCTTCACTGTTTTGAATTAATGGATATCTAGAGAGATTCTCTCTTCCTCTTCCTACCCACACACCCCCATGAAAAAAAATGTAGATAAGTGATTAAAAAGACAAAGATGAGTATCGATATGGAAAGTTTGGCTATTGGGCTCCATCAGCAACCCAAGGTCCGTAACCATTTCCTGTACAATTCCCAGGAGCTGAAATCTGTATGTGAAAAGATATGAAAAAGTTGAAAGCATCACAAAACATAAGATACCATTGCTGTCATTATGCTTTTCCGTGACCACAACAGGGCCAATGCCCATTGACAATAAGAAATGAGTTCATTCAGGGCCCTGGCCAGTTGGTTCAGCGGTAGAGCATCGGCCCAGGGTGTGGAAGTCCTGGGTTCAAATCCCAGCCAGGGCACACAGGAGAATCGCCCATCTACTTCTCCAACCTTCCCCCTCTCCTTCCTCTCTATCTCTCTCTTCCCCTCCCGCAGCCAAGGCTCCATTGGAGCAAAGTTGGCGCGGGCGCTGAGGATGGCTCTGTGGTCTCCACCTCAGGCGCTAGAATGGCTCTGATTGTAATGGAACAAGGCCCCAGATGGGCAGAGCACCGCCCCCTAGTGGGCATGCCAGGTGGATCCTGGTCGGACACATGCAGGAGTCTATCTCTCTGCCTCCCTGCTTCTCACTTCAGAAAAATATAGATAGATAGATAGATAGATAGATAGATAGATAGATAGATAGATAGATAGATAGATGATAGATAGATAGATAGATAGATAGATAGATAGCAATGAGTTCATTCAGGATCGATATTGTAGTGTCCGTCTCAACTCTGGGATTCTGCTATTTTGCATTCCACCAAAGCTGCCCACACAGAAGTGTTGGGAAGTGGCAAGAACAACATGGACCATGGAGAGCTTCCAGTCCCAGCCCTGCCACTCGTTAGCTATGTGGCATTGGGCACATTTCTTCTCCAAGGCTGTGTTTCCTCGTCTGCAGAATGGGAAGAACCATGACACCTTGGTGAGGACATTTTTATTTGGTCTGTAGCCTCAGAGAGAGGATTTTTGGTGCAGGAATTTGGAGTGCAAGCTCTGGGACCACACTGATGGAGTTCATATCAGGCCACGGTCTCTAGCTGAGAGCCCATGAATCAGTCGGTTAATGTCTCTGGAATGGGGATGCATTTCCTAGAAGTAAGCCCCTAGTGGAGTTGCTGAGAGTGTCTTAGTAGGTTCAGGCTGCTATAACAATACCATAGACTGAGTGGCTTATCAACAAAAGAAGTTTGTTCTTCACAGTTTGGAGGCTGGGAATCCAAGGTCAAGGCACCTGCATATTCAGTGTCTGGTGAGCACCTGCTTTCTAGACAGTCTTTTTGTTGTAATCTCATGGTGGAAGGGGAGCTCTGTGACATCCAGTCCTGTTCAGAAGGTTTGACCCTTGTGACCTTAGCACCTCCCCTCAGCTCCACTTCCTAATATTATGTTGAGCATTAGTTTTCAACATATGAATTGGGGGGGGGGGGACACATATTCAGTTCATAGGAGTGAGAATCACCATATTTCATCAGAGTAAGACTCCCCTCATGATAAGATGCACAATTTTTTTATATATGAATAGGGAAAAAACCACCAACACATTATAGCATACCACTGATTATAAGGTACAATGGGTTTTAGGAATGCTAAATGTGAAATCTTGGCTCAGAATTCATTTAAAAGGATAAACAAGGTATAGATAAAAAGCCCTTGTACCCATGTCTGGCACATAATTGCTGCCAGTTCATTCCTAAAGTCATTTGTAGAGCCGCGCTGTCTTTACATTCCACAGGGAGGCGAATCGCCCGTGTTTAGACCCCCTGGCCTCTTCCCTTACAGGTCTCAGCCCCGTCGTCCCTTTCCTCCCCTCAGACCTGGAAGTGACGCCGTCTCCAAAAGAGAATTGCGCCAAAAACCTCTTTTCCACGCAAGGGAAGCCGAACTTCACTCGGCACCCGTCTCTTATCAAACTGGTCAAGAGCATAGAGAGTGATCGGAGAAAGATCAATTCTGCTCCCAGCAGCCCTATCAAGACCAGCAAAGGTGTGTTTTCAATCACGTCAGGGCTCTGCTTGGAAGAATTCCTTTTTATCTGTTTTTCTTTCTTTCTTTCTTTCTTTTAGCTTGCTTGAGCCTAGTGAGACTTGTTAGAGAACTGTTTCCATATCCATCTGCCTAACCTAATATGAGTCCTAACGTATGCATGAATTAAAGGATAAAAAGTAGTTTGTGGGATTTTTTTCATTTATTGCTGTGTGATTTGGGGGAGAGGTATGTTTTCTGTTCCTTCCTTGGGCTGCAGTGATGTCATCTCCGTGAGCATTTATTCTTTTGCTCTGACCACCTCCCCCCCCTCCCTGCTTTCTATTCTACCAGCTGAAAGTTCTCAGGATCCTGCACCCTTCCCCAGTAAAATGGCTCAGCTCGCGGCTATTTGCAAAATGCAGTTAGAGGAGCAATCAAGGTAGGTTGGCAGTGGTCCTTAGTATCGGGACGAATTACTTAGTTGCATCATTAGCATTACTTATTCCATGTAAGAACTGGTACTCGCCTTGGAATCTGATAAGACCATCTTTCCTATAACAGAAACTACCTGCTAGTTTCATAAAAGCGGGGCTTCCATCTGGGATGCTCTACAGGGGCAGACCTAAAATTTTAGAGAAAATATGTTTAATTTTAGGACGTTTTAGAAAATATGTCATGCTTTAAATCTTGTCTTTTAGTGAACCCAGAAAGAAAGCAAAATTACAGCTGGCAAGATCTGGGCACTGCAAACCAGTGGCCCCTCTGGACGCCCCAGTGAATGCTGAGCTGGGGCTGACCGCACCGGCCCTCCTCCAGCCCCTGGGGGTGGTCCCTCTGATCCACAGCCCGTTGACATCAGCTGTGCCCGTGATCCTACCTCAAGCCCCTTCGGGCCCATCCTATGCCATCTACTTGCAGCCTGCCCAAACCCAAACCATGATGCTGCCCCGAGGCCTGAGCCCAACAATCTGCCCTACCCCCTCTTCTAAAGCTACAAGGTCAAAAGACTGCATAGGTACCACCACCGAGAAAGCAGCCAATGAGACCGCGAAGCCTGGTGCCTCCACCAGGCCTGGAAGCCTGTTGCCGGGGCCAGAGAGACAAGGTGCACAGAACCGAAACGAACCTGCTGAAGAAAGAGGCTCAAAGAGGGCAAACATGCTTGAGGACAGTGGTTCCAAGAAGAAGTTAAAAGAGGACCTAAAAGGACTGGAGAATGTCTCTGCCGCAGTAAGTACACCCTTGCCCTGGGCAGAGCTTTAGGAACTCGCCCAATTGATGAGAGGAGGATTTGGTGGCTTGTGAAACTTACCAGAGCAAAGAGCAGTCTCTCGGAAGACAAGGAACTGTTCCTTAGCATCTATAATCCAAACAAGGCTCCAGACAGCTAATCCCCCGGCTGGGATGACGGCAGGGACATTTTTAACCATTGGAGGAAGGGATTATTTGCTCTTTTTTTAAAGCACCACAGTTGGTTGTTTTTAAGTCCCATTTCTCCACCGCATACTGTAATGCAAACACCTGTCAGGAAAGTCTTAAATTATTTATAAGCAGATATAACCCCAAATGAATGGATGGATACATAGGGTTCCGGTGACTCCTGCTTTCTGAGTCATTACCTAATGTTTGTTTGATGTCATCTAACTGGTATCTGTTGCCTGGAAGATAAATCGTTCCCCCTGTTTTTACTTCTAAAATCGAAACCAAAATCTATATATTGTGCAAATAGAAAAATCTTATCTTGGAAAACTGTAGATATATTTGACACACTAATTTCTAGGGACTATGATGTTTCAGGTCATTTCTTTCTTTTTTTTTTTTTTTTTCTTTTTTCTTTTTCTGAAGCTGGAAACGGGGAGAGACAGTCAGACAGACTCCCGCATGTGCCCGACTGGGATCCACCCGGCACGCCCACCAGGGGCGAAGCTCTGCCCACCAGGGGGCGATGCTCTGCCCCTCCGGGGCGTCGCTCTGCTGCGACCAGAGCCACTCTAGCACCTGGGGCAGAGGCCAAGGAGCCATCCCCAGCGCCCAGGCCATCTTTGCTCCAATGGAGCCTTGGCTACGGGAGGGGAAGAGAGAAACAGAGAGGAAGGAGGGGGAGGTGGGGGGTGGAGAAGCAAATGGGCGCTTCTCCTATGTGCCCTGGCCGGGAATTGAACCCGGGTCCCCCGCACGCCAGGCCGACGCTCTACCACTGAGCCAACCGGCCAGGGCCCATTTCTTTCTTAGGCATAGTTTAGTTCAAGAAGGAATTAACATTTATTGAGTGCCCACCCACACACCAGATGTCAGAAGGATTAAGCACGTTTATATACATTATCTCATTTTCCTCCCTGAGGACAATTATATATGAAAGACATGATCACCGAATGAACACTACTAAATGTGGAAGCAGATGTTAATCTCTCATTTGTTAACTCAAATTATTTTACTTCTCTACATCTTGTTTTTCCACATCTATAAAGAATTTGTTCATGCAGTTTTTCCTGATCATCTACTGGGTGTAAAGCACTCTGTTCTGAACCAATCAAATCCAGCACCTGCCTTTGGTGATGGTTGCCTTTGAGTACTTGTCCCAGGGCCACATGACAGCTTTTGTGAGGCTAGGTGAATATATGACATGATGATGTACCCAAAGGGGTTGTGATTCTTTTAAGGCACCTATAAGATGAAGGGCATTATCTGTAACTTGTTATTAAGGAGGCTTTAGAGTTTGTTAAGTCTTCCCTTAGGATGGCTTCATGGTAACAGTTTAAAATATCTATCTTAGCATAGTATCATTTTGCATTTAATATCCATGCTGGTGGAAAATTACAAGGCTTAAGCCTGATTGGATTTTCTGGGAGGTCCATAATCACTTGGAGCCAATGGGGTAATTTAATAATGGTCTCTGTTGTTCACTTAGTTATTCAGGATTAGGGTTTTCAGTGGATAGATTTTCCATGTGCCCCTGCTTCTTTTTTCTTCTTTGTGACTTCATTTTGACCATTGCTCTTCAGCATGAACTGAGCGGGACAGAGAAAATGTGTTAATTTGAGTGTTAATCCATTTAGCAAACCCTTACTGAGAATCTACACTTACAAGGGTGGAGAGAAGACAGCATGCAAATAACACAAACATGTCAGGCAATGAATAATAACTATAGTGAAAATAAAATAGGACTTGTAATAAGAAGAGGGGGTAAGAGGACTAATATAGCCTAGATGAGTTAACACGCAAGTTGAAATATGTCAAATTCATTCATCCTGCTAATTTCTCATTTTTTAAAAAAGGGATTAGCATTATAGGTTAAAAGATATGATGAAAGTAGTTTGTGGAAAATTGAAAAATAATTAGAGTACTACAGGTTTTGCTGAAGATTTGAAAGAATTAAACCAGCAACCAGAGTAGCTTGAACCACGAGAGAGTATGATTAACAATAGCAAAGAGGATTTGTAAAATCCCTAAATTCACCTGTTAAAACGTCTATTTGTGCCGCTTTCAAGGAACCTACCCATAAAGATAATGAACAGTACCAAGCATCTAAGAAATGAAACTTAATGTTTGTGGTATACTTTTGCATTGTGGATTCTGAATTTCCTGGTTCCCAAGAAAAAGACAGGACCTATTAACCACTAGATCAAAGTGTAAACTATTGTTTTAACAATGTCCAGAAGAAAGATCTGGAGGAAGATAAGAGGAGGGTCCCCTGGTTCACACGAGCTGCTGTTAGCTTTCGCCAGTCCCGGTGAGGCTGAAGCGGACTAGAGGCGTTCCGGCCACCATGGCTTCCTCTGTGTGCTGGAGTACAGTGACCTAGCAGGCATGGGGGGCGGGGACACACAGCCCAACATTCCAGCCATTTCCTTGTGATCTGTAACTATGTTGCCTACAGCTTTTGCTTCGTGACAGTTGGGTCCCTAATATGAATCAATCAGTCCTCTTTTTTCATCTATAGTTTTTGAAATCTGATGCCGTGTCCTTTGGTTTGTATATTACAAGCGTGTTTACTTGGTATCACTAGATCCTAAAGTATTAGAAATAAATCCATAGTTGTATAATTCCTTTTTCTAAGTCAGGGATCAGTAAACATCTTTCTGTACAGGACCAGATAGTAAATAATTTGGCTTTTTGGACCGTGTGGTCTCCATGGTACCTACGTAGCCCTGCCATTGTAGAGGAAAGCTGCTACCGACAATCCATAAATGAATGGGCATGGCTGTGTTCCAGTGCCATTTAATTTACAAAAACAGACAGGATTCTGGGTTTTGGCCCATGGTTTGGCAACCCCCTTTTCTACATCAACATTTCTTAAAGTCTTTTCCTTAAATTCCGATACCGCCAAAAATTCGATTTCCAGATAGCCTGGGAAATGCTATGTGCTGGATGCCCATGGATGATTTACAACACATGCCATTATAAAGACTCTCAGAAACTCTCTAATTAAAACACCGTTTTCCTTTGTTGAATCAATCAGCATTTCCCAAAGCATGATTCGAGCAGTGCCTCCTTGCATCCCATGAAACCAGGGTCCCTCAGAATACTCTTTGGGAAATACCATTCTATGTAATTCAAGAGCAGTTGATAAAAAAACAGAGCAGTGCCATTATAGTATCCAACTGATTAACTTGGCTCGGACAGCACCGCGTCATACCAAGGAGGCTGACAGCAGGACATAGGATGTCAGGGTGAAGCGGGTCTGCTGGGTGAATCCTACTTTCAGCAGGCTCAATGGTAGCCTTAGGACACTCCTAAGAACAGAGAGCATTTAAGGAACACATGGTTTGTTTGTATTACTCAGAACAAGTGTTGGAACAGGAGGGAGGGATATTATCTTCAGGGAGCCGATCGCTGCCCTGCCCGGAGCCTGTACAGTTTGGAGGCATTAGTCTAATGAGACAGCTAGGAAGGTATATTAATCCTGGTAGAGGCACATGGCCATTTTATTCCAGTATTTGTATGTAAAATAAACCCTTCCTCCTTGTTTTCTAGACCTTGTTCCCATCGGGATACCTAATCCCTCTCACCCAGTGTTCATCCCTGGGGGCAGAGTCCCTTCTGGCTGGTAAAGAAAACTCAGGTACGCTTTCCCCGAACCACAGGATCTACAGCTCCCCGATCGCAGGTGAGTGTACGTAGAACACTATTTTGGCGTGGGTCAGCCTCACGTTCGCTTAAGCCTTGTAAGTATCTCAGACAAATCCTGTGCTTTTAAGATATTTATCCCCCCTTTTTTTTTTTCCAGGTGTTATTCCAGTGACATCATCTGAACTTACTGCTGTTAATTTTCCCTCTTTTCATGTAACACCTTTGAAGCTAATGGTCTCACCAACTTCTGTGGCGGCCGTACCTGTAGGGAGCAGCCCGGCTCTCACTGCGGGCCACCCCGTGCCTGTCCAGACCCCAAGCTCAGCCATTGTAAACTTCACCCTGCAGCACTTGGGCCTGGTCTCCCCCGGTGTGCAGGTGTCCGCCAGCCCCGAGCCCGGAACTTTTCCCATGTCTCCGAGAATAGAGGCTGTTAACGTTGTGCCGGAAAATGCAGGCACCCAGCAAGGAAGGGCCACCAGGTATGACTCTCCAGTCCTGGGCCAGAACCAACTGAATGGACAATCCATTGCTGTGATGGGGGCACAACAGGTGAGAGTATTTCCATTTAACTTATTTTTTTCCCTTGGGTTATTCAGTCCCAAATAGCAGTGTCATGCGAGATGAGCTTCTGCTTTTCTTCTTTGAAGAGGGAAAGGATGGGAGAGAGGAGTGAGAAAGGCCCGCCTGCTCTCCAAACCAGGGAGAAGCACGCAAGGAGGCCATATTACTGAGTTACCATGAGCCTTTTCCCTGGCCTTAACAAATACAGCTGAGCATGTAAAACTCACCCGGGCTTACCTGGCCAATTTCAAAGGTTACTGGGCTTCCACGTGTGACATATCCTTCCAGGCCAGTCTTCTGTGAGCTTGACTTCTTTTTTCCATTCCTCTCTTTCCAATCAGCCTGTTCCAGTAACACCCAAAGGGTCACAATTAGTGGCCGAGAGTTTCTTCCGTACCCCAGGTGGACCAATAAAATTGATGAGCTCATCCTGCATGGATTTTGATGGTGCTAATAAAACCTCTGTAGGAACCCTCTTTGTCCCACAGCGAAAACTGGAAGTTTCCACGGAGGATGTGCATTAATTGACAAATTTGGTTTCTAAAGAGTTAATAAGATGTACTCAGACTGATTTGGAGAACATGTTCTCTGAAAATACTGTAAATACGTTGAAGGTTTACTTAATTTCAAAACAAACACTTGTTTTCATACATATATACATACACACACATACATTTACACATACGTGTGTGTGTGTGTATTTGAATTAAGCTAAATTCATTCATCCTAAAAAATAAAGGTAAAATGTTGACCTAAGGTACATTAACTCCTAGGAAGAAAGAATGAATTATTTCACCTGTGCCTGTGCCATTATGCAAAGTAACTATTAAAGTTTACTTCCCTTTGAGTGAATGTGTGACATGGCTAATACAGCATTGTCTTAAACTTTGCACAAAGAAAACGCTGTGATTTGTGATGTATTTTTAAATAGGAGGGGCTATAGCTATATTTTTCTGTAATTTTAATGTTTTTGTTACAGTATGTCTTTTTGTAAAGTTTGCCACAATCCTCAATCAAGTATATGGAAAAATTATTTATAAAATGTAATTTTAATCATAAATTGTTGAAATTAAAATTTTTCTAAAACGTATTTAACATTTTCATTTGTCTAGTCAGGGCATTTTGGGGAGAAAATGAAAATGTATCTAACTAACCACAAGGGCAAGTTCTTGGTCTGGGGAATACATCCTGGGTTCCCTTAGAAATGCAAAGTTTACAAAATGTTCCCACTTCTGTCCTTTTGTTCGTCCATATGGCTCTGGTTGCACAGAAGTGAAAATGGCGTTGGAGACGCTCTTGCTTGGCCAGGGTCACCCCGCTAAATCCCATGTGCTTTCCTTCATACGCCGGGAGATTGGACACGAAAGGCGGCTTGGGGGTGCTCCCTACCCTGCCAGGGCACCACCAGCATACACCCCAGCTGCTGTCTACAGAGGAGGGCTGCAGATGCAGTCCTCTTACCGCACTAGACGAATGGCCCCGCTCCAGCAATGGGAAAGCAGCAGCAAGCTTTCTGATTTCCTCCACATCCAAGAAACTACACTACGCCCCATGAGTAGACACGAGCTACAATGTGTTAAGTGTGCATCTCCTTGACCGCCCCCCCCCCTTTGTTATGGGATGAACGGCACCTCCCATAACTAGTGCCATAAGAAATGACGTGTCCCCTTCCTGGTCAGGGTCTTAAAGGATCATCATCATATCTATTCCCTACGTGTTTACTATATGCCAGGCTCTGTGCTATTTATGCAAAAGGCATCACCCCTATGAGCTAGGACTCAGGTCACAGACTCAGAAATTAAAGCAATATGTCCCGCGTCACACTGCTAGTGCATGCAAGGACTCAGCTATGTCTATTGGCCCTCTTTATCCATTCCCCACCTGCCTCCAGATATAAACACATTGTTTCAGGGTACTCTGCGCATTTGTAAGCTCATCCCTTTCAAATATACACATTTTGTTTGCATAATCAAGTACAGCTAAGAGAGGAGAGATTTTCACATTGACTTCAAGACCCCCTCTTCTTTCACACCAATAGAGAAGCAATCTGAGCTATTCCCAAGTTCTCTGCCTTTTACGCTACTTGAAGGACCTGTGAGTGGTTCCTGATATAAGAAATGGTACCTGGCCTGACCAGGCGGTGGCACAGTGGATAGAGCGTCGGACTGGGATGCCGAGGACCCAGGTTCGAGACCCCAAGGTTGCCAGCTTGAGCTCGGGCTCATCTGGCTTGAGCAAAAGCTCACCAGCTTGGACTCAAGATCGCTGGCTCAAGCAAGGGGTTACTCGGTCTGCTGAAGGCCCGCGGTCAAGGCACATATGAGAAAGTAATCAGTGAACAACTAAGGTGTCGCAACGAAAAACTAATAATTGATGCTTCTCATCTCTCTCCGTTCCTGTCTGTCTGTCCCTATCTATCCCTCTCTCTGACTCTCTCTCTGGATCTGTAAAAAAAAAAAAAAAAGAAAAAAAAGAAATGGTACCTGGCCTGACCTGTGATGGTGCAGTGGATAAAGCGTCAACATGGAACACTTGAGGTCGCTGGTTTGAAACCATGGGCTTGCCACCTGGTCAAAACAGATATGAGCGTTGATGCTTCCTGCTCCTCCCCCTTCTCCCTCTCTTTCTCTCTCTCTCTCTCCCCCCCTCACTAAAATGAATAAATAAAATTTTTAAAAAATTAGGCCCAGGCTGGTTGGCTCAGTGGTAGAGCTTCGGCAGTGCATGTGGATGTCTGGGTTTGATTCCTGGTCAAGGCACACAGGAGAAGCACCCATCTGCTTCACCACTTCCCCTCTTCCCTCTCTTCCCCTCCTGCATCCATAGCTCAATTGGAGCAAATTGGCCCTAGGCATTAAAGATGGCTCCATGGCCTCCATCTCAGGCACTAAGAAGAGCTTGGTTGTTGAGCAATGGAGCAATGCCCCAGATGGGCAGGGCATCACCCCCTTGTAGGCTTGCCATGGATCCTAGTTGGGGTGCATGAGGGAGTCTGTCTCTGCCTCCCTTTCTTTCACTGAATTAAAAAAAAAAAAAGAAGAAAGGAAAAAAGAAATGGCTCCTGCCTTTAGGTGCTTATTTATAAGACAAGGATGGGCAAAATACAATAATTAATAGTATAAAAGTAAACTACTCGCAACTGTGAACCTACTTTTGCCTACTCCTGTATAGTTGAGAAAGACAATATGTACATGCAAGTAAATGAAGAAAGAATTTCCATGTACTAAAAACAAACTAAAAACAAAAATTTACCAAATGGTACATACAGACAAAATCTGTAGCTCAGTGGAGGGTACTAGATTCAACTGCACACAACTAGGGAAACACCAGCTAGAAAGAATCAATAGCTCAGGTGAAGCTCCTTACACCCCTCCGCCCTCCGCTATAGCTGGGCTGGAAGGAACGGAGGGTGATGTTTGGTTCTGCCCCCCTACATCAGCCACATGAAATAGCTCCCCAGAACTGAGGTTTAGGGAAGTCGGGTGCACAGAAAGAGGTATGTTAGGCAGCTCTGGGGGTTGTCCCATTCAGCTCTGCTGCTCTTAGATCGTGGGTTTGCCCTAACTCCCACTTGCTGGTATTCATGCCCCTGTGCAACCCCCTTCCCTTGAGTATACGTGGGGTCTATGTATCCCTTCTAACCAATAGGATACAGTCAAAATGACGGGATGTGTGTAGTTATATGTACAGAATCAAGTGCTTACATAAGATTGTCATGCCTGTCTTGCTGGATTCTCTCCCTTGCTGGCTTTGAGGCATCCAAGTGGCCATATTGGTGGACCCACCACAGCAAGAACCTGTAAGCAGTCTCTTGGCACTGAGGGTGGCCCGCAGCCAACAACTAGCAAGAAACTGAAATCCTCAGTCCTACCTAGAGCCATGAGAAACTGAATTCCGCCAACAGCCTGAGTGAGCTTGCAAGTGGTTCTTTCTCCAATTGGGTCTCAAATGAGACCACAACCCTGACACCTTCATCTCAGCTTGTTGAGATCCTAAGCCAAGAACCCAGCTGGGCAATCCCTGGACTCCTGACCCATAGGGACTGTAAGATAATCAAGCTGTGTTGCTTTAAGATGCTAAGTTTGTTGGTAATACTGTTATGCAGCAATAGAGAACTAATACAACCACTATTATATAGTGACAGTTACCACCAGCAGACAACAGATAATTTACTTGTGCTCATAACTGTCTTCTTCCAGTTGGTCTTATTATTGCTCATGGGTTTTATAGGCATTCACAGTTGTAAACATCATGGAGATGTGGTAACCCCCAAAGGCTTTCATGGGAGAAGCGCTGCCCAGGTTTAAAGCTGGAAGCAACTTTAGAGATGGTACGTAGTACAACAGAGGACAAAAATATCTGCCCGGCATGCAATTTCTGTTTTCAAACTGTGTTCCGATTTCCTCTTAAGGAATTACAGGATGGAGCCCCGAGGGCCGTTACTGGAGGCTCCGCACATATCTATAACAAGGGTGGGATTGTCGTCCAGACCAGGCCAACCTCCCTGGAATCTGATGTTTCACTTCATCCTAGCATTGACCTCACCTTTCATTTTGGTCCTGCCTCAAGTTTGTTGTTGGGGTTCCTGCATCCCAGCCTCTGGAAAGGCCTTGGTACCTGCCCATGTTCAAGCCTGGTTTTCAGCCCTCTGCTGATTCTGTGGGCCTTTGCTATCCTGCCGATAAAATGCCTTTGCTGTAAGTTGCCATCATTTCTGAGCCTAGTAACCAAGAATTCTTACAAATCACAGAGGAAAACCCAGAGCCAGGCTCCCCAATTCCCACACCAGTTAGTTCTCTGTTCCCTGGTTCTGGCAAAATCCAGCCAAAGAGTGAATAGAAAAAGCCTTATGAAATGCTTATCTCACCAGAAAATGCAAGCAACTCACCTGTGTTCAAATGAATGTAAAGTGTCATTTAAAATACTTGAAAGAGAAATAGTTGAAATAAAAGACACAAGAAACCCAGGAAACTAAAGCAATAGAAAATGATGCCAAAAACATTTTTTTAACCTAGCTTTAAGACAAGTTTCCTTAACCTTATACTTTTCAAGTGATTAGTGTTTCTGTACATAAAGTAGAAAGAAATTTCCAAAACTTAAGCAGATAAGCTTCCTGAGCAATTCTATTAATAATATAGAAGACTGTATTGACTTTACAGAACATAGATTCTTTATCATCACCTGGTATTTTTCAGATCTTGAGGGTGTAAACTTAAGAGATAAGCTGGAAGGGAAAGTGTCATTACTGTACATTACAAAATATATATATATAGGCTTTTTATTTAAAGAAGTGGTTTTACATCTCAATTTCCTATTGGAGTGCATTCAGGTCAATTACTTGCTCAATTGGATAAGTACCTAAATTTGGACATGTCATGATTGTCAACATTTTATAGAAAAATATAGGTAGGGAATATATTATCAGTATCTTCCAACAGTCAAGTAAGTAACTGCATTTTTGAAAGGCTACAAGAGAATCTTCCATATTCTATGAGTTAGGCTCAGAGTCTGATTTGCCCTGTATATACTGAATTCTATTTTTTAAAAATGTATTCAATTATTACTGCATGCTCAGACTGTGTTATGCAAAGCAATGCCTATTATCCTACTTTGGATAATAAAAGATCCATGGTGTATAAATTTTATCCTGAAGGAAAACATTTTTATTTTAGTTACTATAAGTTAAAAATCTTTCTAAAAATGGTAAGATAGCTTCTCAGATTCCTAGAGTACTTTGAATATAATTTAACTTTTTCTTCATGTTTAAGAAACTCATGAGCACTATTGTTTTGTTAAATTCAAATTCAACAAACAATTTAGGCCATCCATGATACAGTAATACCCTTGGGTGCTATTCAATGTGTAGTTCTATATTCTAAAATGGATGGCTCCAGAAAGTTATACTTTTCAAGTTCTGATTTTATGGTTCTCTGCCTTCAACTTTCCTCTCCTATCTGCTCTCATGATTAATCTCTCTCTCTCTCTTCTGATCCTGGAAAACTGCAGGATTCCAGGGGAACTGACATCACCACCCTCATTTTTATACCCCATTTCATGTCAATAGATTTGTAACTACTTAAGGAGTGCTCTGTTTCTCTCCTGTGGGGTAAAGGCAAAGAGCTTCTCAGGTGTTTCCCTTGCCAGTCAGTCATCTTCCTCACGGTCCACACACATCCCAACTTGTTGCTCCTAGGAATCTGGGACCTGATGAAATGCCAGGAATGCTGAGTATAAACTATACACCTGTATTCATTATCAAATCCAATACTTAGACAATTAAAAGCTTTTCTAAATGGAGATGTTCTGAGAAACAGGACATGTCCTACATATAGTGGGGGAAAGACAGCCTTGAGATATGAAAAGAACAAGTTTTATTGAGCATCTACCATTCTACCTACTTCAAAACAATATTATGAGGTGGTTATTATTGGCCCCATTTTACAAATGAAGCAAATTTCAGAAGGTGTAGGAGTGTGTCCCAATCCCACAGTATGCGTACAAAGCTAGCATGTATAAAGACTTGTGCGTATTTCTGGTGACCAAGCCCATGCTGATTCCAGAACACCACACTCCAAAGCTTCATCATACCAAAGCTGTCACACGGTTTCACACTGGGGTGAATCAGGCCAATTCCAGATTGTTTATGACAAATGAAAACAAAGCGTCAGGAACATTACCTGCATAGTGTGACAGATCTTCCTACTTCAGGCTCGCTACCTATAGTGATTCATACTGTCAAGCTGTTTAAGCCAGAACAACCTTTCACACACACCACACACACAAAACCCTTCATGTATGGTTGTGCTTTTGAGTTCACCAAAAAAGGAACGCTTGGCTTTTCAGATGGACTGGTTGGCGGCAGCTCTGATTCTCCAACTCACCCTTTCAAACTCTCACTTCCCCAGCTCTTCCTACAATTTCACAAGGTCTGATTCCTGTAAGAAATCCTTTATTCACAACTCATCTTGGTTCTGCTTCCCCGAATAAACACTGACTAAACAACAATACCATGTGGCGCTTTGCAAAGAGATGGAATGGGGGTGGGGTGTTCCAGAGGTGGCCAGGAGCTATCTACTTCCCAGAGCCCAGATAGCAGAATGTGCCAGCAAACTGGCACCTTGTGAGCTGTTGGCCATTTTGGTTGCCAATATTTTTATAGCCACAAATCCAGGAGCTAAAACATTTTTAGGTCAAAGCGCCCACTGAAATGCATCGCATGGAATTCAGCCATGACCCACTACAGCTATCTGACCCAGCTCAGTCAGCAGGCCAGGAGACCCTGCATCCAAGATCCCACCTGACTCAACTCAGAGAGAACATGGCCTAGGAGTCAAAGTCTGGCTGCTAGTCCTAGCTCTGACCCCTGAAGAAGACACTTCCCTTCTCGGGCTGGTTTCCTCTTCCAGCATTATAGAAGTGAGCTCAAAATAATTTCATAAATTTTTATGAAAAATAAATTTAAACTCACTAGTAATTCCTAGCACATAAGCACAAACTGTCTTCAACCAAAAGAATTTTGTCAAACACATGGCGAGAGCTAATCCTCAGGAGGAAAGGAGACTCTTAATGAAACCACTAATCCTCAGACTACAGCATACATGGCATTCCTCCTGGCTCACACCATATAAAGTAGATCTAGAATCCATGCTGTTACTATTGCAAGAAATTGTAATTGCCACAAACTAATCTTATAGGTTGTGAGTCCACTCTCCCGTTGCTTTTAATATCTTGATTTTTCCCACCGATTAGATAGATAAAGATATAGATATAGATCTTTTTTCTTTTTTTTAATTTTTATTTATTTTTATTTTTTTATTTTTTTACAGAGACAGAGAGTCAGAGAGAGAGGGACAGACAGGGACAGACAGACAGGAATGAAGAGAGATGAGAAGCATCAATCATCAGCTTTTCGTTGCAACACCCTAGTTGTTCACTGATTGCCCCCTCACATGTGCCTTGACCGTGGGGCTACAGCAGACCGAGTAACCCCTTGCTCAAACCAGCGACCTCGGGTCCAAGCTGCCGAGCTTTGCTCAAACCAGACGAGCCCACGCTCAAGCTGGTAACCTCGGGGTCTCGAACCTGGGTCCTCCACATCCCAGTCCGACGCTCTATCTACTGCACCACCGCTTGGTCAGGCTCTTTTCCTTTTTTTGTCTGCTCTGTTACATTATTCGAGATGACCGATATGATCTAGAGCTTCAGGTAAAAATTTGATAGACTGGCACCTCACTTAACAAGCAGCTTTATGAATGGAATATTCTGAATAATATACAACCTACTGATCTCAGGATTGGAAAGGTCCTTGGAGATCATCTCAACCCAGGGTTCCCACACTTCTAGCTGGGACCCGAAGTTGGGGCCCCCGAGCCAGAACCAGGTTGGCTCCATCTGAAACCAAGAAGCAGCCTCTATGGATTCTTGGCTTCTGATCTTCTGAGATGAGCCCAGGGTAAGGCTCTGGAATCTCTATTTTTAAAGTTTCCCGGTTAATTCAAGTTTTTGCTAGGTTTGAGAATAACGATCTGAGAGAATCACCACCCAGTATTTAAATTGTCATTGCCAATGTTTAATTTAGACAGAGTAAGCCCATGACAGCCTACCTCTCCCGTCAATTATAACTAAAACCTCTGGACAGAATACAAGGGCAACTAGTTGGGGACTCTAAACAGTAAAACAGGAGCAAATAGGTTGAGACAGGAAGTCAAACCTGAACAACTGGTTTGGCAGTGAGCTCACTTGAATTTTCTATTTACTTTACTATTATTACTATTACTATTATTATTATTATTATTATTATTATTATTATTATTTTACCTCTTGGCTTTAATATGCGGGTAGGCTGAGTCCTAGAACTGTGCTACAGGTGTAGTCAGCAGATTATCTGGGAGAAAAAACAACCCTTTTCTAGCTAGAGAATCAGGAAAATGGGTTCCTGCTGCTGAGGAATACAAGGGAATACCTTAAAGTTTTTTATTTTTATTCTTTTTTCTCCTCCACGCCAGCCCTAGTCCCGGGGCTTTACTGTCATGGTGGCAGCAGCGGTGGGCACCTGACCCGGAGACAAACCATCAGTTTCAGTATTTGGTGAAAGGAGTCTCCATGGTTTGAAGAGTGTGGGAAGGGTTCTTATTATTTCATTCTCTCTTTTTCCTTTTGAGTTGCCCAAAAGGCACTGGTGCTCCAAGTTGTGTGAAAGTGCGTGGACTAAAATTCTGAAAGAAACACTGGATTTCTAGCCAGGAGGCTGGGAAAAAAAGACCCCTGGGAGCTGACAAATGTCAGGGTAGTTAGTTCCCAGGTTGAGAAAGCTGCAGAAGGAAATGCTTTCATTCTGTATGAACACAGTTTCAGACTCACCCCTGGGTTATGCATGCACAGAACAGGCCCAGAGAAGGACGGAAAAGCCTTTGAGAGCTAAACTATGATATAAACCACTGCCCAAGTAAGAGAGTAACATCTGAATGGTGTGTGTGTTGGGCAGACACACAGCACAGCAGACGCTTTTAAAATTGAACTGACATTGGAACTACGGTACCACTCTCGGAAGGCAAGTCACAACTTGAAGTACAAGCCTAATCAGGTACATTGCCTGCTATAGCAAGCAGATAACGATGAATGTTCTCCAGAGGATCGTAATGTTCTCCAGAGGACGCAGAATCTCACAACGTAATATTTGAAATTCCAGAATACAATTCAAAATTACTTGACTTACAAAAAAAAATAGAAAATATGCACAGTTCTTAAAGGAAAAGACCATTGGCAGATGCCAAATCCAAGATTATTCAGGTGTTGGCATTATGATTTTAAAGTGAGTATTATAACCATGCTGCATGCAGTAATGATGAGCACCCTTGAAATAAGTGAATATACAGATGTTCTCACCAGAAAATAGAAGCCATAAAAAAGAACAAAAAAATTCAAAATAAATAAAAAAGAACAAAGTAGACATTTTAGACCTTAAAAATACAGTTTCTGAAATGAAAGAAATTCATTAGATGGGCTCAATAGCACAAACAAAAATTAATAGAGATTTTAGCAGGACCCAGGACGAATAGAGTCCAGAAATAAACCAATGCAAATTTAGTCAATTGATTTTGTTTTGACAAAAGTGCAAAAAAACTTTAATGGAGAAAGAATAGCCATTTCAGCAAGTAGAGTTAGAGCAGTTGAACATCCGTACCAAAAAATAAAAGTGAACCGCAATGTACACCTCACATCTTATACAAAAATAAACCCAACATGGATAATATGCCCAAAAATATAGAAAATGTAAACCTATCAAGCATTTAAAAGAAAACATAGGAGAAAACCGCTGTTACTTTGATTAAGCAAAAAGAACTTTGCTACAAACCCAAAAGCATGATTCATGAAAGACAAAATTTTTAACTGGCTTCCTTCAAAATAAAAAAATGTGTACTCATAAAAGTTTTTAAAATGTTTTTTAAATTAAAAGACCAGTCATAGACTGGGCAGAAATATTTGCAAAATACGTATCTCGCAAAGTACTTATAAGAATATATAAAGAAGTCTTAAAACTCAACAGTAACAAAGATTAATTTTTTAAATTGGCAAAAGATGTGAACAGTTTAACTAAAGAAAATATGTGAATGACTCATACACACAAAAATCTCAACAGTAGTGTTCAGTGAAGAAATGAAAATTTAAACATAAAAATACTACTATTAGAGTAACTAAAAATTTAAAAACAAAAAACCATCCCAAATGCTGGTAAGGATGCAGAGTAACAAGAACACTCCTTCATTGCTGATGGGAATACAAAACAGTACATATGCTTTGGAAAACAATCGGCAGTTTCTTGTAAAGATAAGCATAACTCACCCTATGATCCAGAAATTCCACTCTTCAAAAAATGAACAGTTGCCTAACTAGGCCGTGGCACAGTGCATAGAGCATACATAGGCCTAGGACACAGAGAACCTAAGTTCAAAACCCTGAAGTCACCAGCTTGAGTGTGGGCTCATCTGGCTTGATTGCAGGCTCACCAGCTTGAGTGCAGGGTTGTCGGCTTGAGTGTGGGATCATAGAAATGACCCTATAGTCACTGACTTGAGCCCAAGGTCTCTGGCTTGAGCAAGGGGTCACTGGCTTGGCTGGAACCTCCTGGTCAAAGCACATATGAGAAAGCAATCAATGAACAACTAAAGTGCCACAGCAAAGAATTGATGTTTCTTATCTCTCTCCCTCCCTGTCTGTCCTTTCTCTCTCTCTCTCTCTCTCTCTCTCTCTCTCTCTCTCTCTCTTTCTCTCTTTCACACACACACACACACACACACACACACACACACACACACAAATGAACAATTATGTTCATATAAAGACCTGTGTATGAATGTTTATAGCATATTTACCCCTATTCACTCCGAAGTGGAAACAACCCAAATATTCTTAGCATTTATCCTGCTGCTTGGTGTTTTCTGAACTTCCTAGATCTGTAGTTTGGTGTCTGATATGAATTTAGGAAATTCTCAATCAATATTGTTTTAAATATTTCTTCTGTCCCTTTTATCTTCTTCTGATATTCCCATAATGTGTATGTTACAGGGTTTGTAGTTGTCCCATAGTTCTTGGATATTCTGTTTCATTTTTAGAATTTATTTCTCTGCTTATATTACCAATCTTTTATTGCTTATTGTCTACTTTTTCCAATAAAGCTCTTAGCATATTAACCATAGTTGTTTTAAATTCCTGGACTGATAATTCTAACATCATGGCTATATTTATATCTGGGTATAGCTTGACATGATGTACTTGGTAAAGAAACTGGCTCCCACAGAGGGTTACACCATGGGTTTCTGCTTCTACATTGTGATTTTCTGAATCCACTTGTTTGTCTCTACAATTTGGGGGGGGGGGGGCAGCAGTTTGTCCTATGATCTCAATTTTCTGATAGATCTAAGATAAGTTGTTGATTTTCAGTTCATTCAGCTTTTTCTTTATTATAATGAAGTGATGACCTCCAAGCTCCTCACATGCCAGAATGGAAACTAGAAGTCCCCCAAATATTTTTCAAGTAGTGAATGGATAGACATTGTGTATAGACAATGGAACATACCACGTGCCCTGGCCAAATAGCTCGGTTGGTTAGAGCATCATCCTGATATGCAAAAGGAAGAAACCATGGATGATTTGACAACATGGATGAATCTCAAAAACGCTATGCTAAGTGAAAGAAACGTGGTTGAAAAGGCTGGGTATTGTGTGACTCCATTTATAAACCATTCTGAAAAAGGCAACACTATAGGGCTAGAGTATAGATCAATGGTTGACAGTGGTTAGGGATTGGGTGGATTAGACTATACAGGGTACGTACAAAATAATTTGGAGAAGAGGTAGAATTGTTCTGTATATTGATTGATAATGGTGGGGATTATGTGAGTCCATGCATTTCTCAGAACTTATAAAACTGTACATAAAAAGTACATAATTTTTTTTAAAAATTGCCTTTATAACACCCCACCTGCGTTGTTTCTAAATTCTGCTTGGTTTCCTGTTGGGGAATTAATTTCTTCAAAGACCACTGATCCTATTAATACAGAGCTTCCCAATGTTGTGAAAGGGTTACAGGTTACCCAGATATTAAACAGCTCAGCCCTCAGGCAGTCAGGAGTCATTGGACTTTTCCACAGTGAGCTCTAAAAATTCTGTCATTTTCTATTACTGCCACAATGTGAAAAGGGATGTACTATGTTATAAGATAGCTCAAAGATTTTCTTCTACTTTGAAACAATATCAGCCTACTCCATTAGTCCTGGGTTTTCCCCTTCTTGGAACCAGTTTTCTCCTTCATTATATATACGACAGTTCATCAGATATTGAGAGATCGGCTACACATCTTCATATTCCCACCATCACCAATTTTTCCCTGAGCAAAATGTGCTTTGTTCCTTGGGCTATTCCTTACACGGCATGTTTTTAAGATTCACCATTTCCCAGAATATGATCTTCATTGTCGATACAGCTTCCCAATCTCTAGAATAAAACATGATGTTTAATTTTCAATTAGTGTAGGATCTAAAGGGGATTTAATTTTTTTTAATTTATTGATTTTAGAGAGAGAAGAAGGAAAAGAGAGAGAAACATTGACTTGTTTCATTTATTTATGCATTCATTGGTTGATTCTTATAATGTGCCCTGACTTGGGATCAAACCTTCAACCTTGGCATATCAAGACAATGCTCTAACTAACTAAGCTACCCAGCAGGGCTGAAAATGTTTTGTTTGTTGAAATCAGTCCCATGATATCTGCCTTGACATATACAGCAGAGAATACATAATGTAGTCTTCCTCAACAAACTGAAAATATTACAGTGTCTCATGATTTTTCAGTCTAACTATACTGGCTCCATAGCCTCTGAGAGTTCTTGCAACACTTTCAAATCCTAGTATTGGGTAGAACTCACTAGAAGAAATTTGTGTACTTAAAACATCCCCAAACAAGTCAACAATAACTATAATACAACCACCAGTACCACCTTCAGCATCTATAAAAGGATTCACAGTTGTCATACCATATACTTGGCCTCTCTCCAGCACTATGGCATTCTGTTACTAGAGCTTCTTACTACACTGACCACTTTCTCTCAAATACTCAGGAGGCTAAGTCCTTCCATGTTCCAGTAAACAGGAGACCTTTCTTAGGTTCCCGCTAATCCTCTCAGGAAATTGCTTTATACTCACAAAGCATCTGACCATGTACTTAGTTCATATTCCAGGGAACAAACACTGCCATCGCAATATGTATACTCAGTAAGAGATAAATTTTATCTCCTGGGGGGTTTATGGAACAGGAATTGGAATCCCTTGCTCTATAACTTCACATGTAGCAAAAGTAGGCTCAAGAAATTGGGTTAAAGTCTGTCAACCCAAGACACTCACTCCCTCAACAAATATTTGAAACACACATTGTAAGTTATAACTCAGATTTGACCACCGATTATTTTTCTAACTTCACTTTTTATTAATTCCTAGGTCAAGGAAATACAAATAAAAGCAAACCTATTTCAAGAAGTATTTGAGATCCTGCTCCCTAGCATATGCCATCACTTTGGCTCAAATAAACTAAAAATAAATAAATAAATAAATAAATAAATAAATAAATAAATAAAATTTTAAAAGCCTATTTCTACAGGCTAGAAAGAAATTACTGGATAAGTGGACTTTCTGCTAAAGCAATTCAGAAGTAGAATTATGCTGCAAAAAGACACTGACAAAAGAATGAGAAAGCAAACCACAGACCAGGAGAAATTATTTGTAAAAGGCATCTGATAAAGGACTATTATCCAAAATGCACTAAAATCTTTTAAAACTAAACAGTAAGAAAATAAACAACTTAAATATAAAATGGGCAAAAAATCTGAACAGACACCTCACTGAAGAAGATACACAAATGGCAAATAGCATATGAAAAGATGTTCGATATATATATATATATATATATATATATATATATATATATGTAACTGAAGATTAAAACAAGATACCACTACATGCCTTTTGCTGTCAAGAATGTGAAGCAACAGGAATTCTCACTCATTGCTGGTAGGAATGCAAAATGGTACAGCCACTTTGAAAGACAATTTGGTGGCTTCTGAAAAAAACTAAACATACTGTTACCATACAATCCAGCAATCACACTCCTTGGTATCTACCAAAAAGTGTTGAAAATAGATGTTCACACAAAAACTTGCACACAGATGTTTATTAAAATTTTATTCATAATTGCCAAAGCTTGAAATCAACCAAGATGTCTTTCATGGCTAACTAAACTGTGGTACATCCAGACTACAGAATATTATTCAGCACTAAAAAGAAATGAAATATCAAGCTATGAAAAGAAAGGAAGGACCTCAAATGCATGTTACTAAGTGAAAGAAGCCCATCAGAAAATCACATACTGTATTATTCTAACTATATGGCATTCTGGAAAAGCAAAATTATGGATACAATAAAAAGACCAATCCTCCAGAGGTTAGGGGGGAAAGAGGGATGACTAGACAGAACACAGAGGATTTTTAGCACATTGAAACTATTGTTTCAATGATACTGTTATTGTGGATATATGGCATTATACATTTGTCAGAACTCACAGAATATAAAACACCAAGAGAAAACTCTAATGCAAACTGTGAAGTTTGGATGATAACAACGTATCAGTGTAGGCTCGTTGATTGAATGCACCACTCTCATACAGGATGGGGGGCGGGGGGCAGAGTGTATATAGAAACTCTCTGTACCTGCCTCTCAATGTTGCTATGAACCTAAAATGGCTCCAAAATAATAAAGCCCCCCAAATGGGTAAAACAGCATTTCAGAATATGAGGAGGGTCACTTTCAGGTTTCTTGTACAAAAGGGAACTGTCACCGCACCCAGCAGGAGCCAGTGACCCAGGTCCATTAACTATCTTGAGGATTGTCAAATTTTTTTGTACCTGTCACATAGTATAAGAATGCTTTCCCTAAAGACCTGAGTTTAAAATTCAGGACCCAAGCATCTCTCTTTCCTCTCCCAACCATCTTCACATATGACCTGATCATTTTATTCTCTCCTTCATCTTTATGAACCCAACAGACCAGCTACTATTTCAAAGGTCTATATCTTACTCTAATGAGTAACCTTTCAACTTTAAAGGGGAAAAGTCCTGATGTTTTGGTAGTAGGAAGTTTTTTATTAGATTTTTTTTGGTTTTTGTTTTTTCCCTTGTATCAGGAACTCTCACTTCATAAAATATTCTGTACTCTAATACCTAAATGTTATGTAATGAGGCCACAGTGAGACAAAGGTGTTTTTATGATAAGACAATGTCTGCTCTTATAACTAAGAGATCACCACACTCAAAGGGAAATAAAGACTTAGTTTTTCTAACTCGAAAAAAATCATCAAATTCAAGAATTAGAAGATGCCTGACCAGGCGGTGGCGCAGTGGATAGATCATCGGACTGGGATGCAGAAGGACCCAGGTTCAAGACCCCGAGGTCAGCAGCTTGAGTATAGGCTCATCTGGTTTGAGCAAAAGCTCACTGGCTTGGACCCAAGGTCGCTGGCTCGAGCAAGGGGTTATTTGGTCTGCTGAAGGCCCATAGTCAAGGCACATATGAGAAAGCAATCAATTAACAACTAAGGTGTCACAAAGCACAATGAAAAACTAATGATTGATGCTTCTCATCTCTCCATTCCTGTCTGTCTGTCCCTGTCTATCCCTCTCTCTGACTCTCTCTCTGTCTCTGTTAAAAAAAATAAAAATTAAAAATTAAAAAAAAGTTAGAAGACACTTTAAACATCATTTTACCTAACATGAATATTTACAAGTAACAAATCAAAACCCTTGGTTGACTGGCTCAGTGGTATAGCATCGGCCTGGCCTGTGGAAGTCCTGGGTTTGATTCCTGGTCAGGGCACACAGGAGAAGCACCCATCTGCTTCTACACCCTTCCCTCTCTTGCTTCTCTCTCTCTCTCTTCTCCTCTCTCTCTTTCCCTCCCATAGCCATGGCTCAAATGGTTTGAGCAAGTTGGCCCTGGGCACTGAGGATGGCTCCATGGCCTCACCTCAGGTGCTAAAAACAGCTCAGTTGCCAAGCAATGGGCCAGCAGCCCCAGATGGGCAGAACATTGCCTGGTAGGTGCTTGCCAGGTGGATCCTGGGTAGGATGCATGTGGGAGTCTGTCTCTCTGCCTCCTCACCTATCACTTAATAATAATAATAATAATAATAATAATAATAATAATAAAAGAATCAGAAAGAAGAACTGACTTGTCAAAGGGCATACAGCTAAGTCAATAACAGAGCTAAGACTAAAATCTCTTCTCTGCCCATTCCAACCCGGTGCTCTTTTCACTTTAGGCACAATACAGATACTTGGGGAAAACTAATATAAGTCTTCCAACTATTCTAAAAATGCATTCAAGTCTTACTTTAATAGTTTAAGTGGAGTGACTATATGCTTAAAAAAGTAATTCCTTCTTACTAAATTTGTGCTTTCTCTCTTGCTGCTTATCTCAAATCTAGTAGAAATTTAGTTCTTCAAAACCACTCAGTTATATGAGTAAATTTCAATTTTCAAATGCCTATCAGGCACCAACTCCAAGGACACAAAGATAACAGTGTGCTCTCTGTTCCCTAAGAGTCCACCATCTCATGAGCCAAAATATCATGGGAACCACTAGCCAAAGTTCCTTGTGATTGGAGGTATGAAGGGAGCATTAAGGAGCCTGGAGCAGAGAGTGGCACATCCCACTTGGTGGGGGTGGAGGTCTGCACTGAAGAGGCAGCATCTGAGCTGCTCATGGAAGGATGAAGAAGATTCCATCAGAGGGGGCAGGTTAAGGAGGCAAAGGACATTCCAGGCAGAGGATGGATCATGAGCAAAGCAGAGAGGCATGAAATTGCTCTCTATTTTTAGAGAGCAGTGATTAGACTGGAGAGGCTGAAAGATAGGATAAAGGAAAGTGGGGTGGTGGGAGAAAAGGTTGGAAAGTTAATGTGGTACAAGATAAGGAAGCTTGAATGCTATGTTGAAGATTTTTAACATGATCTCATTGTAATGTGGTATCAATGGTGTTCTTAGATGAAGGGTGCCATCCTCAGGCCTGTGTTTCAAAAGAGGACACTGGTAGCGCGTGAGACACAGAGACAGGTGGGGGAAACTGCATGGGAGGCCTCAGATAACGTCTCACTAGGAAGACATTTGAACCAGAGCAGTAAGAGGAGCCAGGCTAAAGAGAAGGGCTGGATTCAAAGAATTGTTTAAGTATCTGTTGCTGACACAAGTGAACAGTCATGGACTCTACTCAATCCATGGAAAAACCTTTCAAGAAAACAATCTTGGCCCTGGCTGGTTTTCTCAGTGGATAGAGCACTGGCCCAGCATATGGACATCCTGAGTTCACATCCTGGGTTCACTTCCTAGGTTCGCTTCTCAGTCAGGGCACACAGGAGAAGTGGTTCTCTGCTTCTCTTCCCCTTCCTCTCCCCCTTCTCTCCCTCTTCCCTTCTCACAGCCAGTAGCTCATCTGGTTTGAGCACAGGCCCTGGGCACTGATAATGACTCAGTTGGTCCGAGCACATCAGTTTCAGGTGCTAAAAATAGCTCCATTGATTCAAGCATCAGCTCCAGATGGGGCTTGCAGGGTGGATCTGGGTTGGGGCACACACAAGAATCTACCTCACTATCTCCCATCCACTGACAAGAAAGAGAAAGAAAGAAAGGGAAAGAGAGAGAGGAAGAAAGAAAGAAAGAAAGAAAGAAAGAAAGAAAGAAAGAAAGAAAGAAAGAAAGAAAGAAAGAAAGAAAGGGAAAGAGAGAGAGAGAGAAAGGAAGGAAGGAAGGAAGGAAGGAAGGAAGGAAGGAAGGAAGGAAGGAAGGAAGGAAGGAAGAAAGGAAGGAAGGAAGGAAGGAAGGAAGGAAAGAAAGGAGAGAGAGAGAGAGAGAGAGAGAAGGAGGGAGGGAGGGAGGGAGGGAGGAATGAATCTCATTGATCCACTTCTGAACTTTTGTGAGTTGATTTGCATTTGTCAATTTGCTGGCCTTGCACACATCAGGGGCTTGTATTGCTCTGGGCTTCTCTTAGAGGCTTTGTACTGGCTGAATACCAAATGTAGAAACAGCCTTCACTGAACCCATGGGACCACAGATGTAAAGCTCTGCTAATCTCTCAGTGCAAGATGAAGTTGAATCGGGACTTTGGCTGTGGAGGTTCGCCAAGCTGCAGTGGTTCTGGCATCTACAGTGTCTTTTCTCCCTGCATAACATCAACTGCATAACATCAACCAGTTTCAACAGAATTTTCCTCGGCGCATTGGCTCTGGAGCAGAGAACTTGGTTCAACTCCTGACTTTACCATTTATTAGCTGTGTGATCTAACCTCTCAAGTCAGGTTCTTTACCTGTAAAAGGGGGATAATAACACCTATATCCTCTCACTGCTTGAGAGAAAGACAGAAAAAGACATAGAGGGACAGAGAAAGGGAGGAAAGGGATCCCACAAACACATGCCAGTGCTTTTAAGCTGGAAGCACACTGTTATCACTGTTATCAGAAAGTGGTCAATAGCCATAAGAAGAACAACAAAAATAAGTCTGGGTGATGCAGGTAAATCAACTATTTGTCATCAAGTCTCACTTCATTTCAGCAAAGATGACAGTATTGATTGTTATCTCTTAGGGAAAAAGAACCATCTTGATACATTTAACTGTTGCTCTGCCCATTTCTCTGCCTTTCATGGATAGGACACAAAGCCAGGAGAAACCTCTGAATGATAGTTTTAAATTAATTCTCTCTTTGAAATAAGAACCAATGACAAATGCCATACTACTGGTGCAGAGAAATACTCAAAAGCCCTGTAGCTCTAGGAATGTGGCTGATATTGAGTACATTGAGATCCAATCGTGCTGCTTTCCAGAGTGTTAGGATGAGCCAACAGCTGAGATTTCCAGGCCTCTATGCTCTATAGCAGTGGTCGCCAACCCCCGGGCCGCAGACCGGTACCAGTCCGTGGGCCATTTGGTACCGGTCCGCAGAGAAAGAATAAATAACTTACATTATTTCCGTTTTATTTATATTTAAGTCTGAATTATGTTTTATTTTTAAAAAATGACCATATCCCCTCTGTTACATCTGTCTAAGACTCACTCTTGATGTTTGTCTCATAAGTTCGACAATTATATTTAAAAATACTAGTTTTTTATGCCAGTCACATAATTTTTTATGCCAGTCACATAATTTTATTTTGTGCATTTATCCGTCCCACCCTAAAGGCCGGTCCATGAAAATATTTTCTGACATTAAACCGGTCCGTGGCCCAAAAAAGGTTGTGGACCACTGCTCAAAAGCGTTTGCTGAGGGGACCAGGATCAAAAAATTTGGGGAGCCAGTGTTGTAGAAGGGGTTTGGAGTTCGAGCTGGGTTTAAATTTCTTTGTCACCTTAGTGATCTGTGTTTCTGAATGACTTCGCAGTCTAGTTATTTTAGGGGCATGAAGAGAAAGCAGTGGATTTGAGGCCTGATGTTGCCATTGACTCTGAACTGTGTGGCCTTGGAGAAGTCACCTGGCCTCCTGAGCTGCATACATTTCATTTCTCATTCAGACAGGGAGTGTAATAATACCTTCTTTACAAAGCTTTTGTGAGGATTAAATAGAATGCTTATTCTGATTTGGGTATAAAAGTAATGTTTTACGGCAAGTGTTTCAGACTATCTTTGATGTCCTTCCTCACTCTCTTGCCTGATGGCTTCGTGTCCTACATTTCTCAACGGCTTACTCATTTGTGGTTATTCTGGGGGAATAATGGGACAAAAAGAGTGGGTTCTAGTCCTAAGATTACCATTCACCTACTGCCGAGTCAATGTTCAGCTCGTATCGATTGAGCAGCCTGCTATGTATCTAGCACGTGTTTAATATTACCTATCTCCAAGGGGATTGGCTTCATTTTAGACAAAGCGGCTCTAGCGTAGTACTGTCCAAGAGAACGTCCGCAATGATGGAAACATGCCACGTCTATGCTGGTCAACGTGCCGGCACTGGCCAACTGTGGGGAGTAAGCACTTGGAATATGGAGTCTGTGACTGAGGAACCGAATTTTTCATTTCATTTAATTTTAAATACTCTCAATGTAAATAGCTGCATGTGACTACTAGCTACTGTATAAGACAGAACAACTCTGAAGTTTGTAGAACTAACATTCAAGTGTAAGGCAAAAATAAGACTGTTATGGGCTGAATTCACATATAGAAGTCCTAATCCCTGTTACCTCAGAATGTGACTGTATTTGCAGATAGTTCCTTTAAAAAGCAAAATGAGGTCATTTTTTTTTTGAAGCTGGAAACAGGGAGAGACAGTCAGACAGACTCCCGCATGCGCCTGACCGGGATCCACCCGGCACGCCCACCAGGGGCGACGCTCTGCCCGCGGGAGGGGAAGAGAGAGACAGAGAGGAAAGCGCGGCGGAGGGGTGGAGAAGCAAATGGGCGCTTCTCCTGTGTGCCCTGGCCGGGAATCGAACCCGGGTCCTCCGCACGCTAGGCCGATGCTCTACCGCTGAGCCAACCGGCCAGGGCGTGACTGGTGTTCTTATAGGAGTGGTGATTAGGACACAGACACACACGGGGAAAGACCTTATGAAAACGTGTGCAGAATACGGCCATCCACAAGCCATGGAGAGCGTCCTGGGAAGGAACCAACCCTGCTTGACCCCTTCATCTCAGACTTTTAGCCTCCAGCATTGTGAGAAAATAAATTTTTGTTGTTTAAGTCACCTAGTGTACAGTGTTTGAAACAGCAGCTCTAGCAAACTAACAGAGCTTTTCAGTTACGTGAGAGTTTATATCATTTATAGCAGACTCTTTCAATGAATTAATCAAGAATAAATTCTCTCAGAATTTAAAATATAAGATACAAAAAATATACAAGAAAAAATATATACAAGAAATAGTAGTTGAATTGAAGGAAGCAGTTAAATTTATAATTAGGCTCAAATAACCAGTGATGCATAGTGAACAAAACTAATTACAACCTGGAACTAAAATCCCAGCTGATCTACACATGAGAGGTGGTAGACAGATGCGTGTCATCCCAAGGTCAAGGTGAAGGAAGAGGGCAACGTGGTGATGGTGCAAGTGTGCTGAGGTTCTCATAAGTCCCTCATTCATGGAAGAAACAGAAGACAGCTACTGGTTAAATCTAGGCATTAATAAAAATATATACTCATTGTAGCATTGGTTTTTAAGTTAGAGGAAGAAAATCATTTCTAATTCATAGGGGAAAAACATGGTGCAATGAAAACTATTATCAAAAGGCCAGAAAAGAAAAAAAAGAAACATAAAAACAGAATAAAATAAGATGAAAGGAATAATTCTATATGTATCCAAAATCACAATAAATGTGAATGAGCTAAAATCCCCTTTTAAAAGATGACTCACGTTAGTCAAACCCAAAATATTGTCAGTTATTAACTCTGGGAAGGAGAGTAGGATTATGGGTGAAAACTTTTACATTTTACCCTAAACATATCCTTATTGCTTAGTCTTTCACAATGAAAATGCATTACTGTGTTGTATAACTAGAAAATATTTTTTTTAGGAGTTAGAGACATTATAATCAAACTCAGATTTTCTGGCTCCAGTAATAATCCTACTATATATACTGCATCTTACCTTAAGCAAGTCAAATCCCTTCTTTGGATCTTAATATCTGTATTTATAAAATGAAAGTGGTGGGGCACGTTTATGACTTTTAAATTTTGTCCCAAAGTAGCATTGTAGAAGCCACTTTGGGGGTTTGGGGAAAGGCTCTGTGAGTGGAACTGCAGACCACCTATTTATTTCAAGCAGGGAAGTTCCTCTTTTATCTGCTTTATATATTGATGTTCCATATAATATTATCTATGGGAAAAAGTATTATCATTTGAAAAAAAAAAAAAGAAACCCACTAAATTTGAAAGCTGCTATTCAAGGAGGTTTCTAAAGTCCCTGAAACTTGAACATTCTGGAGTCCTTACCATTTCCCCACTTTCACGATGAATAGACTTTTGCATGAAAACATAGGCCAAGGATATCTCATAGGTTGTGCTGTGTTAATATTTGTGAAATTAACACCACCTTTTTTGTTACAGTGAAATATTCTATCACTCACAATTCTTGTGGGGAGGGGCATGTAACTAAAGGGTTAATATAGGTCATCTGAAAGGCTGGATTTTATACACCCTTCAATCAGACACTGCTACATCTAAGCTCACATCCAGGCCAACACTAGTGGAAAGTGCCTTCACCTGAGAGACAAATGACCTGAGTTTCAATCTGGAACCTGCCAGTGGTTCCTGGTCCAGCCTTGAGCTTGTTGGGCCTCCGTTACCTCAGCCATAACACGAAGAATTCATCTATTAAATCTCTGAACTTCTTGTCAGCTATCAAATTCTAGAATTCATACAAGTCCTTGGTGCTTGATCAAAGCCAAAATATGTGCAGACCAGGCAAAAAAAGGACTTAGACCTCCAAGGAAAATGAGGCTTTATAGAGACTTATAAAGACTGGTCATAAATTTGATGCACTGTCATGTTAAATTCTCAAGTAGAAAACGATGCTGAGCAAAGTCACTCAAAACTTTTGAGAAAAAAAAAACTTTTCTCTTTTTTTTCTTCATAGGATGGTGGGCCGTGGAGTGACAGGACGCTGGTGATTACTGGCCTTTTTTCCTCAAGCTGCTTTGAAGAGATTATCTAAGTTTCATTTCAGACACCCATCGCTCTTATTTTTAGCTCTGAGTTCTCTTCACGAGTGTGCTGACCTGTGCCTTGGAGTTTAAGAGGGCTCCCAGATATGGCTCATGATTCATTTGCAGGTAACTTGCATTGATTTCCAGCAAGGTCAGGGGAGTAGGAGCCTGGAAAAAAAAAAAATGGTTTTAGACATAAAATCCTTCTTTGCTCTTTCTTGTTCCTATTCCAACCACTCAATCAGAAATTGACACTCCACAGAGTGATCCCTTGGTAACATAGGGTGATTGGCAATTAAAACAGAACCCCAGCAATATTGTTCTCCAAGGGCCCCACAGCTGGTGTGGGGGGAACGAAACTCAGGGCTTTGGTCACAGGCTATTTTCAGCTTCTGATAGCAGTTGTGTTACTCACGCCTCGTTCCCCTCTCCCCTCAGCCTCCCTCCCGCCCTCCCCTCTGCAGGCCAAGGCTGGTGACGGCCCCCATATATTTAAAAAGGACGATAACTTCCCCCTACTCAGTTGAGCTGACAGAGACCACGCAGGCAGGTAAGTGGAGTGAGACAAGTGTCTGGGCTGGGGGTGGGCAGCTGGCGTGGCGGCTGGTGGGGACTAGGAAAGGCCCCACAGAGTAAGGATGTGTTTCACGTCCCAAGTACCAGCGACCACGCTGGTTCTGCACGAGGAGGCTCAAGTTATGCTCAACTTTGGTGTGGACCTAAAGGGGGTTTAGAAAATTCCTAAAAAAAAAAGGGCAATTAACATTTGGGAGCTGGAGGGACCCTCACGGACAGAGAAATGAATAAGGTATTATTCTTGGTCTAAAACTATTTTCATGGTGGAATTATATTTCCTATTATCTTCTTCCAAAAACCTGAATTCTAGTCTTAGCACCACATAATGAATGGATGTGTGACTTTGAGAAGTTCCTGCCCTCAGGGTCTTGGTCTTCTCTGCAAAGATCAATGTGGATAAGGGGACATTTTACTAAACTGTAGAGGACTACACCATTGTGAAGCGGTGTGACAGACAGTATACAGCAGAAGCCAGTTTTGCAATGCTCAGAGTACAAGGAACTATACTATTCCAAAGATGTAGTGAATAGCTGGGATTTTTATATGTCGCCATACTGTCTTGCATATAGGAAATAGTCAATGACGTGTGTCGGTTAAACAGATTTTATATCCCAAGGATGTTTTAACAACAGGCTTGCTTTTAATAATTTTAAATTAACCTTAATGGTTAATCTGAGAGATTATTTAGCAACGATTAATCTTAAAGAGACATTGCTATGTTGAAAATCCATTAACAACTCTCTTTAGTAGGAAGATAATTCCTAGCCAGGGGTGAGGGAGTCATTCCCAGTGTTTCCTCTAGGCTTCAGTCAGGATTTTTTGTTTTTCCCTTCCTTCCTTCCTTCCTTCCTTCCTTCCTTCCTTCCTTCCTTCCTTCCTTCCTTCCTTCCCTCCTTCTTCCCTTCCACCCTTTTTCTTTCTTTCTTCCTTCCTTCCTTCCTTCCTTCCTTCCTTCCTTCCTTCCTTCCTTCCTTCCTTCCTTCCTTCCTTCCCTCCCTCCTTCCTTCCTTCCTTCTTTTCTTCTCTATTTTTTTTAAGGTCCCAGTGAATGACAGGCGTGAGTGTGACTGAGAAGTGGTTGTAAGTGATGGTCTGAGTGGCGATGCCACCCAAAGAACAAAGCCACCAGCTCTAATTTCTGTCTCCACCCCTGAGCTGGGGTAGTGACTCCCCCAAGAAGGAGAAGTTGGTGAACCAGTTTGGAGAAATCTTGCCTCCCTGCAGTACAACTCAGTGCAATTTAGTGAGCTTGCATTGACCGTGTCCTGTGTTAGGGCTGGGGGGACAGAGAGGGGGGTATGAAGAGCAGGAAGGGTGGGGAATAGGGATAGCCTGCGTCCTCAGTTTACTTTGGGGGCTGAATCCCAATGTTGGGTACATCCATTTCATCACAATGTGTGTAAAACTGCTTTATGACCCAGAAAATGTAAGGGATTTTTCTAGCTTGGCTTTGATTCCATTCTGAACAACTCAGTCATTAACATAAGCCCTGGCTGTTGGCAGGGAGTACAGCTGACCCCTAGGGCCTGGCGTCCTCTCCAGCCCAGGCGGACAGGTGTTCTGCGGCCCACATGCACGAGCCATTCATTAGAGAAAGCGGAGGCAGGCCTGAACATCACTCTCTGCGTCTCCCTTTTCTGAGCAGTAAAATTAAGGCAAGGCTCTATCCCAAAGGAATTTGTTAGAATCAAATGAGACAAAGTATAGGAAAGTTCTTTGCAAAGCTTTAATAAAGCTGTACAAATATGTGAGGCCTTTGAGAACAGGCACAGGCCAAACCCGATGGGCTGCGTGAGGATTTCCTGCTAAGTACAAGTGTGATGATAAAAGTCTGGGGGTCAGAGTGAATGACAAGCTGACCGTGCGTTAGAAGATGATTCATTCGTTTTGCAAGAGGAAGGACCCAGACTAGGAACATGATACGCAGGAAATACAACTCCTAGGCAGGCAGACTTTCAACTACAACCGTATTGCTCGGGTAATGGGGAATATGTATCCAGGCCGGGGCTCCATGGCCAAAGAGAAATGTGGTTGATGCCTTCAAGTATGAAAAACTCCAGTTCTTGATTGCAGGGGAGAAAAGTAGAAAGACAATGATTGTTTTAAAGGCCTCAGAGAATAGATGACTTTTCTAAGCCTCAATAGGTCCTCATCATGGGAAAGGGTTGATCGTGATTAGTTGGTTGTTTGCTGCACTGTTTACTGCAGGTGCGGAACAATATTAGCTTATTTAACTGAACTGTCACAAAGAGTCGTACAAGGTGTCATTCCTCAGAGGAAGAAACAGAAGTTTAAGCAAATAACTACTCAGGGTCACACAGCTAGAAAGTGGCAGAGTCAGAGCAATGTGGTCTTTAAGAACAAACGACAAAGGTCAAAACAGAACAAAGTGAGTTTCTGAGAGTAAAAGTTGGCCATGCTTCAAAGATAATTTCAGCAAAGGTGTAATATGACCCCTGTGTTACAGCCTAAGTGTAAGGGGCAGGCATGTTTTAAAGGGATGACAGCCAACACTTGGGTTTATTTCTGTGCTGGGAGTAAGTGATCTATGCTTCCCAGGCTTTGTGAAAGGGCCTCTTCAAGAGGAACTTCACATAACTGTTCCACCGCTTGGGAGGAAGCTGTTGACCTTGAGTGTCCTATACCCGGGAGCTGGAGGACACTGTCTCCCTGGGCCACAGGGAGGGAGTCTGCTTGGGTCCGCCGCTTCCCTTGAAAGCACAGGTCACCAAAGAGGCCGGCTGGTGTTAGGCTCCAGAACTGCCAAAGCAAGGAAGTGGGTGTCCTGGGGCACAGCTGAGGACCTTTCCTGACATGCCATCCCTGGCACCAGGCTCCCTGATCGTCCCCAAGGGGACTGACTCTCCCTGGTCTGGCTGCATCTGTCCCTGGGGGCAGCTCACTCTGAAAGCTGAGAAATAGAATTGGTTCACAGTCTGAACCAGAAGAGCCACAGAGCAGAAGCGAGGAGAAATTTGCTTGTTTTAAGAAAACATATTGGCCCTGGCCGGTTGGCTCAGCGGTAGAGCATCGGCCTGGCGTGCAGGAGTCCCGGGTTCGATTCCTGGCCAGGGCACACAGGAGAAGTGCCCATTTGCTTCTCCACCCCTCCCCCTCTCCTTCCTCTCTGTTTCTCTCTTCCCCTCCTGCAGCCGAGGCTCCATTGGAGCAAAGATGGCCCGGGCACTGGGGATGGCTCCTTGGCCTCTGCCTCAGGCGCTAGAATGGCTCTGGATGCAACAGAGCGACGCCCCAGAGGGGCAGAACATCGCCCCCTGGTGGGCATGCCGGGTGGATCCCGGTCGGGCGCATGCGGGAGTCTGTCTGCCTCCCTGTTTCCAGCTTCAGAGAAATGAAAAAATAAAATAGAATAAAATAAAAATAAAACATTTAAAAACTAGAGATGACAATGATAATAATAGCAACACAAATTATTAAATACTTGTTATGTATTAAAGATTTATATATAGAATCTTTGTTATTATTATTATCTTATCTAGCCTGAAAACAACCTTCTAAGACAAGCCCTCTCATCGTATCTCGACCTGCATGAGGACCCTGGGCTCAGAGATTTTCAGCAATTTGCCCAAGGTCCAACAAGTACAATCGCCCCTCATCATGTCGCGGCTCACTTTTCGCGGTCCCACTGTATCACGGAGTTCTAAATTGTACATATCTAATTTTGTATCACAGATTTTTTGCTATATCGTGGGATTTTGCAATGCATAGGTATTTAAATATTTATTATTTTAATTATTTTGTGGTAAAATAAGCAAAATAAGTGTGAAAAAAGTTTATAAGAGTATGGGGAGGGTGTATAAAGCCTTAAAATACATATAAATAATAAACATGAGGTTGCTACTTCACAGATGTTCGCCTATCACAGGGGGTTCTGGAACCTAACCCCCGCGATAGACGAGGGACCACTGTAGTGCTTTTAGAGCTCCAGCCCGGTTCTTTCCCAAGCCAGTGCTTTTCCACTATGCTACATCGTCTCCCTGGCCTGCATTAAGAGAACAGAGCAACGGCAGTGTTTGAGAGGGAATGCAATGGGGCAGCATTTGCAAGGTGAGGCTTCCTTCACCCTTGGGATCCCTACATCTGTCTCAGGGCTTGAAGGACCCTTGAAAGGCTTCACTACCTTGCAGCACTTGGACATCCATCCGCAGTCAAGGTAAATCAATAGTGAGAGAGAACTCTTCAGCCCCCAAGGAGCCCTTTCAATGTTTGAAAAGCATTGCCTCTTAGAAAGTTCTTTATTTTACTGAACCGAATGCAGGCTCCCTGTTACTCCCACCCATGAGTACTCTGCTCCATGGAGAGACAATAGGTTCACCAGATCCCGCTTCCCATCAATTGGGACGTTTGGTTAATGGAGGTTCTGAGGTTTGTTCCCTCTCCAGTGTGTTGTAAGCAGAGACATAGGACATAGAACCAGCTTAACTGGGGTTTGAATTGAAGCTCTACCACTTCCTAGCCGTGTGACCTCAGACAATCCCTTAAGCTCTCAGTCTCAGTTTTATTTATCTGCAAAATGGGGATAACAAAATTAACTCTACAGGGCTGTTGTACTAAAGATAGTTTACATAAAGCAACTGATGCATAGTTAAGAAGTATAAGTTAATATAAGAACATAGCTGTGGAGTCAGAGAGACCCAAGTTTCTGCTCTGCATCCCAGTCTGACGCTCTATCCACTGCGCCACCGCCTGGTCAGGACCCAAGTTTAAATTAGCCATGTGACCTTGGGCAATGTTATTTCCCTCAGACTCCATTTCCTCATCTCTAAAGTAATATTACCTACCTTAAGGGTTACTGTGAAGATTAAACGAGATATGACACTGTATCCGGCCCAAAGGCTGGACTCCAGACAAACGTTAGCTTCAATATTATTATTATTATATTAGGAATAATTATGATTATCACGTAGATTCCAAATTTGTTTCTATAATCCAAAATCTTTGTCTCAGCCAGTGCGACATTTTAAATCACTATAGGATGATCAGGCATCTAACAGGATGGCTAAATGAACACACACTAAGCTAAAAATGGCGGTTTCACTTGAGGCCTCTGCTCAGTAAGAGCCTAAGGTTTCTTCTTGGGAACTTTAATGGACAAAGGGGAACTAAATCACTCAGTGCCCATCTTATCTTCCCTACCCACTTCTGCTCAAAGGTAACACCTTTTGGTTCCATAGTTGGTCATTTAAAAACAAAAGGCCCTGGCTGTTTGGCTCAGTGGTAGAGCATCATTCCATCATGTGGCTGTCCCAGGTTTGATTCCCAGTCAGGGCACACAGAAGAAGTACTCATCTGCTTCTCCTCCCCTTCCCCTCTCCCTTCTCTTTCTCTCTCCTCCCTCTTTCTCTACCCTTTCTACAGCCATGGCTTGGTTGGAGCAAGTTGGCCCTGAACGCTGAGGCTGGCTCCATGGCCTTGCCTCAGGTGCTAAAATAGCTCGATTGCTGAGCAATGGAGCAACAACCAGATGGGCAGAGCATTGCCTGGTAGGGGGCTTGCTGGGTGGATCCCAGTCGGGGTACATGCAGGAGTCTGTCTGTCTGCCTGTCTGTGTCTCAATTAAGAAAAATAAAGTAGCCCTGGCCGGTTGGCTCAGTGGTAAAGCGTCGGCCTGGCGTGCAGAAGTCCCGGGTTCGATTCCCGGCCAGGGCACACAGGAGAAGCGCCCATCTGCTTCTCCACCCCTCCCCCTCTCCTTCCTCTCTGTCTCTCTCTTCCCCTCCCGCAGCCGAGGCTCCATTGGAGCAAAGATGGCCCGGGTGCTGGGGATGGCTCCTTGGCCTCTGCCCCAGGCGCTGGAGTGGCTCTGGTCGAGGCAGAGCGATGCCCAGGAGGGGCAGAGCGTCGCCCCCTGGTGGGCGTGCCGGGTGGATCCCAGTCGGGCGCATGCGGGAGTCTGTCTGACTGTCTTTCCCCGTTTCTAGCTTCGGAAAAATACAAAAAAAAAAGAAAAGAAAAATAAAGTAACCCTGGCCAGGCAGTGGCGCAGTGGATAGAGCATTGGACTGGGATGCAAAGGACCCAGGTTCAAAATCCTAAGGTTGCTGGCTTGAGTGCAGGCTCATCCAGTTTGAGCATAGGCTCATCTGGCTTGAGCACGGGCTTACCCAGCTTGAGCGTGGGATCACTGGCTTGAGTGTGGGATCATAGATATGACCCCATTGTCGCTGGCTTGATCCCAAAGATCGTTGGCTTGAGCCCAAGGTTGCTGGCTTGAGCAAGGGTTCACTCACTCTGCTGTAGCCCCCAGTCAAGGCACATATGAGAAAGCAATCAATGAACAACTAAGGAGGTACAATGAAGAATTGATCCTTCTCATTCTTCTCCCTTCCTGTTTGTCTGTCGCTATCTGTCCCTCTCTCTGTATGTCACAAAACAAAATGAAATAAAATGAAATAAATTGTTAGACTAGGAATAATGTGCCTAAGATACACAGTTGGTTTTTCTTTTAAAAATTCACATTAAATCATCACAACTTAGTTACTGCAGAAGTAATGAGTTCTTAAATTTTATAATACTCTACAGTTTTCAAAGTGATTTGATGTACTTGAACTGCTATAATCCTGCCAGCAATAGTGAAACAGACAGGACTATTATGCGCATCTTAGAGAGGATATAGAAGTTCAGAGAGCTTAAAGGGTGGCTCCCAGATCATACAGCTTTGAAGAGGCAAGACCGAAGAGGACTCTGGTCTCCTCCATTTCATCCAGTGCCTTCGCAGCCCCTAGGACAGCAAATTCCCAGTATAATCTCTTCCACAGAGTTATTCATTAAGAAGTCTATACAAGTCCTCTCTCACTGGGACTTGGGTATCCATCTAAGCCTGGAGTTCACCCTCTCCCTAGCTGACATGGCAGGGCCCTGAATTCTGTCTCATTCCTACAAATCTCAGACTGTTCTTCATTTCAATCCCGAGCAACGACTTCGTCTGCAATAACACTGCCTTCTCCTGCACTGGCCCAGGAGATGTGATGGAGATTGTGACCCAGGGAACAAATGGGGCTGAGTGACAGGCAAGTCTATATTTGGTGTCCCACCTTCAATGCCCCTTCCTTGTGCCAGGCAACACTAATAAACAAATGGCTGATCCCTTGGTGACTTGCCAGTGTGGGACTGGCTAGTGGAGTGTTGAGACATAGGAATTCCAAAGCAATGCAGGAGGCCAAGAAGGTTATGTATGTAAGCCAGGTCCTAAATGTGCTTTCCAATCATAGCTACTTACTGAGCACACTGGCTCTATGTGAAAACCCTAATATAAAGGGGATAACAAGGCCTTGCCTTTAACTAGCTTCTCAATAAATTTCCCCTTACCCGTGGTTCTGTTTTCCGTGGTTTCAGTTACTGGCAGTCAACCTTGGTCCAAAAATATTAAATGAAAAATTCCAGAAGTAAACAACTCATTTTTTAAATCATGTGCCATTCTGAGTAGTGTGATGAAATCTTGTGCCCTGGCCGGTTGGCTCAGTGGTAGAGCGTTGGCTGGAGTGTGGAAGTCCCTGGTTTGATTCCTGGTCCAGGCACATAGGAGAAGCAACCATCTGCTTCTTCACCCCTTCCCCTCTCACTTTTCTCTCTCTTTCTTCCTCTCTTGTCCTCCCCTCCTGCAGCCAAGGCTTGATTAGAGCAAGTTAGCCCCAGGTGCTGAGGATAGCTCCATGGCCTCCACCTTAGGTGCTAAAAAAAAAAAAGGCTCTGGTTGCAATGGAGCAAGGGCCCCAGGTAGGCAGAGCATCCACCCCTAGTGGGCTTCCTGAGTGGACGCTGCTCGGGGTGCATGTGGGAGTCTTTCTCTCTGCCTCTCCTCCTTTCACTAAAAAAAAGAAGAAGAAGAAGAAGAAATTTCGCTTTGTCTCACTCAGGACGTGAATCTCGTATTCACGCTGTATACACTCTCCACCCCTTAGTCAGGTAGTAGTCATGTTGGTTTTCAGATCAACTGTTGTGGTATTGCAGTGCATGTGTTCAAGTCACTCTTATTTTACTTCATAATGCCCCCAAAGTGCAAGAGCAGAGATGCTGGCAATTCGGATATGGGAAAGAGAAATCATAAGGTACTTCCATTAAGTAAACTGTAGGTTTCACTATATAGGGTTCACTAAGATGCAGAATTTCAGGTATCCTCTGGGGGTCTTAGAACATACCCTGAACAGATAAGTGTGTGTGGGGGAGTACTGTACTGCTTTAAATTTCATCATATTTCCACAACCTTCACAATAGTCCTATGAGAAAACTGCAGAAAATAGTATTATGGCCATTTTTCACCCAAGTTCATGGTCACAGGATCAAGATTAGAACTCATGTCTTCCAATTCAGGGTGTTTTACTATACTCTCTGGCTTTTGGCCTTTGAGCATTAGAATAAAAATCAGAAATGTTTTCTGTGTTTGGCTTCTATAGCTACCATTCCATCTTTAGACACAGAACTGAGCAATTGTTTAATAGAATGCTTATGGGTTTCTATTTTCGGTTGCAAGTCTTGATATATGTATGTCAGATATTTATGATCACTTTAAAAAACCTGTGCTAGGCTGTATTCCTTGGTGAAGAAGTTATTAGCTATAATCTTATCCTCACTTTGTGTGTGTGTGTGTGTGTGTGTGTGTGTGTGCGCGCGCGCGCGCGCGCGCACGCGTGTGTATTCTTCTGAAACTGGAAACAGGGAGAGACAGTCAGACAGACTTCCGCATGCGCCCGACCGGGATCCACCCGGCACGCCCACCACGGGGCCACGCTCTGCCCACCAGGGGGCGATGCTCTGCCCCTCCCGGGCGTCGCTCTGTTGCAACCAGAGCCACTCCAGCGCCTGGGGCAGAGGCCAAGGAGCCATCCCCAGCGCCCGGGCCATCTTTGCTCCAATGGAGCCTTGGCTGCGGGAGGGGAAGAGAGAGACAGAGAGGAAGGAGAGGGGGAGGGGTGGAGAAGCAAATGGGCGCTTCTCCTGTGTGCCCTGGCCGGGAATCGAACCCGGGACTTCTGCATGCCAGGCCGATGCTCTACCACTGAGCCAACCGGCCAGAGCCTAATCTTATCCTCACTTTGAAAAGTATCATGTGTAGGCAACTGCTGAAATCACACACACACACACACACACACACACACACACACACACACACACACACTAGAGGCATATCTCTCTCCTATTAACTTGCAGGACATGCCAATGAAATCTCCACTGGAGATCTGAAATGAGAAATTTGATCTAGGGTTGTTTTCATTGAAAATTCCCACATCATTAATTTCACAAGTGTCACTGTCACATTCCTAGATATATATTACATTTCTCCTCTGTTTTATATTATGCTGAAACTCCAGATCAGAATGAACATAAGCAAAATAATGTGAGTCTATTCTTTTCCAGAGAATATATCATCTTTAATCAGAGAAAGATGGCTCTTAGAAAAGGAAGTTGGCTAAGAAAATGCTCCCAAATGTTTATTTATGCTTCATCTTGTTTGTAAATGAGGGAGGTTGGTCAATCTTGAAAATCTGTGCCAATCCTAGAAGTCCTAAAATTTTAAAGGAGTAAAAAAAATAAACCATTTGCTCTTTTAGGGGCTATTAACAGTCCTCTATGCCTTTCTGTGTGCCTTTGCTCTGCCTGAAGTATTCTTCCCCTTTTCTCTATCTGGTGAATTCTTAGTCACCCTTCAAAACCCCATTTGGATATGCCATATTCTATGATCCTCCAACAACTCACTGCTTTCATCTCCAATGTAAACATGGGTATCATTCTCTCCTTTGTGTTTGCATGGTACTACTCACAAAACTCTTCTTTGGTACAGAATATTCTGGCCCTGCCCACCTTCCTCAGTAAAATGTGGGCTTCTTGCCCTGGCTGGATGGCGTGGTCATTTAGAGCAGTGGTCCCCAACCCCCAGGCCACGGACTGGTATGGGTCCATGGACCATTTGGTACCGGTCCGCAGAGAAAGAATAAATAACTTACATTATTTCCATTTTATTTATATTTAAGTCTGAATGATGTTTTATTTTTTTTAAATGACCAGATTCCCTCTGTTACATCTGTCTAAGACTCACTCTTGACACTTGTCTCGGTCACGTGATACATTTATCCGTCCCACCCTAAAGGCCGGTCCGTGAAAATATTTTCTGACATTAAACCCATCTGTGGCCCAAAAAAGGTTGGAGACCACTGATTTAGAGTGTCATTCTGATATGCCAAGGTTGTCAGTTTGATCTCTGCCCGATCAGGGCACATACAGAAACAGATTGATGTTTCTGGCTCTCTCTCTTTCTCCTTCTTCCTTTCCTTTCTTTCTAAACTTAATAATTTTTAAAAATGTGAGCTTCTCAATTCCAGTGGACACAAATCATTTCATTTTTTTATGTTTTCCTCCCCTTGAGCCCTCATCAGCACCTGATGCAGTGCTTGACACAGGATAGTGATGTAGTAAATGCATGGTAAATGAATGAAGAAATGAATGAAAGAAAGAATAGACTTGACCCCAAGCCTTTCAATTCAAAATCCATTACTCTTTCCACAATATTAAACAACTTGAACTATAGAAATAGAAGCAGCAAATTTTTCTTTAAAATTTATTTTCTAAAATTTCACTGAATTAAAATAGCCTACTTCTATGAGAGGAAGGATAAGATGTCCCTGGCTAATCTCACACTGTTTTGGTAAATGGGAAAAGCTCCTTGCAGGGACATTTAGATAGGGATGGTCCCTTTGGTCCTAGTATCAAGTCCAGTGGTCTGTTTGTTATTTACCTTCTGTTTCTTAGCAAAGCCCGTCTTTGTTATGAGGCTGGGAGACACATTCCTGACCAGTGACCGGGAGGGCTTAGTGGTAATCGCCAACTATAATAAGAAGGTGAATAGCTTCCAAGAAGGGAAAGAGAAGGTCAGAAGCAGCCACTTGGAATGAACTGATAGTACTTGGTGTCAGTGACATGACAACACACCCGGCTTCTTAGAAACCAAAGGATCCCAGTGAAAACTCTCCCCCCACTGTGGGGACTGGCAGGATTTCAGAAATTTCACTGTGTATTGATGACTTATTTTAGCTTTTCTCTAGAGAAACTGAAAACTGTATTCATACTTACACACAGACACAGAAAAAAAAGAGAAAACATTTTCCGATGCTCCCCCTTGTCTAGTATTTCTTATTTAACTCTCTAGTGAGGAGACACTGATGACCCAGGGCTGTGGGTCTCAGCAGATCCTGGAAGCAGACTCTGCTCACAGGGGGTGGGACAGCACAACATCATCACCTGACTCCTGTGACCACACCTGGTCCTGCGAGCTCTGTCAGGTACCCTCCTGCACATCATGTCATGTGGCCCTTTAAACAAGCTAATACCACTTTAATAGGTTATTGTCACTTCTGAGGGAATACTTTTTAAAACCCTACCTGGAAAAATAATAATACTTAATATTTGTATATTATTTTATATACACAAAATTAGCTCATCCATTCCTTCCAAGAACCCTGTGAAGTCTACAGGGACAGGTACTTTTGAAATATAACAGCAGAGAAAACTGAGTCCCACAGTAGTGAAGTGACTTGCTCAGAGCCTTAATCAATGACGTGCACTCAGTATCTGTTTGCTGAATGAATGAATGAATGAATGAATGAATGAACAAATCCACCAAACAAAGTGGGGCAGGATCTTGGTCTTCAGACCACTGCACTACCAGTGATTGGTTCATTCCTGAGACCTCCTAAATTTGGGGTATTTGCTTTATATCCTGTTAGACTTGACCTTGGTCAGAAAGTCTTCGGGATGCCGAACTTGGGCGGAGGAGCGAAATGCGGAGCCTGCGAAAAGACAGTCTACCACGCGGAAGAAATCCAGTGCAATGGAAGGAGTTTCCATAAGACCTGTTTCCAGTGCAGTGAGTTGGATGAACACCATGGGAGCCCCTCAGCATCCATAGGGCATTTCAAAGTTCACATTTAGCAACAGATCCTTATATATCAGTGGTTCTCAGAGAGTGGTCCCGGGACCAGCAGCGTCAGCATCACCTGGGAATTTGTGGATCCCACCTTACGAAGGGATGGTGCCCCCATAAGCACCCTCTCTCTGACCACTTGCCCAGCTCAGAGTCTCAAAGTCAGAACAAGCTGGCCTGCCACCGTACTCAGTGGTAAAAACTCCAACCCGGAGGCCACTTTACTAAGTGTGCCTTGGCAGAGAAAGACAGCCATTACTTATCTGGAGCCAAGATGGATTTGGCATTAGGTGTCTTTCCCACTGGCCAGCAGTCACCGAAGTCAGCTGCAGCTGGCCTTTTCTAAGAAAGGACCTGTGTCAGACAGGGAAGCACGTGCCAATTCTGTGTAAGAGTCAGAAAAGGAAAGGTCCAGGACCTGGCACCAGTAACCTGACAAAGGGAATTCTTACCACCACCTGCCAGACACAGCTTCACAATGTTAAAACAGGGGCAATTTCAAGACTCTGTGACTCCCCTGGGAATCAGGCTCTGCCCAGCTCATGTGACTTTGGACAAGTCATTTCTCACCTTTGAGCCCGAGTCACACGCATCACTAGCAGAGCCGGGAATAGCATCTGTATCTTCAGACTCCCGGTCTAGTCTCTTTGACATGAGTGCGTTCTGGAACTTCTTAGTAGCTAGCCCTGTTTGAGGAGAACAGTCTGTTTTGGCCACTTACCTTCTTTGCTTCCCTCCAGGAAATCTGACTTAAGGATGAGCTTTTCTGGACATTTGGTAAATCCCCACCCCACCTTCATACCTCAGCCCAGTGACCATACAGCGTCACACTGCCCCGGACTGTTTCAGACAAAACTTTAAGGGTTGGGTTCCATCTGTTAGGGTGGGAGACACTCATCCTTAAGTTGCCAGAAATAGTAACATTTTATGTGCTGCAGGCGTTTCCACTATCCCTTACCTCCCACAGCAAACATAAATATCATCTAAAAACGAGGGAAAACATTGCTCTGAGTGATTGGGTTGGCAGATTTACTAATGCTTTGGGTTTTAATAATGGGTGATTATTTTCAAGTCACTGCGCACATCCATCAGATTCATTATTATTATTAGTTATCCAGAGTCATTGCTCAAGAGAGTTTATCCCATAACCCTTTGGCTTTTGTCCAAAAAACAGCTAGTGTTCTTTAGAAGGAGTGGAAGTGTGGAATATTGGGAAGAACACTGGAATTGGAGTAAAAATGACTAGGGTTTGAGTATGGGTTCTGCCAGATACTGTGAGACCTTGGGCAAATCATTTCCCAATGGAGCCTCAACTTCCCCTTCTATAACATAGAGATGATTATACCTACGGTACAGGTTGTTACAAGAAGGAAACTGCAGTTCTTGATGTAGAAATCCAGCCTTTTAGGCCTTTATTTTCCTCTGTTAAACTCATACCTGAGTGGGAACAGAAAATGGTGTGGAGCTCTCCATGGTAAAGGGGGAGGGGCTTGTCTTTCCGAGTCAGCAAGAAGATGCTCCCTGTTTAATGCAGCCATGGTAGAAGGCGTTTGGTGGTATATTCCTTTTAATCCTTTGATGTTTCCCTTAGAACTCACAGGTAGGGTGGGGATCTGAGCAGTATAAGTTTCTGAAGTGGGAGACGGAAAGATCCTAGAGAGACACAAACATTTCCTCCTCCTCCTCCTCTTCTTCTTCTCCTTCTTCCTTCCTCCTCTTCCTCCTTCCTTTCCTCCTTTCTTCTTCTCCTCCTCCTCCTCTTCTTTCTCCCTCTTCCTCCTCCTCTTCTTCTTCTCGTCCTCCTTCTTCTCTTTCTCCTTCTTCTCCTCTCCTCCTCCTTCTTCTTTTTCTCCTTCTTCTCCTCCTTCACCTTCTTCTTCTTTTCCAAGTGAGAGGAAGGGAGATAGACAGACTCCCAAATGCACCCCCATTGGATCCACCCAGAAACCCTTGTCTGGTGCCAATGCTCTGCCCATTTGGGGCCATGCTCGCAATCAAGCTATTTCTAGCACCTGAGGTGGAGACTCCATGGAGTCATCATCAGCACCTGGGGTAAACGTGCTCAAACCAATCGAGCCATGGCTGCGGGAGAAGATAGAGAGAAAAGGGGGAGGGATGGAGAAGCAGATGGCCGCTTCTCCTGTGTGACTTAATCAGGAATTGAACCCAGGACATCCACACACTGGATGACACTCTACCACTGAGCCAATGGGCCAGGGTTGCAAACATTTTTATATTGTCATCACAAGACTTGCCTGTCCATGGGTGACCCTATCATTGCCAGAAATGGAATTCAGAGAGGCATAGTCTACCTAAACCCCACCAGTGTCTGCCTAACATCTAGACAAATCTTAATTCTTCCTACCAACACTGTCCAAAAGAAATATAACACAAGCCATGTATGTAAATTTAAATTTTCGAGTGGCCATATTTTAAAAAGTTACAAAGAAACAGATAAAATTAATTTTAAAACATTTTACTTAACCTAACCTATAAAAAAATTATAGTTTCAATGTGCAGTGAGTACACAAATTATTAACCAAATATTTTATATTCTTACTTTGTTTGTATTGAGTGTTAGAAATCCGGTGTGCATTTTGCGTTTGAAGCACTTCATGTGGCAGGCAAGTGTCTACGGTCCTGGACAGCACGGCTCTACTGTGCCTGTGTATGAGCTGGGCAGAAGCCAGGCAGCGGCTGTTGGATTGGCTAGGGCATGGTAGTGCATAAGCAGTCCTGCAGTGACAGGAAAGAGCACTGGGAGTAGGAGTCAAAGGCTCTGAAGCCAGTCATGGTTCTGCAACTTACTGTTGTATAATTGTGGACAAGTCACTGATCTTCACTCACATGTGCAGGCGTGCATTCATTCATTCTTTCATTCATCCATCCATTCTTTCATCCAACAAATGTTTGCAGGAGGACCAATTCTGGGCCAGACTCCATACTATGTCCTGGGGATATTAAGATAAAAGTCTTACCCTTAAGGAACTCAGAATTTAGAACATCAATAAATATTTGAGAAACTCTTCTGAAGATTGAAAATTGAGAGCAACAAGGTCAGAGGCAGGTGTATACCTTATATGCCCAAATATAAAACATTTTCCCCCCAAAATTATTCCTCATAAAAAAGGGTTTCCCTGTTTTCAAGCCTTATAAAGTCTCTAATGCTCGGCCCTGGCCAGTTGGCTCAGCAGTAGAGCGTCGGCCTGGAGTGCCGGGGACCCGGCTTCGATTCCCGGCCAGGGCACACAGGAGAAGCGCCCATTTGCTTCTCCACCACCCCCCTCCTTCCTCTCTGTCTCTCTCTTCCCCTCCCGCAGCCGAGGCTCCATTGGAGCAAAGATGGCCCGGGCGCTGGGGATGGCTCCTTGGCCTCTGCCCCAGGCGCTAGAGTGGCTCTGGTCGCGACAGAGCGACGCCCTGGAGGGGCAGAGCATCGCCCCCTGGTGGGCGTGCCGGGTGGATCCAGGTCGGGCGCATGCGGGAGTCTGTCTGACTGTCTCTCCCCGTTTCCAGCTTCAGAAAAATAAAAAAAAAAAAAAAAAAAAAAAAAGCTCTAAGACAGTCTCTCAAGTACTTTATTATTCGCTTTTAAAAACAGAAATGTTTAAGAATTTTAACAAAATTTTTAATACCCATAACTTTGACATAATTGTTTCATAACTTCCATACGCTGGTTTCCTCAGCCACAGAGTCACCAGCCTCGGCCGGCCCTACCTCATCTACATCCTCATCCTCTACTCCTCCTATGGTATTCCATTACTTTATTTATTGTTTTTAATAAAATACCATTTGAAGAAGGCATAGAGGCCTGAAACAACCGTATTCAATGCTGAATTGTTTGTAGAGATCACTTGATGAAACTGGTGTAAAAAAAGGAGGCAAATCCATTGAATGCACATGTATCCTTACTCCTGGGACAGGACCTCACTGTGACAAGCACTGCACGTCACCAGGAGCAACCTTGAAGAATCATTGTTAACAAAGCAGTTCAGCCAGTTATTAAAGTTATGGAAACCCTAGCCTGACCTGTGGTGGCACAGTAGATAAAGCTTCGACCTGGAACACTAAGGTCACCAGTTCAAGACCCGGGGCTTGCCTGGTCAAGGCACATATGGGCGTTGATGCTTCCTGCTCCTCCCCCACTTCTCTCTCTCTCTTTCTCCTTTCTCTCTAAAAATAAATAAACAATATTAAAAATAAAATAAATAAATAAAAATAAATAAAAAATAAATAAAATAAATAAAAAATACATATTTTTTAAAAGCTGCTCTAACATTGTGTTAGTTAGGAACTGCTGGTTGAGATACAATTGCCAGGCGACAGCCTCCTACTGAGGTGCAAACAGGGCTGCAGCCGAGGCCAGTGTCAGAAAGACACTCTGGTGAAGCTGTCGATGCAGAGAGAATTGGATCCAATTGTTTCCTGAATTTATGTGAGATTAGAAAATAAGAATATCTCCAAATCAATGTATGATTTGAATTAAAGACTAGAAGTAGGGATCTAAGACTTTCATTTACATCCTTAAAAGTTTTTCTTTCAAATAGGCAAAATAAATCTGGAAATCTTCTCTTTGGAAAAATGGGGGCTTGCCTTACACACTTTATATGTTGGGGGACACTTTACATTTGGTAACATACAGTGACCAGGGGACTTGAGCCAATATAAGCCTAAGTGTCTCTGAGGCAGGTCTACCCCCTTCATCACCTCTCGGCTTCCAGACTGGATCAAAAGTTGTCTCAGTGGTAACTTTCTCCTTGAACATCATAGTGTCCTTCAAAGGCCTTATTAAGTAGAGAAACTGCTCAATCCCAATTCTGATATGATTAAGAAAATAATAAGTTCCTCCCCTGCCTCAGCCCCTTACCCTCTACTCACACCCATACACACACACATTCTTCCCTGATGACATTTAAGATGAGTCACTTGGGAATGCAGGTTTTACTGACTCAGGGGACAATATTCTTGGCTAGTCCAAGACCACACACCTGGTTCCAGTTCCACAGCTTTCTAGCTGGGTACCACTGAACACATCACTTCCCTTCTCTGTGCTTCAATTTCCTCATCTGCAAAACGAGGACCGCTTTGGAATCTACAACCCAGGACAGATGCGCTAGTCTCCTGGCCCCCAGCATGGCATTGGAGGTGGAAGGAAGGGGGGAGGAATCTAACCCCAACCTGCTGACCTCTGTTTCCTCGGCAGTGGCCTGCAGGAAGGCTCTGGACAGCACCACAGTCGCAGCTCACGAGTCAGAGATCTACTGTAAGGCCTGCTACGGGCGCAGGTACGGCCCCAAGGGGATCGGGTTTGGACAAGGCGCCGGCTGCCTCAGCACGGACACAGGCGAACACCTGGGCCTCCAATTCCAAGAGTGAGTTACAGTCCCGGTCCTCCTGGCCCCACAAAGCCCCAGTGATCAGGACAGTTCGTTCTGTTCCCATAGCAACGTTTTGTGGAAGTGGAAGAATGGCCTCTATTGTTGACTTGCCAACAATAGGAATACTCAGTCTGACCAAGTTTTAACAACGTGTCATCTCTCCCAACACTCTCTTTAAATTATCTTCCTTTCTAAAGGGCAATTACTTTTACAGCACGGCCCTTGGTTTGCATGTCAAGAGAAAACCAGGGAAGTACAGATGTTCCACTGTGTAACCGTTGCAAAACTGCATGGAGTCTCTTTTCTTCCCTTTGAGCTTTTCTGTGTAAATCACATAAATATGGCAGGGAAGCAATGGCCATTTGTTATGTGCTTGTCACTAAAAGATTTCTTCCCTTGAGTTGTAAGATGACTGATGTCCGCGGGGGAGTGGTTCTGTGGGGATAGGCTATGAGCCTCAGGAGTGAACAATCAACTATGACTGTTCTGTGGGTCTCCTCGGCTGACTGTTGCCAATGCAGTGCTGAGGTTCCCCGCCTTAGCCTAGAGAATCTGGGACATCACACTGTGCCTCCCCCTTCTCCTGTCTGTCCTGCTAGTCTTGAGGATCACGCTGACCTCAGGCTAGAACCGAGCACAGACTGACAACCACGCCACGGCAGCTGCTGTCTGGCCAGCTGGTGCCTGCGCTCACTTCTGCGGTGGGACTGGGCAGAAAGGCCCAGCTCCACTGAGGCTGAGTCCCAGGGAGGTCCTGCCCCACAGAGAAGTTAGGCCATCTCAACAGTCATCTGGTCCCTTCCAGAGAGAGGAGCCCACAGTAGAGCCTGGCAAAGTACAAGGAGGTGTGATTGGTCATTTTATTTTTTCTCATTATTCAATCCAAACTGGACACTCTGTTTAAAAGAAGAGGATACCAACTGCATTCTCAGCCAAGCATTACCCAAAGCTCACGCTTCTATGTTAGAGCTTCCTTATGAGGCTGCACAGAGAGGGGAAAGAGGCTGGAGACCTCGGTTTCATCCCAGCTCCACTAGTTATGAGCTGCTTGACCTCGGGCAGGTGCCTCTCCAACGCTCCCGTTCCTCTAACTAGCCCTGACTCCCTTACAGGTTATGGTGAGACTCAAGTGATGAATGGACAAGAAAGCACCAAAAGATATGGAAATACCGGGGCGGTTATGGTGCCTCTATCTTGGACAGTGCTCACATGGGGACAAGGGAGGCATTAGCTCATTGGACTATGGTTTGTTTAGTATCAGCTGTCAAGATCCCATCTCGCCCTATAATATGTTCACAACTCATTTCAGAAAGCAGACCCGTGGGCTTCAAAATGGTTACAGAAAAAAACCTAAATAGTAACAGCAATAATAACACAGTAACAGCAGCGACAATAATATAAGCTAACCTACAAGGAACACTTACTAAGTGCTTTACAATAGAAAGGAAAGGTTTAAGCCAATCAGAGCTGACAATTATTACATGCCAGGCAGGCACTATTCTAAATTTAGTCCTGTCACCTCATTTAACCCTCTCAACAGCTCTGTGAGGAAGGCACCATGATTATCCCCATTTTTCAGGTGAGGCACAGAGAAGTTAAGTCACGTGCTCGGGGACATAACAGTAAGTACTGTCAGCCAAGGGAGCCTACAGGTGTCATTCATTTGTCTGTTTCCATCAGGTCCCCAAAGCCAGCACGTTCAGCCACCACCAGCAACCCTTCCAAGTTCACTGCGAAGTTTGGCGAGTCAGAGAAGTGCCCTCGATGCGGAAAGTCGGTGTATGCTGCTGAGAAGGTGATGGGAGGGGGCAAGGTACGACGTCGAGATGAGCCGAACGTCTACATGAGTTGCTTATCTGCACCGGATCAGCCGGGGGGGATGAGAGAACGAGGGAACTGTGGGTGGGAGCCAGGTCCTTCATTCTCTCCAGCTCCGAGGGGCCACTGTAGGAGCCGTCCCTCCTCACTCACTGTCCCAGACCGTGACTGTCACCTGCAGTGCCCTTGGAAACTAGACCTGGTGAACTGGATGCAACAAGCAGGAGCCCACTAGCTACCAGGCGCCCAGTAGCAGCCCTGGAGATAAAGACGCAGAAGCCCCCCTGTCCTTCAGTGTCTGCAACCCTTCCAGAAGCAGAAGGGTATCGCCATGACCTAACTCAGCCTGCTGCTGGCGCCCCCACGGGCGGGTAGGGCAAACGCCTCACAGCAGCTTGGAACTTCCTCATTCACAAATGTCCTGGCGATCGGGAGTCACCAGATGTCTGAGACAGTAACAGTAATGCACACTTGCTTTATAAGCTCCCCTATTCGCCAAAGGATTTGGGCCTGACAACAGAAAAAAATCCCGCTTATTCTAGATGAGGGGTGGCAGAGCCACGGAGAGCAGCGACTGACTTCAAATATCAGGGCGGTGTCCGCCCCGGGACTGGCCATTTGAAGACACACGAAAAGCCGTGGGCTGAGCCTGGCAGACACGCAGACGTGCAGCTGGCAGGCGGCCTGCGGGACGATCGCAGCCACGCACTCTTTCCACTGGAAATAGAATTAGAATGAGGATAAGTTACCTGGATAATTACCTGGTTCACTTTTCTTCTTTAACTTCACAGTTAATACAAATGTTACCCCTGTTCCAAAGCCAAGTCCTCCTCTCCTTGGTCTTCTAGTTTGTTCTGAAGGGTTTTACGCATGGAAATCACATTGATACGTTTATTTTTAGGGGTTCTGAGAATTTCTGGCCAAGTCCATGGCATCTCATTTTTTTTAAACCCTGGAGAAATTATTCCGGGGACTGATGAGGTCCATGGACAGTCAAGACAGTGGCACTTTTATATGCAGCCAGTCAGGGTAGTGAACGTGGACATAGGATGTGCTGCCCACCGCATTAAACGTGTAACTAACTCTCCTGCTCTCCTGTGCCCCTCAGCCTTGGCACAAGACCTGTTTTCGCTGCGCCATCTGTGGGAAGAGTCTAGAGTCCACGAATGTCACTGACAAAGATGGGGAACTTTACTGCAAAGGTGAGTAGTTCTGGAGACTCGAGATGTTTTCCTGAGGAGGGTCCTTAGGAGAAGCTATGTCCAGGCCGGGAGGCATGTGTCTGCCAGGAGGCACGGCTGCTCAGCCTAAGCAGGGCCTGGGCTCTCAGGATGGAAGGCAAAACCACCTAAGGAAAAGAAATCAGCCGCCTGACCCAGCTCTGGTCCTCCCCATCGGAGCAGGTGGGGGGGAAGATGCTTGCAAAGGCTCAGTGGTTCAGGGCAGCGAGGTGCCCAGGGGGAGAGAGGATGAAGAGGAAGCCATGTTTGATTCTGGTTCTGGAAGAGGCTACAGCATACAAAGAGGCAAGTGATCAGCCTGGGGTGTTAGGAAAGGCTTCCAGAGGACAGGCTTCCTCTGGGTCTTGAGGTATGAATGTGGGTTTGGGCGGGGGGCCTTCCGGGAACAGGAAGCTGTGAGGGCAAAGGCCCCAAAGTTGGGGCATCATTCTGTGTGCCTGGAGAGTTGAGGAGGCAGTGGGCCAGCAATCCGGAGCCCGGTCGTGTCGACTCAAATGAGAAAATGTCTGTGAATGCAGTGAATTAAGTGCAAAGGGGTATAAACAATTCATATTCATATTAGAAGATCTAAAGAATTCAATTTACTTATAAATTACCTTAATAGTACATTTATCATAAAGGGTGCTTCTCAGATGTGAAGGGTCTGTCTCCAGACAGAAGGATCTGAAATAATGGTGCTAACAACCCATCCTGTCTCCCCGGTCCTGTTTTTGTTCCCAGTTTGCTACGCCAAGAATTTTGGCCCCACAGGTATTGGATTTGGAGGCCTCACACAACAAGTGGAAAAGAAAGAGTGAGCAAGGTACCGACTCTCAGATCCTTCATCCGCCTAAGACATTTTCCCAACAATCCTGCCCAGATGGACACCCTTCCCCAAACATCCTCTCGCTGGTCGTCAGATATTTCTCTCAGAAGTGGTCAGAGTCTGTACACAAAGCTAGGAGAGACCTTTGGAAGAAAATTTTTGAGTTTCATCTGTAACAAGTGTTTTATTATTTACGATTCCTGGGAAGGGAGAGGCAATAAATGTTCTATCAGTGCCTTGCATGTCTCTGGGCCTTTTCTTTTCTTTTTTTTTTTTTTTAAGTGAGAGGAGGGGAGATAGTGAGACAGACTCCCGCACATGCCCTCACTGGGATGCTCGAATCAACTGAGCTCTTTTTAGTGCCAGAGGCTGATGCACTGAGACGAACCAAGCTATCCTCAGTGCCCAGGGCCAATGCTCGAAATAATCAAGCCCCTGGCTGCAAGAGGGGAAGAGAGAGAGAGAAGGGGAAGAGGGAGGGGAAGAGAAGCGGATGGTCGCTTCTCATGTGTGCCCTGACTGGGAATCGAACCCAGGACGTCCATATGCCGGGCTGATGCTCTATCCACTGAGCCAACCAACCAATGCTGCCTTTTCTTTCAAATAGAGGGAAGTTTTTAAAAGTAGAGAGGTAGTTCAGAAAACTAGCTGCAAAGAGTATAAGAAGTTTCGGAGTGAGGAGGAATAAACAACGGCCAAAGGAAAGCAGTCGTCCAGAATCTGGCAGCTAGGCTGCTTTCTAGTTAGGGCTAATGGAGAAGAAAACAGGGTCCCGGCGAAAACAGACAGCGTGAGAACAAATCCGCAAAGGAAAGTCAAAACTAGCAGAACTGCTGAAGAGTAATCCTTTTGTCCTCGCACAAGCTTTGCAATGTTACACATTTTGTAAAAACTCGGAAAAGGCACCAAAGTGTGGTACTGACTTCTGAGTTGTAAATGACATGAAGGATGATTTTCTCTTATTCTGGAACAATTCCCCAGGGTTTAGCAATTTTCTTCAAACTTCCCTTACATCAAATTTCCAGCCTCACAAACGAAATGCAGCCAATTAAAGCTGTCTCCCTGCTGCCTCAGCAAGTCTCAGCAGCTGGAGTGTGTGTGTCCTCCTGCCTCCACGGTCCCCCACCTCAGCCCTCCTCCCACCGCTGGGCAAGGCCCAGTCACCTGGAGTAAGCGAAAACCTACTGATAAAAATTATGAAGCACTCAACTAAACCACGGGGTTTTCTATGCTCCAAGTCCCAAGAATGCTTTCTTTAAAACGAGCATTTATTCAGGGCTGCATACATGTTGTCACGGTCAAGGCCCTGCGCTGACTTTATTACTCATTTATTTATCTTTTGATGCTCAAAATGCAGTTACACCTGACCGTTTTCTCTATTTGATTGGCATTAATAGACTGGTTCTAAAAGAAAAATTACCTAGCAAAGATTGTGTCCCGTTCCACTTTAAAAGAGAAAATGCAGCTGTACGCTTGGCTTGTCCAGAGACCCTCACTGGGGTAATTCAGCCCCCAAGTTCCACCAAAACAGCCGGAGGATGCACATTTTACCTTCTCTGGGAAGGAAGTAGAGGACAATACACTTTTAATGTTAGCTTTTTAACCAGAGCTCGATAGGAATGCCATCCTTGTCAACTGAATAATTAATAATATCAGTGATCAACTGAACTAAATAAACCAAGTCCCCTTTAACCTGCACTGACTTTGAAAGCAATACACTACCCTGCCCTTCAGAAGGAAGTCCCCTACACTAGAGATGGGCAGGCCTGTGAAGGGGTGAAACGCACCTGTGACTTTACTACTGGACAATGTAACCCTCTCCTCCTCTCCTGCACCATCCGCCTCCATAGGAGGCTGAGGCTAAAATCCTCGGTCATCCTTAGCTTGGCCCTGGCCCTCACTGTCCAAGCCTCCCTGATCCTGACTCCAAAATGTCTCCACAACACATCCCCTGCATTCCTATTCTTTGGAATGTGTCTCAGTCTGCTATGGCCCCCGTAACGAAGTCCCATGGAGTGGGTGATTGATACAACAGAAATGGCATTTTGGTAGTTCCAGCAGCAGGAAGCCTGAGATCAGGTGTTGGCCAAGTTGATTTCTTCTGCAGCCTTGGCTTGTAGATGACTGCCTTCCCGTGTCAGCCTTCCTGTCGTCTTCTAAGTGTGTGTGTGTGTGTGTGTGTGTGTGTGTCTGTGTGTGTCCTTACATTTTCTTCCAAGGACACCAGTGATATTAAATTAGGAAGTACAGTCACCCCTCGCCATATCACAGTTCACTTTTTGCAGTCTCACTGTATCACGGATTTTTAAATTGTATAGATCTAATTTTGTATCACAGATTTTTTTGCTATATCATGGGAACTTTGCGGTATATAGGCATTTTTACGTATTTATTATTTTAATTATTTTTGAGGTGAAATAGCATTTTCTAGCCTTAAAAAATAAAAACAATATAAAAAATATTAATTAAAAGAATATTAAAATAAAATAAAGGCTTAAAATATATATAAATAATAAAATAAATATAAGGTCACTACTTGACAGATTTTCACCTATCGCGGGGGTGGGGGGTGTTCTGGGACCTAACCCCTGCAATAGATGAGGGACCACTGTACCTGAATGATCTCATTTTAATCTAATTATCTCTGTAAAGACCCTATCTCCAAATACAATCACATTCCAAGGTCCTAGGAGTGAGGACTTCGACATATAAATTTGGAGGATGGGATAAAATTTGGCTCAGAACAGCATGTGACATAAGTTATTTTCACAAATGGGCCTTGAACTCAGCCCTCTAATTTAGCTTTAGACAGTCACTTCCATATAAACTCCACCTACACAGAAGACTTGAAGCTTTCAAAATAAGCAAAGTGCCCTGTGGGAGAATCTCCACATCTGTGGATGTAGAAGGCCCAGTGGACACTGAGGCCCCAGGAAATGATGGAGCCACTAGGTTGGGAAGGAGCTTGGCTCCTCACATGGAAAAGCACCCGCTAACAGCTAAATGGACTGACATGAAAGGGAGAAACATGCGCTATGTTGTGTTATGACACTAAGCTTTATGGGATATGCATTATAGCACTAACTCCTCTGACTGACACCCACCTGAAACATCGGACGTCTTACATCTGAGATACCCCCCTTCTCACTGTTCAGTGTCCACCCATTTAAATCACAGGGGCCAACCCCAGAATTTTGCTCAATATTCATGAAAGTGATTCCGATGTGGTATTTCCAGTGTGATTCTATAGATATTTGGGGAAAGAAATGAAGTTACAGCTAGATAGCTTAACAGTCACATTCCTCGGGCCCCAAATTGCATGACTGGGTTTGTCCTAGCTTTAAAACACAATGCAAACAAAACTTTCCTACTCACCCCCAAGCCAGGGCCTTCGCCTCTGCTTTCAGAGCCAAACTGTAAGACAAGGGCCCACTTAGTCCCGGTGCCTCGGCACTTGGCTTCCCAGTCCCTCCCTGCCCCTCCTCACCTCCTAATCATAAACTCTGTTCTTTCCTCAGCCGTTTCTCTCACCTCTCCTTCACTCATCACTACTTCCTCTTTGAGGTTAATTTTTCTCTTTGAATTCCAGGACACTGCACCCTATTGATTATCTTCTCACCCACCCTCCTCCCAGTCCTCTCCTCCTCCTTCTCCGAGTCCCCAAATCCATATCCCGTAAGATCATGTCCCTGCCCTTCTCCTTCTCACACTTTATTCTGTGTGTGTGTGTGTGCGTGTGTGTGTGTGTGTGCACTGTCACCTCTGGTCTCTTTTTCAAATTGATGTTCTCATTTCAGGAGGGTAACTTTCTTTTTCATTTTCATTTTCATTTCATTTTTCTACCTCTCTCCTGTGTCAATCTCATCTGTGCAGATGATCGTGGCCCCTTTTGGGCTGCCTTCCAGACTTTTCCACTGGATAGCCTGCAAGTACCTCAAACAATAGGCCCCAACCACCAAGCTCACCAGCTCGTCTCTCCGCAGTTTTCCTTACTTCTCAGATAGCATTGCCACCCTCTCATTCACTGGGTCCAACACCTCAGTCATCTTTGATCCCTCCTCCTCCTCTTCCCCAATTCCACCTGTCACCTAGTCCTGCCGCTGCACTTCTGTGCCTTTGTTACTTCTTGCCAGACCATTATTGAAAGCTTATCTCTAGCATTTTGTCAAGGTCCGGTCAGAAAAACAGAAACCACACTAGTTTTTGTTTTTTGACAGAGAGAAAATAATGGGATTAGCTAACCAGCTGCTAATATTTTTGGAAATGTAAGGAGGAGCACAGTGACAACACAGAGACAACTGCAGGAGGCAGCCACCGCTTCTCATTGTCCCGGGAGACAGGGCAAGGTGCAGGCATCCTCATGTGGATGCCTGGTCACTGCTGGTGCTGCGAAGGGGGCACAATGGAGCTGCTTTGGGGAGAAAGCTAGACACCGATTCCACCTGCCACCGTCAAGGTGAAGGGCCACTGTTTGAACAATACTGAGAGGAACAGCCAGCAAGTACAATGGAGTAACTCTCTCCTCCCCTCTTTTTTTTTCAGTTTACTGACAGAACTTAATAGAAAGTCAGCTGGCAAGGAGACAGTTTTCAGGACTTTGGCCCCAGAACACACAACAGAGGATAGAAGGCACATATCCCTACCACAGAGCCTCTCTGTCTCTCTCTGTAGTCTACTTCCCAAAGATTTCTAAATAGCCAGCATTTATTGAGCACTTACTATGTGCCAGTTATAATTCTAAGCAGTTTTTATGAACTATTACTTTAAACCTCTTTAAAACATTTGGAGGCATATATTATTATTACCCACATACTACAAATGAGGAAACTGAGGCACTAGGAAGTTAAGTCATTTGCCCAGAGGGTAAAAGTAGGTTGTGACTGGTAGGTCCAGGATTCAAACCCAAGGTGTCCAGTCATAAAACACTGATTCTCAAACTTTTTTTTTAACTTTCACACTGTGCACCTGAAGGAAAAACCAAAATAGAAAGGTGGAGGTAAGAGTCCTTCAGTAAAAATGATTCTCAAACCATAGCATGTATACCTAAGAATCATCCAGGGAACCTGAAGAAAATATGGATTCCAGAACTCACTTCTCAGACACTAATTTGGGAGGTCTGAGATGAGGAACTTAAAACTTTGAACACATGATCCTGGATGCCACACTCCCACCCCACCCCAGCCTGGATTCTGATGTAACTTGTCCATGGACCACAAGATGAGAATACTTACCCGGCCGGGGCTGGTGAGAGTGAAGATATAACTTGAAAAAGTCCTTCTGCTCCCCAGTTGAGAGTCAGTCTTCAAATACAACTCTGATCATATCATGTCCTGTTTCAAAATCCTTCAATTCATTCCACACACAGATTAACTTAAATATTTAGCAAACACATACTATGTGCTAGGCTAGGCAATATTCTATGTCTTGGGATACATTCAGTGAACAAAATGAAGCTCCCTGGTGGACCTTATATGCTAAGCGTTGGAGAGGGAGATGGGATAGAGTAGACATAATATAAATTAGATCATGTTAGGAGGTGGTAAGTGCTACAGAAAAAAATATAGAGAGAAGGGTAAAGAGGAGGAAATATGCAAGAGGACACGGCATCTTACAGAATGTCGGTGAGCTGAGGCCTCACCCAGAAGCTGACATCTGAAGAAAGCTGGAAGAAAGGCCCTTCCCCGTGGATATCTGTGGGGAGAGGATTCCAGGCAGAGAACAGGCAGGCAAGGGCCAATGGCAAAAGCATGCCTGGCAAGCGTGTGGGATCAGCCAGGGGGAGTGCAAAAGTGGAGCCCTGCAGGCCCCTGTGGGGCTTGGGTTCTTCTTCTGGTAAAATGAGGAGTCATTGGAGGGTTCTGCACTCGCTGAGGAGATGCATGATTCAATTTGTCTTTTACAAGGATCATTTTGGCTCCGTAGAGCCAGATGAGGGTGGAAGGGGACCAAACTAAGAGAACTGTAGTAACACAAACCAGAGGGGATGGGAACTGGAGCCTTTAGCAGCAATGGTGGCTGAAAGCATTCAGTGTTGGATGTATTTTAGAGGTAGAGCCAACAGGATTTCTTATAGAAATGAATCTAGGATATTATGAGGAAAAGTTATTCAAGAAAGAATGCTATGGTTTTGGCCTGAATTATTGAAAGGACGGAGTTTCCGATCAATTGCTATGAGGAAGGCTGAGGGTAAGGAATAGGGTCAGCCACTTTTTATTTCTTTTAAAATGTACTATGTTTTGGCCCTGGCCTGTTGGCTCAGTGATAGAGCATCGGCCTGGCGTGCAGGAGTCCCTGGTTCGATTCCCGGCCAGGGCACACAGGAGAAGCGCCCATCTGCTTCTCCACCCCTCCCCCTCTCCTTCCTCTCTGTCTCTCTCTTCCCCTCCCGCAGCCAAGGCTCCATTGGAGCAAAGCTGGCCCAGGCGCTGAGGATGGCTCCATGGCCTCTGCCTCAGGCGCTAGAATGGCTCTGGTCGCAACACCCCAGATGGGCAGAGCATCGCCCCCTGGTGGGCACGCTGGGTGGATCCCAGTCGGGCGCATGCGGGAGTCTGACTGCCTCCCCGTTTCCAACTTCAGAAAAATACAAAAAAATAAAATAAAATAAAAAAATAAAGTGTACTATGTTTTATTCTATTTTTATCTATTTTTCATTTGTGTGAGTGAAGGCGGGGTAGAAGTCCAAAGCTCAGCTTCAATTTTGGACATGTTAAGTTTAAGATATACATTAGATATCTAAATGAGACAAGAAGAAAAAAATATATAGCTTGAAAAATTCCTGTCTCCCAGGTGAGAATCAGTTCTCAAACCTAATTCTCATCAGATCACATCCCGTATTGATTCAAAAAAAATCAAATATTATTGAGCACATACATGTCAGGAAGTATTCTAGCTGATTAGGACTCTAGAGTGGCCACCCCACTTAGTATCTACGGGACCTTGGAGAAGATGCGAACTTCTTTAGATTTTCATTTCCTTATCTGCAAAGGCTCTATAGAGGCAAGAACCATTCTTTGAGGAAGGTGGTTAAAGTACAAAGCTTGCTCTAGAGTGAGTCTGGTAAACAAACGAGATTCTGTTCTTCAGGGCCTCACAGGTTAACAGGAGAATTTTAGTTTTTCCCCCAAAGCAATGGGAACCAATGGAAGGGCTTTCAACAGAAAGGGACATGCCCAAGGGCATCTATATATAACACCAAGACTTCAAGTTCGATTAGCACATCCTCCAGAACAAGAGAAATTAGCAATTATACTCATACCAGTCTAATATTTTCAGGATACTAAGTAAAAATAATAGTTAATCTTTAAGACTTCGTAAGTTCAATTTTCTAAGTAAGATGGAAAATTAAATTTAATCTTATTTATTGGTGTTAACAGTGATCTCAATGCACAACTGAAATCAGAAATCAGTTTATCTTATATATACCTTTCCTTAATTTAATATTCTAGAAATGTTCAGTTTCAGAAACTACAAGACAACTACAAAAAAATTTTTTATTATGTGTGAAAGCAAAACAGTACATCTATTTAAATATTTTTACATATTTATAGATAAAACAAAGACAAATAATTTATCAAAAATTACAAGTTTAAAGAACAGAACTATTTTGAAATAGCCAATAAAATATCTGAAAATACATTTTATCCATAATTAGTGAACATTATCCCCCAAAAAAGTAACTTGCATCTGTAAAAAATATAAAAGTTTTCTTTTAGAAGTCTGCCAAGATTGCTCTTGCTAAATGTATTATATAATGCCTTTATTGAGAACTTCTGTTTTCACCAAATGGCTTTAAAAACTACCCGTGTTTTCCTTTGGGCTTAGGCGATCTCTAAATCTTCACTTTTACACCACAGGGCATGAACATAAACACAAACAAACCAGAGTGAGAGCTTCGGGTTGCTCTGCTTCATACTGAGCGAAGAACCTTCTCCTTAGCTGGATGAAAGACCATGGTGTACTGTGACGTCCAGTCTACAGCACAGGGCTTCACCAAGCCAAAGCAGCCACACTGAAAGAAGTCTGCCAGGTTCTGTGTGAGCCCAAGGCTGCCAAGAAAGGAAGAGAACACGTCTTACTACATTTCCTGTGTAGCTCTTGATAAACATTTATTCATACAAACACACACTGCGATTCTACAATATACGTCCTTGGAAGGTCCTAATCCAGAGGTGAATCAGTTACTGAGTTTATGGGATGTTAAAACTGTAGCCAGTTCCAGTTTTGGAACTGAACCCCTAACTTTGAGAGCCCGTGGTTTCTGCCAGAAGTGAAATAACTTCATGTTGGGTCTCCTACTCATGGGAATAGTCACGCCATCACTATGTTTCTTTCTTTCCGTTCCCATGGCCCTAATTCAGACTCTGATTATCTCAAAGGCCAGAAAACAATACAATTAACAAAACGTTTCTTTTTCTAAACCTTCTATGTAGCTCTCTAAATGATGTGTTTCAATTCCTTACAATTCATCTTACATACTGGAGACTATCTAGTCTTCCAAAACTGATGTGTTCATAACCCTTCGCCTCCCAATCAAAACCCTTTCAAGACACTCCTCTGCCCAGGAGCTCAAATCCAATTCCTCATCTTTGTATTTCAGGCCCTACTCTATAAATTCCCAAGGTTCCTCAGATACTAGCTCCCCAAACTCTCTTTATAAACCACCTATTGCAGCTACTCTGGCTCTATTTTTCCCATAATCACAACCACGTGGGCCATTCCTCTACCCTGTTCTACCTGGGAACCCACACACCTTCACCCTCACCAAAGGCAACCCCCTCACCCTTTTTTTGTTTCGTTTTTTTGTTTAAATTTTTATTGATTTTAATTTATTGTTTGTATAGATTCAAGTATCCCACCGAATATATCCCCGCCTCCGTGTTCCCCTCAACAGCTCCCTTACCCCCTCCCAACGCCTTCCCCCCTTCCCTCCAGGATTTGCTGATCTGCTCTCTATAATGCTGTTATGTATATATAATTTCACCAATCTCCTTCCCTCTGTCCGCTTTCCCTCTGGCCCCTTTGATCCCGCCTCTGCCTCTATTGCGCTCCTCAGTTCACAGTGTTCATTACCCCCTCACCCTTTCACGCCCTACCAGTCCCCAAGGCCCGCGCCAGGCCCAGGTCCCCTCTGGAGCCTTCCTGATTACAACAGTCTTCAGCATCACTTTTCTCCATCAGCTCCTGAATGCTACCATGTATTCCAGTTGTGAGGAATGTGGATTTTTATGCACGTTTTACCTTTCAAGCCTAAGCCAACCGCCTACACACAACGAAGCACATCTGCACAAAAGGATGAGCGCACTGCCGCTGTTTGGTGACAGTGATGAGGAAAGTCCCATCACTAATCTAAAGGCAGCTTCCCAGGAAGAGGCTAACTACATGGAATAGCTGGGGTGAAAGTGGAGACAGGCTGGGAACTCAGAGGCCCCATTAGTAAGCAAAAGGCACTTGAGGGAGGACAGGCAAGGCAAACCCTTAGTTTGGGCAGGATTTAGAAGTGGCTTAAAGGCCTTACTGTTAGTCCTTCAGTTTGTGTTTCCATTACTCACTTTCCAGGCACACCCAGCTCTCACCTCTGCCCTCTACAACCTTTCTCCAGGGCATGGCTTGCCCTCCTTTCCATCTCCATCTGCCTGCTCCACAGCTTTCAAGGCTCAGCTTAAAATACACAAAGGCTTCCATACTTCAGGGACGTAAACACACACGGGGCCTTCGAGTTATAACACGGCTCCATTCCTACGACAGTGATATAACCCAAATTTTGGTGTAAGTCTAAACATACCCTTCTAGCCTAAGTCACTTACCTATTCTAACACAGTTGTAAAAGCACAATCTAGAACATAAAAACACAACCAAGCACAGAAAAAGAAAAAGGCCGTAAATATCCTACTGCACACTGTACTGCGTATTCTTCCACCACACGCAACCACACTAGTTCGTCCACGTGGTCCCTGAGAACGACGCTAACAGCGTAAGCTGAACTACTCATGTCTCAATTTTTAAAAACTTTTATGGGAGTGTTGTAAACTTAAAACATGGTATGTCGAGATGGTCGTAACCTGAGGACCCCCTGTATTCCTCTGGTTATACGGCTCAGAAAGGGACTTTGTTATTACTGCTGCCAGTCCGAAACAATCATCACAAGCTTAACACTACTCTCCGCTCTCCAGAACTTTAGCCACCTTTTCCCAATTAAGCAGTTTCTTTCCTCTCTCAACACCCAGCAGAGTCATATCCCAGGCTCTGATGTCCTTGTCCAACAGCCTAACTGTTTCATCTTGTACCAGAAATGTACTTTAAAATAGACTGACTGCTCATGAGATATCAGTGAGCGCTCAAATCCCTGGAGACTCTGGGTCACCTCCACAGCACTCCCAGCCCCCCAGGCCCCGATATATGTGATAGGGAGATAAGCTTCAAAGCCTGATTGTTCATATCTTATGATGATGACCTTCCTACAAACACGCATTTTTAACTGAGGACAGGTTTTATACAACCAATGCTCTAGGAGGCACATATCCCAACCCCGAAAAACTAGCTTCTCCCTGACAATACAGGTGGGCACACTAAACATACGGCTAAAATAATTGCTAGTGATAGAAAGCCAGGCTGAAACCTTGGCAATACTCACATCCAATGCTTTCTACAGAAAGCCCTGTCGCTGGCTTTCTCCGCCACATGCTTCATTATCTCAGTGACTTCATGCCAGCAGTATGCAACCTTGTGACCATGTGGCTTGACTGGAGAGAGTCCCCATCTTGGCAAAACTTCAAAGTCACTTATTTTTTTGTGCTGAGTTCAGTAGACTAAATCCCAAATTCTTACCACCTTGGGGCTCATGACCTTACTGCTCACCTCTTGTCACTGAAGCTTCCAACAATGAAGAAGGGCAACTCTATCTGATAGCAAGATAGAGGATAACAGCATGGCCAAGGATGCTGGCCCTCGACTGGGCAACCAAAGGCTAAGCTAGCATTTTCCACAGGACTCAGTGGAAAGAAGATATCACACTTACTTGTATGGTGTCCTCCTGAGGGACAATGGCTGTTTCATATGTCTGCTCTGCTTCAGCAGGCTGGTTCTCTCATGGGATGTCAGGCCCAGAAAAGCAATCTGAAAAAGGGTGGAGGTACATGAAAAATACATCAAGGCTCCACCACTCCTAGCAGTGCATCATGAGTCACTAAAAGCATGTGGTACTCCCCTGCCCCAGCATGAACAGTATCACCTGGCCATCTAACCGAGGATCAAGGGAAGGCTGTGTGAATCTAGTAGCTGGGCACTTTGTTTTTATATTGCTTCTTTTATTAACCTTAAAGAAAACAGTGCATTGACTAAATAAGAGTCATGAAATAACTGCTTTAGTAATTCAAGCCATGGCTAATGGCCATGTTTAGATTCTCAATAAACTCAGCATGCAAGTTTTAAATAAGTAAAACATTATAAGGTCAATATCAGTGCAATTATTTTAACTTGTGTATTCTTAGTATGTCTTTGAAATCAGCCAAATTAAAAAGTTAATAATCTAAGGGAAGTAAAGAACACTTAAACCCACATATTTGTGGAAAGGTAAGAATTAAGGACACTTAAAAACTCACATGTCATTAAAAACACTACTATTTATTTAGTTAGCTCGTTTAATTCTCAAAACAACTCAAAAATTAAATTCCTTATCTTTGAAACAGATTATCATCTTCTTTAGATTGTTTAAGGATTTGAGATAATATATTTAAAATACCTAGTGCAGAGGCTTACAGAGGTGGAGTAACTGGTCCAAGGCCATGCAGTTTAGAAAGTGGCAGCAGTGGGAAGGACACCTCTGGACCTCGGTCATGCGAGAACAGAGCCCATGGTCCTCACCAGCAGTCTATACGCTCAGCTGGACGCTACCGTCAAACCATGCCTCACCAGAGCACCCAGGAAATCAAAAGCTCCAAACAACTGAGTTTTGTTTAAGAAAACAACTCTGTTCTGAATTTCTTTATTTGAAAACTGTCTAAAAAACTGGGTCCATGTACCTGTCTTAAAAAATGTAAACAAATACATTAACTTGAGTTTTAAAAATTGAGAATATTATAGTCTCGTATACTTGTACTTGTTCTAAGAGTCCAGAAGAGAACAAAGAGAATTAGAATTGATGTCTCAAATCTCAGGTTCTTCATCTACCTTCTCTTACTAGCCTTACGGCCATGAGCAAGGCCCTCAGCACCTCTTAGGATTAGTTTCCTCATCTGTAAAATGGAGGAGATACTACTTTGGCACAGTCTACATCTCAAATATTTGTGAGGAAACAGATGGGAAAGTGTTTTGGAATATGCAAAGCATATATAAATATTAGGTATTATAAATGAGAGTAATTAGTATTAATAACCACTGATGTTAATATCCATTCTTACTGCCTGAGTCTGTAGATATTAGAGGGACAGAAATTTAGGATAATGTTCAAAAATCTTAGTTCAGTCAGTATTATTAGCTTAATTACTTTACTTAGTTTTCCTTTATTTAAATTTCTATATTATTATTACAGAATTGATTACTTCCTCATACAAGTGGAATACTTCCTGCTTTTGCTGAGTAGTGCTCTAATTATCTGAGAGTGAGTGGTGCAGACTGGCCACGGCTGTCCTCCACATGGGCAGGCCAGCACCACAGTGAGAATGAGGCTCTGCTCACAGGGGAAGGCAGGCAACAGGAAGGGACAGGAATGTCACAGAAAGCTGAAAGGGACTACTGCCCTGGACCTTGGACTTTCTAATGGCCACAACCTTCTCTGGAAGTGCAATCACCATGCCCACTGGTTAGTGATGTGTTTTCCATTACTTCCCCGCTTCTATACACTTAAGTACTGCATAATCATATAACAAACAGGGCTGAAAAAAGTGAGGGGGAATAATCACCTCACACTTGCATAACATTTTATAGTTTATACTATGCTATCACACACCATATAAGTTAATTGTATGATGGAGAAAGCCCTTAAATGTCAGAAGCTTTTAAACCCTCCTGTGACATTAGACAGGAATTATTATCCCCATTTTACAGACAAGGAAATTGAAATTCAAGAGTCAAATGACAGAGGTGGAACTAGACACAAAGTCCTCTGTGTGGAAATTAATGCCCTTCTATGTTAGTACAGACTATTAAAGATTTTACCCAAAAGCATGACAAGAAGAGAAATGAATACCTGGAAGAGCTGATTAAATAATAAAAATGTTGACCAAGAGAAATGGAAAGCTGCTAGCATGAAGATATATACCACCCAAGGGGAGCAAGCCACAATCTGATTGAGGTAGGTCCACGGTCCATCTTCTCTGAATGTTGTGGCACAATGATTTGACCAATCTGTGAATGCACAAAAAGGAACCTATTATTTTAAAAAGCAGCAAACCAGATAAATAAGATAAAATCTCTGCAGCTGTATTTGAGGAAAAGAGAAAGGAAGGGGTGATGGCATTGATCAGAACCTAATTTTAAGATTTTATCTTCCAAATACCAGCTCCACTAACAAAGATGAAAAACTAGTACCTGCTGTTACTTAAGGCTCTGATCACACTGCATTGGTAGGTGCCAGTGAAGAAACAGAAGCAAAAAAGCCCATAAACCACCACTAAAATCAGTATATTCAGCATAAAATGCACTGGCTACAGAGGTTAATTGTTCAAGGACTTGACAGCTGAGAATGATTATATTTAATAAATATTTGTCCTAGAAAATTATCTTATCCATGTTACAGCAAGATATGGGCCTATCACAGAACTAAGTATAAACTCTTATTAAGGGTTCAGATCAACAGGCCAGTACTGTGAGCACAAGAAACCCTAAGCACCTAGAACTCAAGCTCAGAGCAGGCAACACCGCCTGTACTCCTGCACTGGCGCCATAGTTTATCCTGCAGAGGGAAAAAGGCCAGGTGAGGGAAGTCACAAGAAAGACACCCTCAGGATAGTAACAGGGAGCTGGTCATACGATCACACTCAGATTCTCCCCAGGAGAACCTATTTATATGCCAACTGAAAGAAAGAACTTCACTATGGCCTTCGTGATAATGACCCCTAACCCATGCAGCTAAGAGCAGCAGAAAGGTGAACATAGGTAGGAAGCAGGAGAAACAAGGAAACAGACTTTCAATGTTATATAAAGCCAATGTCTTTTATAAGTACCATGACTGTTCGTAAAGAACTATTATTATTATTATTATTATTATTATTATTATTATTTGTATTTTTCTGAAGTGAGAAGCAGGGAGGCAGAGAGACAGACTCCTGCATACACCTGACCAGGATCCACCTGGCATGTCCACCAGGGGGCGATGCTCTGCCTATCTGAGGCATTGCTTCGTTGCAACTGGAGTCATTTTAACGCATCTGCCTGCTGGGACATAAAAGAATGTAATTTCAACAGCAGGCAGAGCACGCAGCTGAGTGGGAAAGAATGTCTACTTCTTTGAGCTTAGGGATTTCTGCCGCTTTCTCCTGGGAGTTTTTTCAATAACACAGCATGACTTCAAACTGAAGTTTCCATAGAACTGATGTCAATACAGTATTAATATAAAAGATGTGGCTGTCAATGGCCATGCACATTAGTTACATGTAATATAACACTTTAACATGTACTAATGCATTATTATCAGGTGGTCACTGGCTAACGAGAAAGAAGAAAAGGCACTCTTATTGTTCTAAATCAAGTGTTTTCATCTTTAGTCAGCATTAATAGTTACAGCGTGCTTTCCAGCGATGATCTAAGATCTTTACCCCTGGAACCTGTGCAACACTGACACGTCTGAGTTACTTACTGTCCACCCTGAAAACAGACCTCACAAGATGAACAGCTGGTGGCTAAGGAGGCAACCGGCTTACATGAGGGGGCAGGGCTCGGCGGGGCTCTAGCTACAAGGCTGTGAAGGGTAAACAAAGAAGGTGAAAGGACAGTGAGGGCACATTAGAAAAATTGAACTTTTTTTTTTAAATTCACTGTCTGAAATAATGATGACACAATGTCCTCATTCGGTGTAAAAAAAAAAAGTCAAAATATAAATGGGATGTAAGTAACAAAGTACATAAGTTCAGCTACTAGCCTCCACAGTTTTAAGTGACTGTAAAGGAGGGACTATTCCTAAGAAACTAAAGTAACATAAAAATTGGTTCAGGGCCAGAGAATAAAGACAAAGAGCAGGGAAGAACCAATACATGGAATAAGAAAGCAACTTGGAAAGAATGAATATGATGGAAAATCACTTCTGTCCTTATCAATACAGCCTATTGCTGGACAGACACCAAACAAAGGGACTATTTTTAGTGGAGAGAGACAAGAGCGGTGCAAAATCTGGCTCCTTCTCCCTAGTATCAAGTCCAGGCGCAGGTTGGTCTGTGGGCCAGCTCAAAAAGGTTTTCCAGGAATACGCTTTAATGTCAGGCCTTCAAAGGTCAGCGCTTTCAACAGAAAGAAGCTCTGTCAAAATATCTTTTATTTCTTTCACCACAGGACATAATCTAAGAGGTTTTAAATTCCAATGCTCAGGATTGCTGATGGCTTTTGACAGGAACTGAGATAAGGATCACAACCTTCTGTTTATTAGATCCATTTGAGATGCGCACAGTTACAGTGAGCCACAAAAGCATTCCCTAGTGATCAGACACCCGCGGTGTCAGTGGGAAGGACTGGCAAGGTAACAGAAGCCCTCTCCATGCCTGCAGCAGGGCAGAAGAGAAACCATTTCACACAGATGTTAACAATACCAGAGCCAACTTGTAATACCAGATGTTTCTGGGGAGGGGAGCTGTGAAGCTTGGAGAGAGTGGAAAGGAATTATCTTTCATAAACAAAACAAAACGTCAAGAAAGCCAAGAAGGCAGGGCAGGTAGGGAATGACGGGGCTTGGGATGATAAAGGAAAAGGAAGAAAAGGTAGGAAACAACTGTCCTAACATCTTCCTGAATCAGTCCAGATTCTAGCTCAAGCAACAAAATTAGTATTTTATACAATACTTGGGCATAAGGCTCTTTGCTTCTAGAGCCAAATTCTCCCAAAGTTTTAAAAAAAATTAAAAAATAAAAATAAACAGTTAAAGTCAAAATACACTACAAGCACTATATAGGTTTTTCCAGTTAGGTAACCTATTCCAACGTTTGAAAAGCACAATCATACAACTCTTAGGAACTACCAAAATCCTTCTTGCTTCAATTTAAACCCTGTCTTAGCTGATCATCTGGAACAGCTGGATGTTACTCCCGACATGAGACCCCTAGAGAGAGCTGCCCTTTACACTGCTACTGAAAGATCATTTTCCTTGCCCGGCCTGTGCAATGGATAGAGCGCTGATCTGGAACACTGAGGATGCCAGTTTGAGGCCCTGGGTTTGCCGGGTCAAGACACACGTGACAAGCCAACAAACAATGAACAACTAATGTGAAGAAATTATGAGTTGATGCTTCTTGCTCCCTCTGCTCTCTGTAAAATCAATAAATAAAATCTTAGGCCCTGGCTGGTTGGCTCAGCGGTAGAGCGTCGGCCTGGCGTGCGGGGGACCCGGGTTCGATTCCCGGCCAGGGCACACAGGAGAAGCGCCCATTTGCTTCTCCACCCCCCCCACTCCTTCCTGTCTCTCTCTTCCCCTCCCGCAGCCAAGGCTCCATTGGAGCAAAGATGGCCTGGGTGCTGGGGATGGCTCCTTGGTCTCTGCCCCAGGCACTAGAGTGGCTCTGGTCGCAGCAGAGCAACGCCCTGGAGGGGCAGAGCATCACCCCCTGGTGGGCAGAGCGTCGCCCCTGGTGGGTGTGCCCGGTGGATCCCGGTCGGGCGCATGCGGGAGTCTCTCTGTCTCTCCCCGTTTCCAGCTTCAGAAAAATACAAAATAAATAAATAAATAAATAAATAAATAAATAAATAAATAAATAAATAAAATCTTAAAAAAAGGTCATTCAAGTAAGAAATAACAGAGATTTAAAACAAAGATTATTTTCCTTTCTCAGAGACGCAGAATAACTGATCGAATGTTTATTCCAACCTTTCAATGATTATTACAGCTTCCCCATCAGCTGCAAGTTGTGACCTGAGATTTATCAAAGGCACGTGCTTTCAGTTTTGTTCATAATTACTGTGACAACCTTCAAGTTCCGGGCCTCTCTCCCACCAGCCCCCCCCCTTTATTTACTTCTCACTTCCCTGGCTTTGCACCTAAGTGGCTGATTGTTCCTCCTTTCAGTGGGGGTAAATCTGCACTTGCCTAAATGCATTTGTTATTTCTGACCACTTTTCTAATTTACCAAGGTCATTTCAGAGGAAAACCTCTTCCAGGGTCTGACAACTGACCTCTTCCAGCATTGCTTGCAGCTCCCCATTGTTGAGAGTCTCACTGGCCCCCGCATCACTTTTATAAGGGGTACAGTTTATGGTCACCCAGCCAGAAGGTGACATGCAAGAGTGTACAAGGAACAGCGTTGTTGGTGGGGGCACGCATGAGCCTGCTGTAAGGAAAATTTATACTTACACATAAAAGTTTCATATATAATCCAGTCACACACGATGGAAAGGAAAAATAAGAAGAATATGTAATAGCGATGGTTGCCGAAACCTGTATCAGAAAGTGAATCAACATATTTAATACTTTTTCTTACAATGATTTTCCAGATCAACACATTATTAACCACTTTCCTGTCCAAAGTCTTCACCAAAGTAAAGAAATAAGCTATTGCTTTGCTTTTAAATACCACTAACCCAAAGTCAAACAGCTCTGACATGTCATGTTGGTCAACTATCCATGTTAACTGAACTAATATTTATTTATTACTTACTTAAAAGAAGTTGTTTTTTCTGTTTTTGTTTTTTAATAAGAACAAAGTTTGTTAGGCACATGCCGCTCTGGGATGGCCTATACTGTGTTGGAGGGAGAGGGGCGGGCAGGATGTGGGGGAAGTCATACCTGTCCCTTCCTTCCACGTGACTCGTGGACATCAAGGACTGACTGGATCAGGGAGCAGAGAAAATGAATCTGAGGAGCAGCACTAAATAGCCATGTTGCAGGAGACTGAACGCAGCAGAAGAGGAGCACCCTGCAGCCTGAGAAAGGCCCACAGAAGCGAAGAAGGTGGGAGGGTGCCAGGCAGCCAAGCCCCACTCTTCTATTTTGATGCTGGAGATGGGAGCGTCCTGATGCCAATGACACAAAAGCTGCTCGGGTACCACCATGTTCCCCCTCTTTCTCCAGAGGCAGCAAAGCCCAGCAGAAGGAACACCAGCCATAGGAATGAGGAGACCTAGGTTTATGAATGACTACTTGTGTGACTATAGGTACAACATTTACATTCCCTGATCCATTGTTCTCACTTATAGTATGGGGATATCTCTTCCATCTCACAGGCCCGTGGCAACCAGAGAATGAGGCACGTAAAAGCACCGTGTTAAATGAAATGATAGAAATATATGGACTCATTGCTATTGTTTTTCCACTACCATTCAAAGCTGCCTGTTATAATGTCAATCACCTCACCGCTAAGGTGGGATAGGGTCCATAGAGTGTGGGACTCCAGAAATGATCTCTTCTAGAAAGTAAAAAACAACACAATGCACTAAGAAAACCTGACTAAGCCGAGGCAGCCTTTTGCCCATCAAGATCGTGAACGTTCATCTTCTCCCAAAGACCCATGACCACAGTTCCTCATAATAAAGCCCGGGCTTTAGTGCGATGGCTCAGAGGACGGCAGGGCTGCAGACCAGGACACGGAACACTCCCTGAGTGGGAGCCCAGCCCCAGATCTCCACCATCTCTGGGTCTAGCTCTAGCTGAATCTTGCAGAAGGCAAGTGGAGAAGGTGAACAAGAGAGACAAGACAAAACATGGAAAGAACATAGGATCTGGAGAAGACTGATACTCCTAAAGTGACTTCAAGCAAATAATGTTTCACTTTTTATATTTCTTCAACTCTAAAGTGGACATAATAACACCAACCTCGCAGGAGTGGTATATGATGATCAAAAAGGATACGATATATGAAAGTGTTTCATAAATGTTAAAACACTGTAATAATATTATCAGTATCAAAAATCAGTTTTCCAAAAGTGTTGTACCATAGTGATAATACTCTGACAAGGAACAGCTACAAAATGGGTTCCCTTTCACTTTTTCTATGACTCACACACATAACTAAATATAAGCTTAGCTTCATAGGGTAACTGAAAAGTTCAACCTCTCACCTATACACCGTCCAGTCCACAGGCAGTGTTGATCGTATCGAGCCACACAGGAGTTGCACACAGGGCAATGGAGCGACCTTAATGGCTTTCTTACCTAAGTAGGCAATTTGGAGAGGCCCAAGCAAAAATCAGTCTCAAAGTAGTAACAAATCACAAGCAAAAGCTTATTCCTAAATCCTAGAGAAACTGACACAAATAATCCTAAATATTAGATCATCCATTCACGCTGAGGCTCTGGAAGTCTTATTAATATTCCCTCGTCTATATGTCTATTTCATTGAAGCCATCGCTAAAGGGGATTTGGATTCCAGAGCCTACTGGCAGTGACTGGTGAGAATGAGGCAATCCCATGCAGCACAAGAATCATGGACTAAAGAAACGAAGCTCAAGTCACATTTCTGGCTCTGCCAATAATGTGGGGAAAGTTACTTCCTCCTTTTAGGCCACGATTTCTCAACTGCAAAATGAGAAGTTTCACCAAGTGGTTCCTGGGGTTATCATGAGCCTGCGATCCAAGTTAGTTCTAACATATGCTTCATGGCAGGAGAAAGCAAACAAAACATAGAAAGAGATTTTTAATCATAGGCAACTCCAAGAGATTATAAACATCCTTCTCTCGTATGTTCAAGGCAGAAAATTGTTCTGACAGTAATGCAAAATTAGAACCTAGCAGAAACAAAGGTGTATAAATATATCATAAAGATTTGCTAAATGCTTACATGAGCAATGTAACCAAGAATTTGCTTTTACTATGGGAAAGTCAATTATAAAAAAAAAGACTCACAAGACATGACGTACAAAATGTTCTGAAGTCCAGACAACCAGTCTCTGCGAGGGTGATGATGTTCTGAAAGACAGAATTTGACCTTACGTTGGCGTTTTACTGGGGAATGTATAATGCATGGTCATACACCATAATCACAGCTTTCTCTCCAAACTGAGGAAGCTAGAAAAGCACCTTGGGAGACTGGTCAACAAATCATTCCATGCCTGAAATAATTACTTTTTCAAGTCTGTATTTTCAACCACAGCCAAGAAATTACAATGCACAAAAATGATACCCCTTCTCTCCATCAATGGCAATGACCTCCCACTTACCATCTGCTAGAGAAAAATAAACACAGACGATCCTAAAAAGAAACAAAAACTACCAGTAACCAACAGAACTGATGGGCATAAGCACCAATGGCTCAGTTTTTGAGGAACACTGGCTTTAGGTAATAAAGATGACACTCTCCCCAACTTCTAAACATTCAGGAGCGATGGAAGACACACCATGTCATCTGAACACTTCATCTGAGGAGGAGACGGGGCATCTCCCCTGTCAGGAAGGAGGAGGACTCCCCCTGGCTCCTGCCTGCTCCATGTATTAAATGAGGGACTTTAAGCTATCTGATCATTATCTAAGTGTTACTATAAAGAATTAGAAAATTGTATCTGCTAACAAAAATTACATCTGAAAAGGTCTTGGTGAAGTATTATTTTAACAGGAATTAAAAATATTTTAAAATATATATTTTTAAAATTTTTCATATAGCCTGACCAGGCGGTGGTGCAGTGGATAGAGCGACGGACTAGAACGTGGAAGACACAGGTTCAAAACCCCAAGGTCGTGAGCTTGAATGTGGGCTCATCTGGTTTGGGCAAGGCTCACCAGCTTGAGCCCAAAGTCACTGGCTTGAGCAAGGGGTCACTCGGTCTCCTATAGCCCCCCGGTCAAGGCACATATGAGAAAGCAATCAATAAACAACAACTAAGGTGCTGCAATGAAGAATTGCTTCTCGTCTCTCTCCCTTCCTGTCTGTCCCTATCTGTCCCTCTCTCTGTCTCTGTCACACACACACAAAAATTCATATAAACAAAAAAGGAATCTCATTTTGTAGAGGAATCTCATTTTGCTGATTTATTCATTCCACATTTATGTTACATCTATTAGGTGCCAGGCACTAGAGATGCAGTCATGACAAAAACCAACATGGCTATGATCTTCTGAAATTTACATACCCTACTATTTTTAAAAAATCAGTAACATCACAAAGAAAGCTCACCATTTTCCTTTCTTCTTCAGAAGCCTTAGTGAAGCCTGGATCCGTTGCCCAGGTCTTGTAGAAAAAGTAGAGGAAGCCTATTATGCTGAGAATAAAAGCAAAATAGAAAGGAGTGCCTGCAAGATGTTAAAGCAAGGTTAAGGAACATATCAGACTTCCCTTAAGAATGGCATAATTATGACATAGGCAGATTTCATCACTGGTTCCTAAGAATCTTCTCTGCATTTTATCTTCATTGTCCCTTATGCAACACATCCCTGCTCCCTAACCTGGCCCCCTCCTATGTTGTAATAGGGTAGAAATTTGGTCATAGTTGAAAAATTAATCCCTTCTCAAGAGCTGAAACTCACAAGGGGCCCTAGCTGGTGGTTCAGTGGATAGAGCATCGGCCTGTGTATGGACATCCTGGGTTTGTTTCTGAGTCAGGGCGCACAAGAGAAGCAACCATCTGCTTCTCTCCCCCGCACCCTTCTTCCGCATCCAGTGGCTTGACTGGTTTGAGCATGGCCCCGGTGCTTAGGATAGCTCGGTTGGTGCCAGTGCATCTGCCTCAGGTACTAAAAATAGCTTGCTTAATTCAAGCATCGGCTCAAGACAGGGTTGCCAAGTGGATCCCAGTTGGGGTGCATGCAGGAGTCTGTCTCACTATTTCCCCTCCTCTCATTTAAAAAGGAAAAAAGGAAAAACAAATACTGATGGGGCCTGACCAGGTGGTGGTACAGTGGATAGAGCATCAGACTGGGACACGGAGGACCCAGGTTCAAAACCCCAAAGTCACCGGCTTGAGCACAGGCTCACTAGCTTGAGCATGAGGTCACTGGCTTGAGCGTGGGATTATAGACATGACCCCATGGTTGCTGGCTAGAAGCCCAAGGTCGCTGGCTTGAGCACAAGGTTGCTAGCTTAAGAAAGGGGTCACTCGCTCTGCTGTAACCCTATGGTCAAGGCACATATGAGAAAGTAATCATTGAACAACTAAAGTGCCTCAAGGAAGAACTGATGCTTCTCATCTCTCTCCCTTCCTGTCTGTCTGTCCCTGTCTGTGTCTCTCTTGGACTATCTCTGTCAAAAAAAAAAAATAAAGTACTGATGGGAAGAGTTGTAATATATAAAGAATATCCTGAAGACTTAAAAGCATTCAAGATCCAAATAAATTATTCTTTAATGGTATAATATGGCTCTCCTGAGAGCATCCAGAAAAATATTGTCTGATCACTGTAACAAAATCGTTCAAAGAAATACACCACTTGGTTCAGAGATTCTAACTAAAAGACTTTATTTATATATTAGATAAATGCTTGCAAAAATTTCCTACTGCAAAGTGTAGTACCTAATTGTAACTGATTTAGGCTGAGTTAATTTAGGAATGAAAGAAATTGCTCTCCTTGTAAAGAGCTTATAAATTAAATACTATATATTTGGGAAAGGCAGAAGTTATAAACTGAGATAAAAAGTGTTTCATGGATAAATGGTCCCACTTGGAAATGTTTGAACTGGTACAAATTCTCTGTATCAAAAGTAAAATTTTGTGCAATAATAAACCAATACACCAGTAATAAACCAATTTTCCTTGTCCAATTTAAATCATTATTGATGCAGTAACTGTATTTGCCTTTATAGAGATTGCCAAGATGTCCTATAGAGTAGAGAAGACTCTGAGCCCTTGCTGTTAAAAGTGTGGTCCATAGACCACAGCAATGGCTTCACCTGGGAGCCTGTGGGACAGGCAGAACTTCAGACCTCATACCCACTCTGCAGATTCAGAACCTGCTCTAACACACAAACACCAGCACACCCACATCTGCTCAGGAGGCAGCAATAAATCTTATTTAGTTTGCCAGTTAATCTGCAGGTGGACCTGGCTTTAAGAAAGACACAAGGTCCAGAAAAATTGTGCGAAATTGAATTTTAACAAATAATGCTTAGAATGAATTAAGAACACTATTAAAGAGTATGTAAGTCTGACCTTTTCTTAAAGAATCACATCTTATTTTGGTTCCATAAAATCCTGATCAACATATACGAAACATTCTCAAAAATACACCAGATAAATCATATGATGATCCCATATATTGAGCTGACTGAATTCTGTTCTGACTAATTTACAAAACAAATCTCAGGAGAATCACTGTATCCTCTCCTCCAAGTAAAGTGAACTGCACTCTAGCCCCTCCCATAAAGCCAAACATCCCTTGCTTCCATGCCCTTTCTTGCTTTGTGTTTTGCTGACCTCAAATGCTCCCCCCCATCTTTCCCACTCACCCCTTCTATTTCTAAAACCACACTGTTAAAATGTCTAAGTCCTAACTGCCTTCAAGACTCAAGTCACACACACCCTTCCTTGGTAGGTCATTCCCTACAGAGAATTCTCTCTTATCTGCATCTAAGAAGGCTTACTTCTATGGCTCTTAGACCTCAAATTATAGTTACTTATAGACACCTCAGCTTGCCCAGCTAGCTTGTGACTCAATATGGAGGTAAATTTGCCTTTCAATACAACACTGTTCCTTAAACAACACTGTTCACTGGTCAAGTTCCTCTGTTTGTGCTCCTACTTGTCATTGTCTCTTTTAAAGAACAGAATTCAAAAGACAGCAAACATACTTCGGGTGTGTACAGACTGGAACAGAGGACAGTGACATTGCTATTGTCCTTTGCTTGGACACTCAAATCCTTGGAACACTACTGGAGAATATACCGACACCCTCGAAGCCGCCTCACTCCCCATACAGGGCTTTAGTCCAAGCTCCTGGTTCGTTTTCCCGTGAGCTGAAGCTACGACATTTTCACCACATGTGCTTGTACATTCTCATTCTCTGAGACCCAGTATGGGACTTCGCCCATGTCTATCCCTCTTAAACTAGTCAGCTCTAGCCAGAATCACAAACATAATATTCAGTGACTCAGCATCTCTTTCCTAAGTACTAATCTTCCGAACTCATAAGTATGGTCTGACCTCTTCAATTGATCCCGTGTCATAAAAGCCATTATCTGTTGAACACAGAAAAGACATGAAAAGATCATGTCTGAGGAGCTGATCTAGAGCTGCCCTTAAATTAATTTCAACATGAGGCCTTCGAAACAGATTTTATTCATAAGAGTAATTAATAGTAATAATAGGTATTACTTTCAGAATTCAGATTATGCAATAAGGACTGTGGTCAGCAACTCACAGACATCATTGCACAGTAATCCTTGCAGCCACCCCATAAACTTGGTACTGTTATCCTCTATTTACAGAAAAACTGAGACTCAGTGAAATTAAGTAACTTGCCCAATACTACATAGTAAAAGGGGCCAAAAACTCAAATTCATCCTGATTCCAAAGATGGTCCACTCTCCACAGTACCCCAGATCCTCTTCCCATAATGTGGCTAGAGTAGCAAAAGCCCCTATGCAACCCAGACTTGGCAACCTGAGTTGAAACTAGTATAACCTCAGGATAGGTTTGTACAGGGTAGCACCTCAGTTCATACCCCGGCAGTTAAAACAGCATTGAACATTCAGCTTGAAAAACAATGATTCGATGGTGAAGAGTGCCACCTACTGACATTCATGCACCAGTAACAGGCTCGTATGGATGCCTGGATCACGGGGCTGTATGCGTACATGTCAGTAAAACAGCATCTTATCTTCAACACCTTAAGATTCTGTCTAGCTACAAAACTCAGTTCTTCTGATGTAATGGCATCTTCACAAATACTAAAGTTTGTAATTAAATTCAGCTGAATACTAAGTTATAGTTGAGGTTTTCAAACTATGGTGAAGTTACATTGGTAATATTGATTCTATATATTTGAAATAATTCAACATAAAAACTATATCACATTTTTGTGCAAAATTTGAAATAATGTGAGTTGACACATTTTAAAAATTCATCAAGAAACACAATTTTAGGCCCTGGCCAGTTGGCTCAATGGCAGAGTGTCAGCCTGGTGTGTGGACGTCCTGGGTTCAATTCCCAGTCAGGGCACAAAGGAGAAGTGCCCATCTGCTTCTCTACCCCTCCCCTTCTCACTTATCTTTCTCTCTCTCTCTCTCTCTCCTCCTGCAGCCATGGTTTGATTGGAGCAAGTTAGCCCCAGGTGCTGAGGATGGCTCATGGCCTCTGCGTCAGGTACTAAGAAGAGCTTCGCTGCTGAGCAATGGAGCATCGCCCCCTAGTGGGCATGCCAGGTGGATCCTGGTCAGGGTGCATGCGGAAATCTGTCTCTCTGCCTCCCCTACTCTTACTGAATAAAAAAAAAAGAAACACAATTTTAAAACTGTGTTTATTCCACTGCCACAAATATCGGTCATCCTTCTCGGTATCATGTCAATTACAATAGAATTTACCAGCCTTAGGGTCTCCACAGATGATTTTGATGTATATTGTGCTGTTACTTTATGCACTCATGATTACTTAGAAATTTAATTATTTTTATATTACATAATGATTTCATCCAAGTTTTCATTAAATGGTGGCAATAAGGTCAGTGTTTAAAAAGCTGCCCCCAAATCAGCACTTACGAACCAAAGATTAAATGTAATAAAATCTTTTGAAAAAAGTCAAGTGAACTCCACGGTACCCCAGGCCTTTCATTTAAAGGAATTCAAAAAATATTAGCATTAATGCTCCGAAATAAAAAGCATCATTAAAGTAAAAATGCACTACAATGAAAGTAGAGGTCTTCATTCTAAGAAACCATAAGCCCCCTCCCTCTGTTACTCCTATGAAAAACTGTACTTGGATTGAGTGCATGGATCTCTCCCATAAACACTATTCTTTCTTTTTTAAAATGCCATTACCAGAAATAGAAATAACAGAAGTTATAAGAATATGCTTAAAGGTACATTTCTACCCCCCACATCCCTTCTTCTCCTACCTGTATGGAAAACAAGTTTATAACAGCTTTCTAGAGTCCTTGGAAGGGGAAAAAGAAGCCTGGAAAGAGGTAAGAAGATCAGAAATTGGAGAAAATGCTCCCTCTTTCTGGGAGAAATAAATAACTATAAACCAAGAAGTAACCTCTTTCCTCATTTCTAAGTGGCTGGACTTGATCAACCCTAAAAGCACAGCACATCCTTAAGGGGGACTTGGCCTGAGCCCTGTTCCTTAAGTAATAAACTCATTCCTTAGGTGAGTTGTTTTTTTTTAAACCATGGCTGCCATCCATTAGCAGGCCATGAAATAATTAAGTGGGATGTGACCAGCAATTTTAGAAAGAAATACAATAGGGTAAGATAAAATTTTAGAATAAAGCACACATTAGGAGAAGTATTGAATATTTGCTGAAATTTTTGCTTCACAGAACACGTTTTGGGTGGCAATGTAAACTTATTTTTACTGTGGATTGAGAATCACTACCTAGGATAATAGCCCTGCATGGGCCAGCGCTGAGAAGGGCCCGTTTCCGCCCGATCCCTCCCATGTAGGCCACTCGGCACCCAGATGATTTATTAATCAGCTGTAAGTGCTAACCAAGTTAATAGAACCATCCGACCTTGAAGAGAAACTCAAGGCAAGATAAGACATTTTTATGGGTCCAAGTATAATAATATTTCATTCTACTGTTTCTTGCCAATGAGTAATAAATACTAGATCCCTACTGTTTGCACTGTGTGCCCTGTGATTATTCCCAAAGTTGAGTAGACATTAAACGTCTTCAACCAAAACCATTAAATGAATACAAATGTGAACTGCATTCCCTGGATGTCTTCTAATATTTAAATGTCTAAAAATGGCATTACTATTTTATAAAAGCAAAAAGAGGCATTTAAGCTTGAAGGATATGAGGAAAGAATAAGATGAACCAAGTAACAAACATCCAAAATATGGAACTCAGCAGAAAGACTGCTGGAAAGTACACAAGGCTCTTATACCCGACCAAGAACCTAAAAGAAAAAAAGATAAACACAGGTATTAGTGAAAACACATATGACTCATATTAATTTTAGTTCTAAATTCCCTTAAATAATAATAGTAATAATGATGATTCCCTCAAATACCAACAACTTTCACTTAGTGATGCTTACTGTGTGCCACTTTCCACACGGTAACGAGCCCAACATCATCACCACGCCATTTACACGTGAGAAAACTGATACACAAGGGCTCTCAAGTGACTGTGCTAGTTCTTCCAGCTCACTTCTACATTACTTGATTCCCAATCACTTTACATTTTCAATACACCTTTTTTAATTTCTATTCAAAAATATCATGTTTGTATTTCTCTTGGGGGACACAGCATATGTTCAAATACTCCAAAAGTCAAATTTTTCAGTATTTGGAGATCCACCTTCACATCTAACAAGCTTCTTCTAGAGCAGGGGTCCCCAAACTTTTTACACAGGGGGCCAGTTCACTGTCCCTCAGACCGTTGGAGGGCCACCACATACAGTGCTCCTCTCACTGACCACCAATAAAAGAGGTGTCCCTTCTGGAAGTGCGGCGGGGGCCGGATAAATGGCCTCAGGGGGCCGCATATGGCCTGCGGGCCGTAGTTTGGGGACACCTATTCTAGAGGCTAGAAGCATAATTTAAAAACATAACCTTAAGCCCTTTCATCCCATAACCAGCTGAGATTTTTCAGTAAAAATATACTTGCAGTAATTAAATAGTACAGTGAGCTCCTTCATTTGTAAGAGTCTGTTTACTTCTGACAGGCGTCACATAGCAGCCTGGATCAATAAGCAACTGCCCCTGGAGCCTAATAATAATAGAAGTTTGCAGCTGCTCACCTTCACAAAATCGGGACTCTACAGAGGACTGTGAGAAATATAAAAGCAGTATGGATAAAGTTGCCATATGCATTTGTGCCCGTCTGAATTGTATCCATCTGCCAAGTCTCACATATGAAGTCCTCAACTCACTGTCATCAAAGACAAAAGCTTTCCAATACATTTTTTGTAATGTGGGTTTTTACTAAAATAGACAAAATCTCAACTGCCCGTATTCAGTTAGTAAATGCTGCCCTTGTTTTCCTCTAGGAAAAACAGAAGTGATGATTGTGATACCTGGTGATTTGGCTTAAAACTTATTTGGAGACTGAGTCAGTCCAATTAGTGGAAAATGAATGAATATCTCTAAGTCACAAGTTTTCTGAATAGCAGACAATTTAGGCATTTTGCTATTTTCCAGAAATTTGAGCTTTTACTTTGCATTTAAGTTCTAATTCATTTCCAGCCAACTGTTCTGCTCTTGAGTGACCAAATAGTAAGATTCCTCCAACACTTTGTTTTTTCCTCATGACAAAAGCAGCAAATGCTTATTTCAGAAAATGCTGGCAAGCATAAGAAGAGCCTAGGCATCTCATAATCACAGCCCGAAGAGAGCACACTATTTCCTTTCAGTCTTTTTCTATGGATGACCATTACCGTTCCCTTTGACTCAGGAGAGAAGTCTCCTGCTTGCATGGGCCTTACATTCCAGGAAACGGGGACTAAGTGCTGAGAAGAAAACCAAACGGGATGTCAGGAAAGGCCTCATTTAGGAGGCGGTGTTGGAACTTAGGCCTGAATGAAACATCTCCAGCTTCGCAACAATCAGAACATGTCAGACAAAAACACAAGCAAAAGCCAAGGCCCTTGGTGGGATGGGCTTGATGTGTTCTAGAAACAGAAAGAAGGTTGGAGAACAACAAAGGAAAGAGATGAAGTCAGAGCAAAGGGAATGAATCACATAATATCTCCCAGGCAAGGAGTTTGAGTTTTATTCTGAGTATAAGAAACACCCACTGGAGGGAAAGAAAACAGAAACTGATCTGCTGTTTTAAAAGACCACCCTGATTGCTAAGTGGGATGAACTAGTGGGGAGTTAAAAGGCGGAGACAGGAGGCCAGTTAGGTGCCAGTTGTGGAGATAGAGAGGACAGACCTGCTGCAGGCTGAGCAAGGACTTGGTAAGGAGCTGGCTGGGCGGAGGGAAGTGAAGGGAAGAGCAGAGGATGACAGTAACCCAAGGATTACTCACGTGAGGAACTGGGAGCCCTTTTACTGAGAAAGGGAAGAGGAGAGTGAGGTGTGATAAGATTATTGAGTATTATGTGTCAGTCATGATTCTAAACATTGCATGTGTATTAACCATGAAGTAGGTATTGTCAAATTAGTATCCTCATTTTATACACCAAGAAACTGAGGCCCAGAAATGTAAAGCAACTTTTGTTCAAGGTTGGCCTGCTATATGGTAAAGCTCTACTTGAATCTAGGCAATCTGACTCCTAACCAGTGCCAATCAGGTATAAATATTTTCCTAAAAATAGAACCATGCCATCATTACTATTTTATAACCTCTTGTGATTTAATTAGGTGTTTCAACTAAATAACATTATGAGCAGAAATAACTAGCTTAAAATGAAGTTAGATCTAGAAAAATTTTAAAAAGCAAAATTTCTAAAAAACAGGCAAAAATGCTTCAAGATGCAAGTTAGTTACACAAATCTCTCCATTATTCACCAAATAAATGATCATTTCAAAAAGTGAGCTAGGATATTTATTTTCCACCAGTGTCAATTTAATTAAATTATTGAGGTGACCAATTAGCTTTCAGTCCAATCATAAGCTACTGAGGCCATGTGATTAAAGTTAATGCAACTCAGTAAGTAAAAATCTGTGATTCCAGCTAATCGACAATAGAAAGAAATGAGCAATCAAATTAGAATGTAATAATCAGCCTTGCAAAGATTAATATACACACCTTGGGAACAAAGATGTCAGAAAAAACAGTGTTATTAGAAGACATCCTTTTAAAAGCCAAGAATCTGAATTGAAGTCCATTATGTATCCAACAGCCCACATGGTAATCACAGAAAGCATCAGCAGCAGGAAGAGCTATTAAGAGAGCAAGAATTTTAGAACTTTATGAATTTTACCTCCTAAGTATCTAATAATTACTTCTTTACAACTACTTCCTAAACACACAATAATAAGTAATACAACAGCAGAACACAGTTTTCCTTCCTTCAAAATTGCTGATTGATAAATTTGAAGTATAAGAAATTAAAAATCTTGAAAACAATATTTAAAAGTCTTACATTTTATAAAGTGTGGCTTACACATACTTTGTTTTGCTTCCCTCCCCTCAAAGAAATGCTAATCATTTAGAAAAAGTGTTAATTACATTAAAAAAAATGATTTCTTTCAAACAGTATTACATGCCAGAAAGCAAAAAGCAAGATAGACCACACAAAAAAATCAATACACTCAAGATTTAATGAGAACATAAGTTCCAACCTGTGCACCAGATGGTGCTATCCCCTAATAAAGAGGGTTAGAAGGAACAAGTTTATAGAGAAGATGAGTTTAATTTAGCGCATGTGGCATTTTAAATGCCTATAGACATATCTAGAGGAAACCCAAGAAGCGGTGAGAAAAGCAGGTCTACCATTCAGGATAAAACATGGAACTCATCAGCATGTAGGTGGGAAAGCCCTGAGTGAACAACATCCCAAGGACTACATATAGGTGCAAAGGGGCAGAGGCTTGGCCAAAGCAAACATTTAAGGAGAAAGAGCTAAGTCCTCAAAGGTAATTAAGAAGGTGTGAGCGTGTGACCAGAAAGGCAGGATGAAAACCAAGAGAAAGAAAGGTCCCAGAGTGGAGGAGAGTTTTAAGAAGGGAGTTGTTCTTGGCGTCAATGTCACACAGAGGTCAAAGACTGAAAGACTGAAAGACTGAAAGATGTCCTGGCAAAGGTAAAAGAATAAAAGTCTATGAACCAACGGTGTGACTATCTGCACTGAAGCTGGGACCACATTTTTACAATGCAGCAGACACGACCCTGGAAGCAAGCAGGGTTTTTTCAACAGCAAAGGGAGAAAACATATTCTGTCCTACCTCCTTCTATTTTACTTCTCTGAACCATTTTCTAGGGATAGATCATTTCAAATGATATCAGATCTTTAAAATCCTTCCAAATTAGATTGTATACCACAAAGTGAGCAAATTTAAATATTTTTAAAAAGGTATTAGAATCTACAATGTAATTTCAGAACAGAAATGAGAATTAAATATGAATCTCAAAAGTTTAACCCCAGATACAACACTCATTCAACAACTATTCCAGTGCACACACACATATGTAGGCGCCTGGGACACATCAATGAATTTAAGGTCTTTCTCTCATGAAGTTTAAATTCTAGCAGGGGAAGACAGACAATTGAACTAAGTGAATTTTATAGTATATAAAAAGCTGAACCACACAGGGCGTTGGAAGCTATAGTAAGAACTTCGTCTTTTATTCTGGGAGAAAAGGGGAGACACAGGATTCTGAGCAGGTGAATGATAGGATCTAATTTACATTTCATCTGGCTGCTCTGTTGAGCGCAGACTATAAGTGAGAAGGGGCAGGAAGATGCAGACAACTGCAGTAATTCACATGAAAGATAGTGGTGGCTCCACCAAAATGCCATTGGTGGAGTGGTGAGAAGGCGTTAGTTGCTGGATATATACTGAGAGCAGAACTAGCCAATATGTTTTCCTAATGGTCTCGCTACATGGGATGACTAAGAAAAGACACAGGTGACTGGAAAGCTGGAGTGGCCTCGTGCTGAGATGTGGAACACTATGGATGGAATAGTTGAGGGGGGAGATCAGGAGTTCAGATTTGGATATGCTACATTGGAGATGTCTATCAGACACTGAACTGGGTAAGCCATGCAGATAACTGGGAGATCCAAGTCTGGAAGGGTCTGAACCTGCAATAACTTAGAGAGTTATCAATATATAGGTGGCATTTCAAGCCACAGCAGTGAATGAAATCACTAATGGAATGAATACATATAAAAGAAGTCCAGGGACAGAATCCTGGGGCACCCTATCGTGCGGGGTGGGGATGAAGCAGAGGAGTTGGCAAAGGAGACTGAGGAGTAACCTTTACTTCTTTCTTTCTCTCTCCAAACACCTAAATGCACCCTCTCAAAAGAAATCTGGTGTCTGTTAAGTTAGAATCATTCTGAAAGCATAGTTCCTAATTATTATTAGATAAGATGATAATATCTATCTTATATTCCATTAAAAATGGAATCAATTCAAAATCTCATTTTAACAATTTGAATTACATTCACTATCATGACTTGGATTTGCTAGCCATTTATAAAAACAAGTTGAACTTCATTTTTAAGTTTAGGAGAACACCATTCAGAATTGCCAAGTTAAAAAAGAGGTGTGCCTGACCAGGCGGTGGTGCAGTGGGTAGAGCGTCGGACTGGGATGCAGAGGACCCAGGTTCGAGACCCCGAGGTCACCAGCTTGAGCGCAGGCTCATCTGGCTTGAGCAAAAGCCCACCAGCTTGAACCCAAAGTTGCTGGCTCCAGCAAGGGGCTACTCAGTCTGCTGAAGGCCCACAGTCAAGGCACATATGAGAAAGCAATCAATGAACAACTAAGGTGTTGCAACATGCAATGAAAAACTGATGATTGATGCTTCTCATCTCTCTCCGTTCCTGTCTGTCTGTCCTTGTCTATCCCTCTCTCTGACTCACTCTGTCTCCGTTTAAAAAAAAAAAAAAATTTAAAATAGAGGAGTAAAATTAGGATTTTACCTCTTGAAATTTCAGATTATTTTTATTTTATGAGTGACATCACATGCTTCAAGTTTGCAACCCAGTGACTTTTAAAGTCTAATTCCAGATGATTTTAACAAAACATTTTGAATGTTACTATTTTCCTTTTGAAAAATAATTAATAAGGAACAAGTTCTTTAACAAAAGTTTCCATATAATTCCTCCCATAAAGTACCTTTCCTTTTGCTTAGAAAACTCTAAACCCTTTGCATTTCAATTCATTCATTAAATAAATGTGGAAGGACACCATGATATTCACAATATAACGTGGTTTTAGAGCCATCTAGCTCAGGACAAGTAATACATTACCAAAGAAAGTGCCAAATTTCCAGCTTTGGGTTATGGAATGCCTGGGAAAGATAGAATCAGCAGCAGAAAAAAATGCAGCTCTCCCCAGTCTCTGGCTGCCTTACAGAACAAACACAAAGAAAACTCAGTTCTTAGAGACCAGGGCCCACATGAAAATACCTCGCACTTCTGTAGCCACCTCCAAAGTCTGAACTTTTTGTTGGCTCTCATTTTGGCTTCTGTTTTTAGCATGTGAACAATGAGCTGATTTTTATTTTGGAGAGCCATATCAAGAGGTGTTTCTCCCTAAAAAAGAAAGAGAAAAAGTTCAATCCCATTTTTGATGTAGTATGGGTATATTAGACATTTTTTAAACTTACCAGAATCATAGACTCAAATATTTATTCAATAACCAGCTACCAATATCCTGTGGTAACTGAAATCATATGTGTAGCTTACCTTTACATTAACTTATCAATCCTCTAACTGAAGATATAATAAACGAAAGGAGACAAATACCTGTTCATACCTTAACATTTTGGATATCCAGGCTGGAACCAGCTTCCAAAAGTTTATCAACTGCAGTAACATTTCCTGCTGCCACTGCCCAGTGAAGTGGGGTGTTTCGATGTACTTTATCAACCACATTGAGAGAAGGATTAAACTTTAAAAGAAACCCAGTCGGTTCTGACCTGTTTCAAAACAATAAAATACCGAGGGCTATTAGAGAAGTTAATGATTTGACAGGTAAATACAAATAACCCAGCATTTAAGTTAATATATCAATTAACAAATCAGTAAGTTCTCTTTGTGTAGAGTTCTATTGTAGATGCTAACAGTAATGATGCACACTCCCTAAAAAAAAGTATCTTTTCATTAAGTAACAATCTCCTACTATAGAAATAATATAATTTTCACATAAATACAATGAAGTAACTGCTTTGGTTTTTCAAACTTTACTCTCATGTTTTTGTTCTATTGGTTACCATTTCCTTTTAAATTATACATTCAACTTTGCCCAATATTAGATTATATGTTATTTATTTAATAAAAACTGAATGTACAAAATTATATTTGAGGAGATAAACCAAAAGCTAACGTCATATTTTCCCAAATCTATTATTAAATAAAGTAAGTATAAATAATACCTTAAAATATGTTTATCTTAGAAAGTTATGGACTAGAAGGCAGAATTCAATAAAATATTTTTGTTTTATTGTTAATACCTTCTCTTCCTTCATGAGTGCTTCAGATTCTGTTAATAAAATATTCTACTTTACGCTATCAAGATTTTTTTTTTTTTTTTCATTTTTTCTGAAGCTGGAAACAGGGAGAGACAGTCAGACAGACTCCCGCATGCGCCCGACCGGGATCCACCTGGCACGCCCACCAGGGGCGACGCTCTGCCCACCAGGGGGCGATGCTCTGCCCATCCTGGGCGTCGCCATGTTGCGACCAGAGCCACTCTAGCGCCTGAGGCAGAGGCCACAGAGCCATGCCCAGCGCCCGGGCCATCTTTGCTCCAATGGAGCCTTGGCTGCGGGAGGGGAAGAGAGAGACAGAGAGGAAAGCGCGGCGGAGGGGTGGAGAAGCAAATGGGCGCTTCTCCTGTGTGCCCTGGCCGGGAATCGAACCAGGGTCCTCCGCACGCTAGGCCGACGCTCTACCGCTGAGCCAACCGGCCAGGGCTACTCTATCAAGATTTTTAAATAGGAAACCTGACTTTAGAGTTATGGGAAAGAAGACAAAATGCTTTCTAACAAAATTCTAGCCCTAGCCCCACCCCTCCATGAACGAAAAGAAAATGGCACCAGAACAAACTCAATTCCTAGAAAAGAAGTCCAAAATAAAAGCAGAATCAGAAATTGAGCATGACATTGGAAACAAACTGATAAAGGGAAAACCTATGGCATACACTTGAAGAAAAGAAAAACAGAAGTTGGACTGTATGGTGGTCATTAATCACATGTGTTTATAAACGAAGTACACAGAAAAATCTAAATATGTAAGTGCTTGATGTGAACATATAAACTATTATCATAGACTAGTTATAATCAGTATTTTTAGAGCAGTCAACAATGTCAAAGAACCTCAACATTTAATGTTTTCTTTCTTTTCTTTTTTTTTTTTTTTTGTATTTTTCAGAAGTTGGAAACAGGGAGGCAGTCAGACTCCCACATGCGCCCGACCAGTATCCACCTGGCACACTCACCAGGGGGCGATGCTCTGCCCATCTGGGGCGTTGCTCTGTTGCAACCAGAGCCATTCTAGCGCCTGAGGCAGAGGCCACAGAGCCATCCTCAGCGCCCGGGCCAACTTTGCTCCAATGGAGCCCTGGCTGCAGGAGGGGAAGAGAGAGACAGAGAGGAAGGAGAGGGGGAGGCTTGGAAAAGCAGATGGGCACTTCTCCTGTGTGCCCTGGCCAGGGATCGAACCCAGGACTCCTGTACGCCAGACCGATGCTCTACCACTGAGCCAACCGGCCAGGGCAACATTTAATGTTTTCTAGAAAGCAAATTTATCATCTAAATTTCAAATTATAAGAACATTTAAACTTGTGGCCATTTTTTAAAAAATGCAAACTAAGAAACATAAGTCATGCTAGTTAGTATATGCTATAAAATCTCTACTTGTTTTGTAAGAAAATTATTTTCTTATAGTAGTTTTCAAAATTTTCCCCTAGGCTATCAGAAAAGAGAAAGTTTATTTCAATAGTGCTTTTCTAAATACAACTACATAGAAAGGCCATATCAGCTCTGGCCAGTTGGCTCAGTGGATAGAGCACTGGCCCAGCATGTGGACGTCCTGGGTTGGATCGCCGGTCAGGGCCCATGTGAGAAGCAACCATCTGCTTCTCTTTCCCTTCTTCTCCCCCTTTTCTCTCTCCTCAGTGACCTAATTGGTTTGAGTGTCAGCCTCAGGTGCTGAGGATAGCTCAGTTGGTCTAGGCATAACCATCAGGCACTTGAGGATAGCTCAGTTAATTCAAGCATTGGCCCCAGATGGGGGCTAGCAGGTGGATCCTGGTTGAGGCACATGTAGGAGTCTGTCTCTATCTCCCATCCTCTCACTTAAAAAAAATATATCCATATCATAGTCATAGGGTAGAAACTCATATTTTATCTTTTAGAATGTAGTATTATTTATTCTAGATTAAGACACTTAAAATTATATACACAAAAAAAGAAATTGTCAGAACCAAGAATCAGAATGAGGCAATTCAATTAAATTCACTTACCCAAGTACTTTGTGAGCTGATAACATGAGAGGTGTCTGCCCATTTAAATCTGTCATATTCACACTCTGTGCAAAAAGAAGAGTCAATCAGCTTAACTATAGACCCAGTCAAAATTCTCTTTCTTAATAGAAGTTTCTCTTTGATGCAGTAACACTACTATTATGTCTATAAGGGGGGTTCAAATATCATTTGAATAAAAGAATGCTCTGCTTCAGAGCCACAGGATAAAAACCCATTGATTTATACAGAATATATATATTTTTAGATTTTTATTTATTTACTCATTTTTATTAGAAAGAGAGAGAGAGAGAAGAAAGAGATAGAACAGGGGTAGAAGCAGGAAGCATCAACTCCCATATGTGCCTTGACCAGGCAAGCCCGGGGTTTCGAACTGACGACCTCAGCATTCCAGGTCAATGTTTTATCCACTGTGCCACTACAGGTCAGGCTATACAAAATATTTTTAAAGGAACTATCTGAATATATGATTTAAAGTGTTGTATAATGTGAATGGAAGACAGCTAAGGGTAAAAGAAAAACGATAATCACCATCAAATATAAGAGACTTTAGAAGTAAAGACCTTAGATGTCATCTAGTTTAGAACTTAACTGACACATTAATTCATATTATCACCTTTTACACGAAGTCATTCAGTCTCTACTCAAACACTTCCAGTAATAGAGATCTCCCTACCTTCTGAGGCAACTCATTTTATTTTTTGGATCTATCCTATTATGTTTTAAAAGGTAACAAGTAAAAAATTCTTTTCAATTTTATAGAATATATATAAAAAAGAGAAATCATATATCCCTTTCATAAAATGGTCCAGGTTCAAGGTATATAATTAATGATTCCAACCAACCTAAAAAAAAAAAAATGAGTTTCAAGGGCCTCAGAGGAATACAACGTGGGAAGGAACCCAGAGAAGCAGAAAGGACTCCTCCTCAAACATCTTTCCAAAGTGAGCCACAGGAGGTTATAATTATTCTACTTCAATTGGCTAAGGCTGAGAGAAAGTGCTTATTTAAACATGTTTCCATACCTGTTATAGGCAAGTCTGCTAACATATAAATTACTCTGCTAAGAGAAAGCATATCCCAGACAAATATAGCTGACAGTGAAACTCTGCCAATAACCTGTAATTTAACCTGCGCCATAAATAGATGCCTCTTAAGGCAAATCATTTTTCATGGAATTACTTCAGAGAACAATAAGAAGCATACATTCAAATTGGTCTCCCATTTAGGCTGAAACAATGAGAGCAATGATGGGTTAAATCTACAGAAGAAAAATAAAGGCTTTGAAGTCATGTTTTTTAAAATCTCTCAAATTGCCAAGGTCATAAGGCAAAATATTACAGGCTTACAAGTTTCAGAAACATCTATTATATGTTACTGAGCTAAATGACCTGTCCTTTTTGCTCCAGTGAAGCTAGAAACAAGTATTAAGACTTACTGAGACTAATATTTGAATATCTGGGTACCTATAACTTCTACTTTAAAAATGAGAACAGACTACTAATCATCACCCTAATCTCTTCAGATTTGCAATAGCTGGAGTATAAGATATATTTCAAAATATACCTGTCCCTTTGAGATGAGATATGCTATAATGGGCATGTGTTGAAATAATACTGCCAGGTGGATGCTGCTGAATCCTTCTCCATCGATGAGAGTGGGGTCTGCACCACACTGTAGTAATAATATGACCATAGGGAGATGCCCTTGTCTGTAAGTAGAGTAAATACAGTAATTATACTGTATTCTGTAGCATGCAGGAAAATAAAATTCAGAGAGAAATTGATATCCCTAAGACATGAAGGGTTAGTTAGTAAAATTTTAAAACTCTGGAGATTCTCTAAATGTCTTTTACTTAGATGCTCCAAACTTGGATCTGGACCGCCCTTCTCGAGTGCAGGTAATAACCTTAATAGCCTCCCAATCTACCTTATACCCTATGTTGCTACCATCTATAACTAACTTTATAAGACTGATATTAAAATGTAAACTTTAAAACCACTTAGACTTCACTGTTGCTACTTTAAAATAATCATGAGCCAGATATGCTGCGATATAACATTCAGACTGCAGTTATACTGTGATAATATTATGCTTAGGAACTAGATATTTTTACACTTGAATACGGCTCATTTCCACATAAAGCACTGTACCTCAGTAGCTTAAAAGGGATGAGTTAACCCTAAATTCTTCAAAAGTCTTGGCTATGGAGACAAGACTCAATTCCTTGTCTTAAATGAACAATTATTCACGTTAGTTTCAGGTTCATGTCAATCCCACCAAGCACAGAGAATGGAGTTAAAATGAAAAATTAAGAAATTGTTAAATAGCAAGATAGGCACTTATTAACTTCAGCTTCACATGGCTACTACAAACCAGAGAAAAGAACTGATTGAATTTATAGTTCACTGAACTATATTTTATCCATTTGATCAAATATAAAAGATTTATTTAAAGTATAAGACACATATCACTTTGAGCACCACAGTAGAGTCTTAATTTAAACACAAAACACTTGTCTTTGGAAACTCTTTAAAGCTGTATTTATTTATTTATGTATTTTAATTTTTTCCATGAAGGGGGAAGAAAACGTCTTTCAAATGGTCTGTAACTGCAGTTTCCAATATGGGGGTTATTAGCCATATGTAGCTATTTAAGTTCAAGTAAGTTAAAATTAAGTACAATTTAAAATTCAAGTCCTTAGTTACATTAGCCTCATTTCACATATGGCTAGTGGCTACCACATTAAATAGCATAGAATAAAACATTTCTATCTCACAGAAAATTCTATTGGGAAATGCTAATCATTAACGTTCAAAAAATAAACAAGTCACTTGACCCTGAATAGCAATCTCAGCATACAGGAAACCTTTACCTGATGGCCCAGTGAAGAGGAGTTGAATTTAAGTCTCCACCCAACTGATCTACCACAGCACCTTTTGAAATATAAAACCTATTTAAAAACATAGATAAAAATTAGATTTAAAACTTAAAATTCATGCTGAGAAAAAAAACACATTAACTTTTCTTAATAAATGTATTAGAAAACAGAAACTATAATAAAAACACTCCCTATAAACACTCAGATTTACATAAGTCTGAAGATTTGTACAACACCATCAAACAGAACCCTAGTGAAATATTCATAGCATATAAGTAACAACTACTGCTATCATGAGCATTTTATTACAACTCACATACCAAGCACGTGATAATTACTCTGCATATTCTAATTACCACAACACTCTTAAAATGGTTTATATTCAAAAGGTTTAGGATCACACACTCTACTTAACTTGCAAGAAAAAAGGTGAAATTATGTCCATTTATACAGTATAGTTTAAAATTAGGCTTACCATATGGGAATGAATTCTAAAAGAATTAAAAATTAATTTGAAATCCTTCCAGAAAAGCCAGATAATTTGAGTGTTTTGCTCTCTATTTTTGGCGGGGACAGATATGATACACTGTATGAGTGACTCTATAAGGCAGTGGTAGTCAACCTGGTCCCTACCATGCATTAGTGGGCGTTCCAGCTTTCATGGTGGACGGTAGCGGAGCAACCAAAGTATAAATAAAAAGATAAATTTAACTATGGTAAGTTGTTTTTTAAAGATTTATTCTGCCAAACTTAGCAAAAATCCAACAGAATACTTGGTAAGTAATTATTATTATATGCTTTTAACTTGCTGTAACTCTGCTTTATAAATTTTATAAAGTAAAGTTACTTCCCTACTTTATAAATCACTATTACTGTGAAACCAGTGGGCGGTTAGAAAATATTAGTACTATCAGAGATACAAAAGTGGGCGGTAGGTATAAAAAGGTTGACTACCCCTGCTAATAAGGTATTTATTTTCTTCTGTGGTTTACAAGAATTAATTTCATTATTTCAAAGTTGTGCTTCATATATCATATAATCAAAAAGGGGTTTGCCTGTCTGAGTGTTTATTTTAAATTTTAGTATTGTTTTATTTTCTTAAACCTCAAGGACTTAAACTATGTATGATACAAATAATACATATTCACATACATACATTTTACACGCTAAGATATAAAAGAAACAAAAAACAATGAGTGAGCACTAGAGCTTTATGAAAAAATATTCTCTACAATCTGACACATGCCTACTTAAATGCATATTTCATATTTAGTATTTTTAAAAAAGGTTAAATTATCCCCTACCCACCCAGTCCTCCTGGCATTACTACAATGTAAGATATTTCAATGTTTCTTCTAACCTACATGAAACTTTCTGTTCTATCCTGAGAAAGTTTATCTTAACCTTTTTCTTTTCAAAAAACATTCAATTTCATTGCCTGGACTTGATCTTTACGATGGGCCCAGAGGCTTTATCTCTTTCCTTTTGGGCCAATGACACTCCTGGGCTGGTTGATGTCCAAGGTCCTTTGTGTCGTTCTGGTAACTGATGTGTGCAGCACAGAGTTTCAGGGATTAATTTTCAATAAAGGACTACAGATAGTCCAACATTCAAACTGTATTTCCCCATGTATAAGACGCATTTTCCCCCCAGAAAAATTTGGGGTCTAAAAACTGGGTGCATCTTATAAAGTGGTTGTAGATTTTTTTACTTGCATTTCCTGCTTTTTTGCGCTTGTTTTTGCACTCATTGTTGAAGACAGTGATTCATCATCAGACACAGGTGAGGACAAGCTAATAGATGGGAGTTTTGACAGTGATGAGGAGTTGTATGAATTTTATGATGAATAGAACTTGAGTTCAATAACTTTATGCAATACATTTTTTTCAAATTTCGGGCCCCTAAATTAAGGTGTGCTTTATACATGGGATTGTCTTCTACATGGGGAAACACGGTGACTGTGGTGAAGGAAAAGACAAATGAAGGAGATCTAGAATCATAAATATACAGTTACTAAACATATACCCCATCTTACCTTACAAGATCCAGCCTGTTGTTAATGGCAGCCCAGTGAAGGAGGGACACATTTTCTTTGTCTGGTTGCCTGACATCATATCCGGCTTCCACCAACTCTTTACATCGTTCAAAAATCCCATATCTCAAATAAAAAAATAAAGAACATAGTTTATACCATTAAAATTATTTCAAATATCAAATCCCTTCCTTTTGCCATGTCTTTATCCAATCTTTTAGTCAACACAGAAATATATTAACAAAGATATACACAAAGAGGCCATATTATAAAGCCAAACAACAAAAGTAAAGCAGATTTACTAACTGATCAGATTAATCCATTAGAATAGAACTTGATTTTCTAAAATAAACTTTAACATTCACATTTGCCCTCCTTCAATAAATTTCATTTAATCCTCCACTATGTGCCAGAAATGTATGGTGCTGATTCCTGAATATAATCCTATCCTGAATCAAACCAAGCCTATGCAATGACCTCAAAATTAGGGAAAGAGACTAAAACTTGGAATGAGATAAATTCAACAATAAAATATAAACATAGTATATAAGGTATAGCAAAGGAAGAAGTGCTCAGATGTCCTCAAGGGGATGTAACAGGGTACATGAACTATGTTTGTATACTGAAGGGAGGGCATTTCAGGCAGAGGGAACAGCATGTGCAAAAATCAGAGATGTGAACCTGCATAGGAGTTCAGAGAAATATAAGCAATTTAACTGAGGAAGGATAAAGCAAAAGAAAGAATCGCAAGAGATGAGGCTAGAAGAAATAGGAAAAAACTGCACGGGCCTTCTCTGCTATGCTTTGAAGTTCATACTTCATCTATCACTCAGAGGGTACCCACTGGAAGTTTTAAAGAGGGAAGCATTAAGGCTGAGCTTTAAGAAAGATCAATTAGTGGCAATGTGGAAACTACTTTGAAGGGGGTGGGGGGCAGACTGAGATACCAGGTTAGAAGCTCTAGCAATAAATATAGGTGAGAAGCAATGAGAGCCTAGAGGGAGAGAGGCAATAGGAAGGGAAAAGAGGGATGGAGTTGAGGAATATTTAAGAGAGTTATTTAGTTAACTATCAGAATGAGAAACAGGCGAGAAATATCTCTTTTTAATGTTATAACCTTTAAAATAATTCATTAGCAATATTTATTTTCAATAGGAACTATTAAGTCCCAATTGACCAATTAGCACTTTCTTTGAGACTTATGCCTATTTAGAGATCTGAAAGTTTCAATAGGCCCTCAAGGGTCAAAATCAAACCAAATCATAGACCTGTTTCCCATACTATAAAATTAAATCATTTCTGCCTCACCAAAATGTGTGTGTGTCTCTATCTGTCTATCTTTATGGCATTTTTAAGAAATGTATAACCATCTGACAATGCTAAATGAAAATATTAATAAGTTGTTGATAATGATATATATATATTTATATTTTTCATCTTTTAAATTTCAACTTTAACATTCTACTGGAAAAGAAATATTCTCTTTATGTGAGAAATATAAGAGTATACCCTAATGCAAATTTTTGTGGTTTAGAAAATATATACAAACATACATATATATCCTGGATTTTGCCTTTCCAAATCTACCTAAAGATCTTCCCATATCATTTAAGGTCTAAGACCTCAAAGGAATTTTTAGAAAAAGATATAAAATGTGAGCTTTTAATTTCCTGTGAGTGTAGCCTAATTGTTCACATTTATCTTATAGAACTTTAGCAGTAGCAGAGAAACATTTAAACATTTCCATTCTAATTAAAGCAAGTATTTACCTTAAGAACATGCTGACCTTCATATAAACATAATAATATAAACAATATCAAATAATATTCACCTAAAGTGTGGTTCCCAGGGCCTCTAGAAATCATATAAGTTAATAATCAGAATATCCAAATCACTGTCAATTATTTTTTAATTAACATAAATAATACATCAGTCTATGTTAAGTTCCAACAGGCTAACTCAGGGGTCAGGAACCTATGGCTCGCGAGCCAGATGTGGCTCTTTTGATGGCTGCATCTGGCTCACATATAAATCTGTAATTAAAAAAATAATGTTAAAAATATAAAACATTCTCATGTATTACAATCCATTCATTTCCTACCGCTCATGTTCATGGTTGCGGGTAGCTGGAGCCAATCACAGCTATCCTCCGAGACAACAACAAATTTTTATTGGATAATGCGTAACATACACAATTGTTGTATGGCTCTCACAGAATTACATTTTAAAATATGTGGCATTCATGGCTCTCTCAGCCAAAAAGGTTCCTGACCCCTTGCTTTTGACAAAAATAGTATCAAATTAGTGTGGTAACAGTTCCTTTCACACTGATTAGAAGCTCTGATGATCAGATTTATATTTGATTATTAAGAAAATGGATTACAAATCAATAAAACTCAATAGTTAAAATATTTCAAAATATATTCAATGGCAAGAGGTGGGTGGATGTTAATAATCAATGAGACTCACGAGGGTAAGAATATTGGAAATGATTTAACACAAATACCCACATTTGAAGATCTTGAGGGAAAATTTTCAAAACATATTTTCACTTTGGTGCAAGCAAAACAATCAACTATATGTTTCAAGTGGTCAGAAAACCTATTTCTACTTCACTTACTTTTTTCTAGAGCACTCAGCACAATAGGTACATAGAACTCAATAAATAAGTATTTAAAATATCCATAAATGTGTGAATTGAGATTTTTCCATCCCACCTACATATTTAGGTTGTAGTATAAAAGACTCAGATTTGTGTTTCAAACTCAGAATCTAGTTTTAGTGTCACTTAAAATCATTCATTGACTCAAGAAGTATTTCCTGGGCACCTAATATAAGAGGTAACTGTGCAAAAGCAGAGGGGCTACAAAGATGAAAGAGATAGCTTTTCTAAGTAGCTGCTCACAATTTCATGAAAGAGACTGGCGACAAACAGCTATGGTGCTCTGTGGTAAGTGCTCTAATGCTGGTATGACGGACATCCTGGCACTAGACTAGGAAGTGAGTTGGGTTTACACTGGAGAGGCATGAATGCACTTGCATTATTATAATTCAACAGAACATAAGGCTAAAGCAAAAAACTGGGAAGACTTACTGAGTAGCTTTTACAATGTCACAGTTACTAGAGTCCTCTATAAGAGGAAGAGCTTCTTTTGCCTTGGCAAGTTCTTTGTTTTCATGTGCACAGACTCCGTGTCGACAAAGTCCTGGAGGGTGGGGGCCATGGCTGTCATTCCTGCACTGGAGAGTGGGAGTGATTTGAAAAAGCACAGTAAGAGAATTAATGTCACATTCAACCACTTAACAAAAAAGTGCTACTACCAACAATGGCTATGTTATTAAGTTAGAAATTTTTTGAGTCTTAGAGTTGTATCGAAGGAAAGATTTCCAACTTAATTCTCTTCACTAGGACTAGATGCTTAATATTAGAAAACTCCAAATTATATGTATGTTTTATCATAAAAAAGGTCATCTACAAAGGCACAGATAAATCTTCATATATAAAGTGATTTTCATATGAAGCGATAAAATATCCCCTAATTTTTGTGAGCAGTGTACTTATAGTAGGTGGAAGGGCATGGCTATTGATATAAAGGTAGCCAGGACTCTACTTTGATTTTTTTTTTTTTGAGAGAGAGAGAGAGAGGAAGGGTGAAAGACACAGGAAAGGAGAGAGAGAGGGAGTGAAAGAGAGAAGCATCAACTCATTGTTCCACTTAGTTGTGCATTGATTGCTTCTCTTATGCGCCTTGACCGGGGATCAGACCAGTGACCTCGGGATCATGTTGATGACCCCATGCTCAAGCCTGCCACCCTGCACTCAAGCTGGCAACCAGATCTCAAGCCAGAGACCTCAGGTTTTGAACAGGGCACTTTGGGTTTTTCATCAGCAACCTCAGCTCTCAGAGTCAACTCTCTATCTACTGCATGGTCACCAGTCATCCAGGCCTCTGCTTTGGTAGCTGTGGCAGACACGGCCTCAAGATAATCCTCAGTGAATCAAGTTCTTGAATATGTATAACTTGAGTCCCAGGAGACGAGGAAGTGATATTTTTAATTATTTGATTAAACAATAGCCAAAAATCTTACAAATTTGATGAAAACTATAAACTCATAACTCCTAGAAGTTAAAAATACCAAGCAAGATAAACCTCAAATTCTTATACCAAAGCATATCATGATCACATAACTTAAACACAAAAATACAGAGATAATATCAATAGCAGTCTAAGGAAAAACACATATTATGTTCAAGGAACAAAGATTAGGACAGACTTCTCGATAGTAAGAGTAAAGCCAGAAGACGGAAATACAATAATTTCAAAGAACTTAACAAATTTATACTACAAGAAAAGATAAAAGAAGTCAGTCCTTCGGGGTAAAGGAAAGTAACAGCATACAGAAATCTGAATCAAAACAAAGGAATAAAGAGTGCCAGACTACATGGATAAATATGCATAATTATGTGGGTAAACATAACAGACTTTTTCTCATTTTCAAATTTCCTGATGATAGTAGAGAAAATGAAGCATACTGTTGTAAGAGATGTTATAATAGTATTTGCAGGTAGACAGTGCTACACTAAAGCATATAATGTTAACCCAACAGCAACTTCTAAATAAATAAAAGAAGCATAAGCAATAGGCTAATAGCAGAGATAAAATAGGCATATAAAAAAGATAAGAAAAAGTAGGAAAAAATGAACAAAGAACAGAAAAGAAAAAGAAAAACATACAAGATGATATCTTTACACCTGTACATGGTCTTTAAAAAAATGAGACAAAGATTGTTAGATTCGTTTAAAAACTACATGTTGTCTATAATAAACTCACTTTAAATATAAATATCATATGTTAAAAGTAAAAGGATAGAAAAAAGTATTCTATGTAAAAATTTTGAGCATAAGGAATGTAGTAGCTATAATTTCACTCATATGTGGAATCTAATAAACAAAATGATCTAACAAGCAAAATAGAGACAGACTCATAGAGAGCACGCTGACGCCTGTTAGGGAGGAGGGTGAGTAAGGGGTATAACAGGATTGAGCAAAAAAGGAGAAAAAAACTGATGAACATGGACAACAGTATGGTGATGGGGGAATGGAGGACAGTAGGGGGAATAAATGGTGATGGATGAAGACTCGGAGGGTGAACACACAATACAGTGTGCAGATGAGGTGTTGTTGAATTGGGCACCTGAAACTTGTATAATTTTGTTAACCAGTGCTACCCCAATAAATTCAATTAAAAAAAATTCAAGAAGCAAAAACTGATGGACCTAAAAAGAAAAACAGAAGATTCACAATTATAGCTGTATATTTCAACACTTCTTTCATTAACTGATAGAACAAGCAAAGAGGAAACCATATTGGATAGAGAGAATGGTAGGAATCAGAAAAGGAGAGACTTAAAGAACACCATCTATCAACTTGATATAACTGACATTTTGATAAGACTCCACCAAAAAAGATTTTTTCATATACAGACGACATATTGGGCCATAAAACAAACTTAAATAGATTGAATTCACACAGAGTATGTTCTCTGACCACATTGTAATTAAATCAGAAAGCAATAACCAAAGGATATGTAAGAAATTCCCAAATATTTGGAAACTAAGCAACACAATTCTAAATAACACATAGGTCATAGGAGAAAAAAAAACAAAAAAAAATTAAAGGGAGGGACATAAAGAAAACCAAATGAAGGGTGACAGAGGACGATTTGATTTTGGGTGATGGGTATACAACATAATCAAATGTCAAAATGATCTAGAGATGTTTTCTCTAAATCTATGTGCTCTAGTTAACCAATGTCACCCCGTTAAAATTGTCTAAATAAAACTATAAAAAAACTAGAAAATATTTTAAACTGAATGAACATTAACAACATGTCTAAGTGTGCAGGATGCTGCCTAAGCAGTGTTTAGAGTGAATTTTTAGCTTTAAATGCTTACAACACGAAAAAAAAAGAGTCTAAAATAAATGATCTAAGCTTTCACCTTAAGAATCCAGAGAAAGAAAATTAAACCCAAAGTGACAGAATGAAGGAAACAATAATGCTAGAAAAAAATTCCATGAACTACAAAAGAAAAACAATGCAGAAAAATCACTGAAACCAAAAGCTGTTTTTGGAGAAAGAATAAATCAATAAAATTGGTAAACCTCTAGACAGAATGACCAAGAAAAAAGAAGACATCAATGATAAATACCAGGTTTAAAAAAGGCAACATCAATCTATAAGATTCTAGACACTTATTAAAGAATGTGTCTATAAATAAGGCAATACTGTGAAATCTTTATATCAATAAATTCAACAACTTTTTTTTTCTTTTTGAGAGAGAGAGAAAGAGAAAGGGGCAGGGGGAGAGGGAGGAGCAGGAGGCATCAACTCTTCCCGTATGTGCCTAGATCAGGCAAGCCCGTGGTTTTGAACTGGCGACCTCAGCACCCCAGGTCAACGTTCTATCCACTGTGCCACCTCAGGTTAGGCTAAATTCAAAAACTTATATGAAATGCACAAATACCTCAAAAGACATATAAGCAGCACTCCATTAAAAAAATTGAATTTTACAACTTCCCATTAAAAACACAAAAAAGCTCCAGGCCCACATAAATTTTAACTGACAAACTTGGTAACAACACTTAAGGAAGAAATGATACTAACTCCTTCGGAAATCGAAGGAATACCTTCCAGCTCATTTTAGGAGACAGCATTATTCCAATACTAAAACCAACACATATTACGGGTAAAGAAAACTATAGACCCAATAGCCCTCATAAACATATGTAAAGAGCCTAAACAAAATAATAGCAAATCATATTCAGTAATAGATAAAAGAACAATATATATTAATATTAAAATCAAGCAATGTTTCTAAATAAATAAATGTAATTTATCATAGTAACAGAATAAAGGGAAAAAATTCTTACTTCATAAATCTGAGAAAGCTAAGAACTGTATGATACCATACATAGGTGAGACACAAAATTGAGTCTCATGGACAAAGACAGGGGTGCAGTGGTTACCAGGGGGAAGGGAAGGGTGGAGAGGGAGGAGGATGGGGGGAAGAGGAGGGGCTTAAAGAGAAACAAAATATAGGGTGAGAGAAGATGATTTGACTTTGGGTGATGGGTATACAACATAATCAACTGTCCAAAGGATGTGGAGATGTTTTCTCTAAATCTATGTACTCTGATTGACCAATATCACCCTGTTAAATTTAATTGTTTAAATTAAAAAAAAAATCTTACTTCAGTAGAATAAGTCATTTAACAAAATTCAATACTCATCTATGATAAAAATTCTTGACACACAAGGAAAAGAAGGGCACTTTTTCAACTTGATGAAGAGAATTTATAAGGCATCTACATCTACCACACACTTAATAGTAAAAGAATGAATACTTTAAAGATTGAAAAAAAGCAGTGATGCTCACTGCCACCACTTCTAATCAACAATGTACTAAAGACCTAGACAGAGTAGTCAAGGAAAAGAAATAAAATGCATACAGATTAGAAATGAAGCAAATTAATTTTTATTTGCTGTCAAATAAGTATATACATAGAACCTAAGGAATTTTTTGAAAAATTTACAGTGACATCAAAAATTATTTTGAAATATTTAAAATTATTTTATACTGAATCCTGCATTTTCAGTTGCATTCAGGGGGAAAGTCACATTAACTATCTAGCAAACCATTCCTAGAAATCAAAACTGGCTTATTTTATAATCTGGTCTTGCTCTTTATCATAAAGTTGTTAACTAGCTTTCACCCATCTCATGCACCAGACCTATATCTCTGAACTTCCACTGTTTAATTAAAAAAAAAAATCTCAAAGGATGCAAACACATTAAGAATAGAAAACTGAAAATATCTGATGTAATGTGCTTAAGTCAATTCTTCAGGAGCTCCAAAAAAAGGGGGGGGGGAGTTTAAGAAATGATAGTTTTAGCCCTGGCCGGTTGGCTCACTGGTGGTAGAGTTTCAGCCCGGTCTGCGGAAGTCCCGGGTTCGATTATTTCCAGCCAGGGCACAGAGAAGCGACCATCTGCTTCTCCACCTTTCCCCTTCTCCTTCCTCTCTGTCTCTCTCTTCCCCTCCTACAGACACAGCTCCACTGGAGCAAAGTTGGCCCAGGTGCTGAGAATGGCTCCATGGCCTCTGCCTCAGGTGCTAGAATGGCTCCAGTCGCAACAGAGCAACACCCCAGATGGGCAGAGCATCACCCCCTAGTGGGCTTGCCAGGTGAATCCCGGCTGGGCACATGTGGGAGTCTGTCTTTGTGCCTCTCTGCTTCTCACTTCAGAAAAATACCAAAAAGAAAAAAAAGAAATGATAGTTTTACCAAAATAAGCTTACTACCACTCAACAGGTTATTAGAAAACACAAATGCTTTTTCTTTTAAAGTTACCTTACAGTAAAAAACTTTTTGGTATATAGTTCTATAAATTTTAACACATGTACAGAGTTGTGTAACCACCACCACAGACAGGATAAAAACCAGTTCCAAAACCTCAAAAAACTCTCTTGTGATACTCCTTTGTAGTCACAGCCTCCTCCATACCTCCTGGCAACCACTGACAGTCATTCATCACTAGTTGTATCTTTCCCAGAACGTCATCCAATGGAATTATAAAGAACACAATCTTCTAAGACTGGCTTCTTTCACTCAGCATAATGCTTCTGAAACTCAATCAAGTTGCTGCATATTATTAATAGTTCCTTCCCTACTGTATAGTACTCCATGGCAAGATTGTATCACAGTTTATCCATTCAAACAACCAACTGGGTTGCTTCCAGCTTTCAGCAATCATAAACAGACCTGCTATAAACATTCATGTACCAGCTTTTGTGTGAATATGTTTTTGTTTCTCTAAGAGGGAGATTGCTTGGCCATCTGGTAAGTATATGTTAAGTTTATAAAAAATTGCCAAACTATTTTCCAGAGTGGCTGTACCACTTGGCATTGCCACTAGCAACAGGAGAGTTTACCTGCTCTGCATCCTCTCAGGCACTTAGTATGGTAGGTAGTACAGATATGTAGCAGTATCTCATCATGGTCCTCATTTGCATTCCATATCTCCAGAGGCTAATGAGGTTGAGCATCTTTTCCTGTACCTATTTGCCATCTGTATATCTTTCTGGTGAATTTTTCAAGTCTCTTACCCATTTTTTAATTGGGCTATTTGTTTTCTTAAAGTTTTTAAGAGTTCTTCACAGTATATATTCTAGATAACAGTTTTATGTCAGTATGTGGTTTGCAAATATTATCTCCAGCAGCTTATTTTCCAATTTCTTAAAAGTCTTTTTTATAGAGCAAAACATTTTAATTTTGATGAAGTCCAATTTATCAATTTTTTTTCCTTTTATTGATCATGCTTTTGATGTCACTTCTAAGAACAACTGTCTTGGAACTACAACTCCTCTGTTCAGAGAGGAAGTTCTCCCTCTGAGTTTCAGGTGCTTGGGCTGCAAGGCCTTTCCTGCTCTTTGAACTTGACCTAGAGAGCTTCTCCTGGAGCGCTCTCGTTATGCACTGCTGCTCATTCCAGGGACCAAGTCCAGGGTCCAAGTCAAGGGAGAAGAGGAGAGAAGGGGAAGGAAAGGGATACAGATGGAAAAAAAAGGTAAATTAGCTTCTGATTCAGTGGGGTTTTGAATTCTGGTCTTTTCTCTGAATTTACCTGCTACAATTTTACTTTTCAGAATTCTTACATAGCTGCTACTTGCATTCTGCCCAATGCATTCAGTGCAATAAACAGGGTGGATTGCGCTGCTAACTCCATTTTACCCAGAATCAGAACTGCAACTGCTCTTTTGAAAAGGCATCCTGACTTACCTGGTAAATTCAACCTTAGCACTTGACACTCTAATCTTACACACATACACACAAAACACACTCACACATAGTGAAAACTAAACATATAGGTTGTTAAATTAAAACTTAAATAAGGCCTGACCAGATGGTGGCGCAGTGGATAGAGCGTCAAACTGGGATGAGGAAGGACCCAGGTTCGAGACCCTGGGGTTGTCAGCTTGAGTGCGGGCTCATCTGGCTTGAGCAAAAAGCTCACTAGCATGGACCCAGGGTCACTGGCTCGAGCCGGGGGTTACTCGGTCTGCTGAAGGCCCGCAGTCATGGCACATATGAGAAGGCAATCAATGAGCAACTACGGTGTCGCAACGAAAAACTGATGATTGATGCTTCTCATCTCTCTCTGTTCCTGTCTGTCTGTCCCTTTCTATCCCTCTATCTGGCTCTCTCTCTGTCCCTGTAAAAAAAAAACAAAAAACAAACAAACAAACAAAAAAAAACATAAATAAGAATATTACTTTAGGATTCTTTTCACTATGATAGTAATTATAATAATATCCAATTGGAAAATGACAGGGGGTAAAAAATAAGAGTTGAACTATACTCAGAATTTCTGGAATATCAATAAATAGCAAATGTAGCTAAAATTGACAGAGAAATCAGTCTACTTTTCATATAACCTCATTTTAGACAGCATAATATGATTAACAGTCATTTTAAAATCTATCAATACAAAAGTGAATAAAAGGTTAACAAAAGACTTTCCATTTCAATCTTACATCGCCAGACATACTATTATTAACAGTTTGGTGTATCCTGCCTCATTATGTATGTACTCTAACATATATAACATTATATAGTATATAAATACCTAGGTTTTTATCATTTTCTTCTTATATTTATTTTAAAAAGAAAAACAATAGAATCGTGTACATCAACTTGCTCATCTCACCTAATAATGTACCATGTACAGTTTTGCTGGTCAGTAATAGTTGACCATTATCCCATTGCACAGATTTAGCATAATTTATTCAACCATTTCTCTGTTGTTAAGAAAGAGATGTAGGTTGATTTCAGTCTTCACTTCTAGAAATAATTCTATAATTAACATATTGTATAACAGAATTGATTTCCCAAAGTAGGACTGTTGGGTCAAAAAATATATTCATTTTAAATATAAATAGATACTAACCAATTACCTTCCCCAATTCACACTCCCAAAAGCACATACACGTGGTCCTTTTTCTTATAAATCTCCCCATAACTGAATATTATCAGTCTTTTTTATAATCTTGTCAATCCGATGGTCAAAAATATCTTGTTTTTCATTTGCATGACCCTACTTGCTAAATCTAAGTTTGTTATGTTGACTGGCTCTCATATTTTCTCTTTGGTGAACTGCCTTTTCAGTCTACTGTTCTTCTAGTGGATTATGTATCTGTTTCCATTTGTAGGAAAGAGTTAGGAAAATTAACCCTTTTTTTTAAGTGAGAGAGGGACAGAGAGGGACAGGCAGGCAGGAAGGGATGGAGATGAGAAGCATCAATTCTTCGGTGTGGTACCTTAGTTGTTCATTGATTGCTTTCTCATGTGCCTTGACCGGGGGCTCCAGCCAAGCCAGTAACCTTGGACTCAAGCCAGAGACCTCAGGGTTTCGAACCTGGGTCCTCAATGTCCCAGGCCAACACTCTATCCAATGAGTGACCACCTGGTCAGGCTAAGCCATTTAAAAATATATATATTTATTGATTTGGAGGGGGCAGGAAGAGCAGGAAGAATCAACTCCTAGTAGTTGCTTCTCCTATGTGCCTTGACTTGGCAAACCCGGGGTTTCAAACTGGCAACCTCAGCATTCCAGGTCAACGCTTTATACACTGCGCCACCACAGGTCAGGTAACCCTTTGTTTATTTTATATATACATATATATATACACACACACACACACACAGCTTTTTCATCACAGAAAATTGACTCATTCTATAGGTGCAAATTTGTTCCCTCTAATAATGCCTTAAGGCAATAAGGACTTCAGCTTCATTTTCATATAGAAAGTTAGGGAGGATTACACATTTCAATGTAAAGAATACGCACAATTAAGAGTATTTATTTATTCAGCTATTAATTACTATGTATTTATGATGCACAAAGCGTCATGCTAAGGGCACAAAAGACATGGGTATCTATCCTCCAGGAGTTTAAGTCTGACAGGGCAGCTACGTCAGAGACAGTCAAGTGACAGCAGAAGGCAATATGCAATTAAATGGCAAAAATGGGCGGTAAAGACTAGAGAACAGAAGGTACCTTCTGTTCAGGTCATTTATTTATTTATTTATTTAAGCCTAAATCCAGATCAGAATAAAACCTAAAATAATTATATAAACTCAAAGCCTGCTTTCAGAGTTCATGTTCTCCAAAGTGAGGCAAGTGCTCTCGAGGCTGTATGAGCAGTGACCCATTAGATGATGAGAAATAATGTTGAACTTCTATTCTATTACAATGCCTCTGGCCTTTTCTTTTTTTATGGAAAAGCCACACAAAAAATTATAAATTTGGCTTTTTTCAGCTTTCCTAATTTTAGCACTGACAGCCTCACTTTATCAAGAAGTCTGTAAGCACGGTAACCTGGGAAAGCGTAAAAGGCCCACACCCAGAGGGGTTGACAGCAGGGCGCGCCTTCAGCATCTTGCAGTATACATCAGATTAAGTAATTTTCAAGTTCTATCATCTCATTTTAACTAAGTTACCCTCCCCCAAACGAGCAAGTGAGTTAAACCACAAAGAAGCCGTGGACTGAGACAATAATAATAGCATGAGTACACACAAACAAGAATATGGCAAACTGACACTTCTCCTCATAGCAGATACTCTTCATTAGTCACCCGAAGTAAAAACAAAGACAATCTAATCTGCTCTAACAAAAAGCCAGCTCCTCTCTAAAAACATTCAAAATTATCAAAGAGGTTGATTTGAAGCAAATTTATACAACAGGGGATCCTCGGGTTATGAGTCTCAACATACGACATTTCAAGTTTATGATGCTCATTCCCATAAAAACTTAAAAATATTGAGACGTGAGTGTTTCAGCTTATGCCATTAGTGTCATACTTATGGACTATGTGGGTGAACTATTGTACAATAGTTTGGTTGCACATGGCAGAAGAATATACAGTAACGCCGCCTATGAGTGAAGGAGATTAAAAACCCCAGAACCCAAAAGATTTACTACTGCCAAGGGTTTGGCAGAAGGTTTTTCTTTGGTAGAGGATGGGGACCCCATCGATGACAGATTCAGTAAGGTCTACAGAGCTGTTATGGATGCCTTGCAATGCTATAGAAAGATTCTGGAAGAGAAGAAGTCATCAGCCTTCCAACAGGTTACTCTCTCCCGCCTTGCAATGCCTCTTCCAGTGTGCAAGCCAATCACAGGAAAAGATGTAAGGAATTTCTTTTTACACTCACTTTTTGTCTTTTTTTCTGTTACTACAGTACAGTATACAGTAAAGTATATTTATGTCCTTTTCCTTCTTCTGTGGCTTAGGTGTGCTTTTTATGTTCTAGATGATGATTTTACAACTGTGTTAGGATAGGTAAATGACTTAGGCTAGGGTGTGTTTCGACTTACACTAAAATTTGGGTTGTCACTGTCATGGAACAGAACTGTGTTGTAACCTGAGGACCCCCTGTATTTACTATTTTAATTCAAAACCTTACCATGAGTATATATTGAGCTATTAATTAATGAATATATTGTCAAACTTTTACATTAACATGCCCCATGACAATATGAACTTGGTGAATGACCCCTGTCCCCAGTCCTCACATACATCAAACAGAGGGGTGCTTAAGGTCCAGCCAACCACACAACAGAGAATCATCCTCAACAATGCATAAGTCAGCGTTAGCTATTGCTCAAAAATGACAGTAAACTGCAGTTAGTACCTGGACCGCTTGGACTGCCACCAGAGCCCTGAGCTCCCAGCCAGTTTACAGTGCAGGCTCCATTCATCATTCCACTCCGCTCATAATGCGTGATAGTATACAAAGATGAAAACTTTGGATCCTACTTTTCACATTATAGTAGGGTTTTACACTAAGGGTGCAAGTTCAAAATTGCTTTATTGATAGGAGTGCATAATCAAAAAAGTTTAGAGACCATAGCTCTAAGTTATCTCCTTTGCTCCAGATTTACTCCTTCCCAAAATTTTCCATAAGAGCTACATACAAGTGAGAAAGGAGATGACCTGCGTGCGGGGAAGTCAGCTTTGACTGGGGACAGTCCCATACAGATGTTTAAGAAAAACAACCATACATTCCCATCACAAAGATTAAAGCAATGTTTATGTCATGATACTATATCCTTAGAAATTACTCTCTAGTTATCAAAAAAAATTGTTATGGCATTCTATAGTTGTTTCATTTTTACCACATTGAAATGTAAACTCCTTGAGAGCAAGACCAACGTCTTAGACTTCATGTTGGCTGTACAATGGTGGCTAATTACATGCCCTTCAGTTTCTATATTTGTAAAATGGAAGGAACAGGTCAATATAGCTATAAATTTCCTTCCACCTCCATGCTGCATGGTTCTAAGAGGAATTGCTACAACAGTCACTAATGACGTGCAGTGGTAAAGACTTCATGCACAAACATCCTTTTTTGGTAGTGGAGGCTTAACTGCTACATGGCGGACTACAGTATTAAGGTCAAAGAATAGACTAAGCAAGTTCTCAGGATGCCAGCAAACTCCAGAGTTTTCATTATTCACTCATCAGGGAAATGTAAAGAATGCCTACTACAAACCAATCACAGTACTAAGTAACTAGGGATAACAGATGAATATGACATAATTCCTACTAGAATCCATTCATGCATTCAGCAGGGATTGACTGAATGCCTATTAAGTACCAGGCACTGCTCTAGACACAGGGATATGGCAGTGAACACAACAGACAAGATAAAAATAAAAGGATACCAAGAAAGAGACATGTAGCTAGCTGAATACTCTACTCCACAGGGGATAACAAGATATTATAAAAATTATACACGAGAGCTACGAATATATCTGTGGTGATTTTTTTATAACAAAGCCCTGAACTTCTTTAATACTTCTCCATCAAGAGGAGAGGGTCTACATCTTTCCTCTCAAATTGGAGCTCTGTGATGCTTCACTACTAAATGCTACAGAAGTGATGCTCTGCTGGTTTGCAGGCCCAGTCCCTAGAAACTGGCAGCTTCCTCCTATCTCGAGATGCACACTCTTGGAACCCAGCCAGCATGCTGTGCAGAGGCCCAGGCCACATGTAGGTGTCCCTGCTGTGTCAGCATCAACTGCCAGACATGTGATTGAAGACAACACCAGGTGATACCAGCCCCAGGTATGGAGTCATCCCAGTTTACGAGTCTTTCTATAGCAGAGGCCCCAGATACAGTGGAGCAAAAACAAACCATCCCTGCTATGCCCTGTCCAAATTCCTGAGCCTGGCAATAGCTGGTTTTCACCACTATGTTTTAGGGTGACTTGTTACATAGCAATAAACAAGAGCATCTTTACATATAAGAGATCATATATTTCTCATGATATCATGAACCACATTATTTTTCTAAATTATAAATAAATACTTTTAAAGTTACAATGGGCATTAATTTAAAGAGAAAACCAAAATCTACAAAACCATATTTAAACTCTGATGAGGGTCACTGTTCTGTAAGGTTATCAAATAAAACAAAAAGAGAGACAGATCTGACAGATAACCTTTAAATTTTTCTCAAGACATTAACAGAAGTACCAGAGTTCAGTTTCCAAGTCCATTCATTGGACAATTATTTACAGAGTATCCACCAGTGCTAGGCACACAGCACAGAACACAACAGATAAACATCACCGTCCCCATAGCACTTAATTCAGTGGAAGGAAAGAGACAACAAACAAGACAAAGAAGTATGTTAAATGGAATTAAATGCTGAGAATATAAAACAGGGAGGGAAAACAGGGACTGTTGCTGGTAATTCTGATAATAGGGAGGGCTTGCCACAGTAAGTTGATATTTCTGTCATGACCTTAAAGAGGTGGGGAAATAAGCCATGTGGGTATGTATATAAGGAAAGAGTATTCCAGAAAGAGCAAACAGTAAGTACAAAGGCCTTGAGGCCAGTATGGCTGGGATTGATTGAGCAAGCAAGAAAGTAATAAAATGAGGTCAGAGAGGAAACTGAGGGCCCCATGGTACAGGTATACCTTAGAGATCCTGGGGGTTCAAGTCCAGTCCACCACAATAAACTAAGCAGTACCTCAGTAAAGCAAGTCACACAAACTTTTTGGTTTCCAGTGCATATAAAAAGTTATGTTTACACTATACTGTAGTCTATTAAATGTGCGATAGCATTATGTCTAAAAAAGACAATGTACATACCTTAATTTAAAAATTCTTTATTGCTAACAAATGCTAACCATCATCTGAGCCTTCAATCAATCATAATCTTTTTGTTAGTGGAGGGTCCTACCTTCAATTTCTATGTATTCAGTATATCTGCGAAGCACAATAAGGCAAGGTATGCCTGTATTGGCAAATTCTGGCAAAAACCCATCAGCTCTGAATTTGGAACCAAGAGAACCAAATTCAAACAGAGCAGGAATGCTTTCCTCTGCTTTGTTCACTGATTTACCTCCAGTACCTCTAACAGTGCCTAATACGTAGTAGGCTCTGTTACTTAGCAGTTATTAGACTTTTAACAAGTGACTTTAATTTTTGAGCCACAGGTCTAATCTCTGAAAACAAAATAATAATTCCTCCCCACCTCACAAGGTTGCAGTGGGGATCAAGAATGGGGAAATATTTTGCAAACTGTACAGCACCACATATAAGTAAAATCTTTATGCTATTATTGAAAAACTTCACGGCAATTATTATTAACAACAATGATGTCTCTACCTTGCCCCATTAATTTCAACCTCTGAATCACTCTCCGTCTCCATCTGCCATGGAACTGGGGGGTTGGGTTCACTTCCCTTCGGATCAGGGAGTGACCTTGAAGCACTTAAAGGCTTTTGTAACCAAGTGGCAGTAATTAAGACAGGAGAGTTCCTCTTAGCAACTTTTTCTTGAAACACTGAGGAAAAAAATGAGACACAGTTCCCATGTGAAGATTCTACACCCTTTTGTAAAATCCAGTCAGCTTGCAAACTTCTTTTTCCCGTCCAAATCCAAGAACACCTAATAAGAATACCTTGACAACTCCCCACATGTCTGGTTCCCCACTTAAAGCTACATCAGGCCGTTGAAATAAGGAAGGGAAGAGGGGAGCCTGAGAAATACTCTCAAGATTGGAAAGACTTCTTTTATTTATTTATATTTTTTGGCCAAGTGTTCCAATTGTCTCAAACTGCTTGAATCCCACTAGTGACAGAAAATCCACCACGAAAACCACTCCAGCTGGAGACAAAGCTTCAGTTTTCTCATCTGTTGAAATAATGTCATCTTAAGGCTGTTTCAAACCTGGAATAATGCATATAAGCACCTGGCACATGCTAAACACTTACTGGCTGAATCTGGAGAGTCTTCATTTAGTCAACAAATATTAAATGAACAGCTACAACGTGCCACCCTAGGCATTAGGAAGGGGCCATTAAAAACAAATAAAAAGGACAAAATCGTGTTCTCTTGGAGCTAACATGTAACTTCCCCACCAGCGTGTCCTGTTCTTTGGAACTACATCAGGCTTCTGGTAATACCTCCCCCACAGAACAGAGTCCTTTGGGATTTAGCTGTCACCCTACCTCCTTTCCCTCCCCCCCTTTCTCCAGCCTGAACATCCTGAATTCTTTCAAGGAGTGAGCAAGGATGTGGGCACAAGAGCTAAAACAGGGCAGGGTGGGGCGAAGGCGGGTGCCCAGGCGTCTTGGCCAAAAAAGAAATCACCAGACCCGCAGACTCCAGGCCAAGGTCAAAACGGGCTGGTCCAACTCAGGTGTGTCACCTGACACCACTCCCAGGAACCGCCATCCTCCCCTCCCAGGACCCACAGCGGTCCTCGCCCGGCACAGGGGTGCCGGTCCCAGGGGTGCCGGTCCCAGGGGTGGCCCTGGCCCACAGAAGGAGTCTGGAGGGTTGGCGAAGGCACCCGATCCTCTGTCCAGGCCTCCTCTTCCCGGTCGCCTCAGAGAGAACTCCCAGCATCATTCCCGGCGTTTCCAGGCCTCCCCCTGCCCGGGCCAGGCCCCTCCGCCCCCGGAGGTCCCTCTGGGAGTGTCCTCAACCCACGCCCTCGTCTCCCCGCAGCCGCCGCCTCTGTCCAGGCCCGCAGGCCAGGCAGCGCCGGCCGCACTCACCTGCGAGCCCAGACCCGGCCCCTCCATCTGCCCAGTGGCGGCGGCGACTCCACCGAGGGGTGAGTGCGGTCCGCTCGCCAGCCCGCCTCCAGCCGCCTGTATCCCACTTCCTGCTCGCGGCCCCGCCTCCGCCACAGCCGCGGCTCGCGCCGGTGCCATCAGTCGGCCCTGGGAGAGCCAATCCCTGATCAGTCCCCGACTGAGGGGCAGGACTTTCTTGCCACCCGTGGGGCTGGTGGGGAACCTCAAGCTGGAGGCCCCGCCCTCAGCCTGCTACCGCATGAAGTTGAAGCTGTAGATCAAGACATTGGTCGCCCAGGTTAGGTGTCCTCTTCACCTTCATGCCCTAACCTGTCAAGTTCTCCCACCCCCAGCTAATGTTTGACATCTAAGAAGGAATCAACAAATGTTAACTATTAAATCATTTGCTCCTCTCCACTTCTGCGATCGTCGGCAAGTCACTTCCACCATCGGGTTCTGTTTGCTTCATACAAAATAAAATAGATGAGTTCCATACAGCTTAGGCCAGAGGAAGACTGAGCAAGAGAACCCCACCTGTACTCCCATGTCCCTTTAAGGTCTATACTGAAGGAGCTGGCATCTAAGTTCTGTTCAGCTCCACGGACAGCTATGAAGATAGGATCCCTGCCTTGGTCCCTGCCCTTGGGGAGCTCCAGTGGTGCGGTGGCGCTCTCCTACTCAGTCTCCAGAAGATGGCAGTTTTTCTAGCCCAGCACTAACACGGTCTTTGTGATTATTCCTTATGTACCTGATGCCAAGCTGAACCAGATTAAGACCTTTACAAGTTAAATTGGAAAAGAACTGAAAAATTATGACTCTTTTATTCTCTAAAAGTAATACCAAATCATAATGTGTCTAGAAATCTAACAAAGTGCTGACTTTTCTCATGATAAATACTATAATACAATAAAATTGTTAAATTTATTATTATCATTATTCTTACTATTAATTATTTTACCCTTGCCTTTTGGTCACACCAGCCATAAATTACCCCAAAAACCCATTATGCCCTTTGAGTATGGAAACCATGTCTTATTTGTCTCTGAACTCCCAGTGCCCAGCACAGCACAGGGACATGGAAGATGCTCAGTACAATTTTGAGTGGATAGGTGTCATCAACTTCTATGATACAAGGAAGAACAAATTAAGTGACAAATGGAAGTGCAAGCAACTTTCTTGGTGAGCCAGAGGAGCAAGCAGTGAAGTTGGACAGGCTAGGATGAGGCATAGGGCAAGGCTTCTCAGAGGAGAGGACCTTTGGGTATAGCCATTTTGCTTTGCTAATAAGAACTCTGTTTATTGATTTCTTCCTATGCATTGACACTTATGATAGTGTTTTTACATACATATGTCTAATCTGTAAGATGAGTCTTATCTTTCCCACCTCCCAAAAGAAAAAAAAGGTGAAGTTCAGACTGATACCATAAATCCTAAATCACTCAGCTGGTAAGTGATGGAGAGAAGATTCAAACCCAGTTATCTACTGCAAAGTGCTTTGACTGAAGTGGTTTGATTGTTTCACTTTCAAGGACTAAATTAGAAGGTGTATTTAACTTCAATGAGGCTTTAAATCTGTTATTTCAATGGTGCTGCTTGATATCCTAAAACATAAGAAGATTCTGGAACAAATAAATCCTAAACTTCCCTCTGTTTGTTTTATAACTCCACTGAGCTAATTCTGATTGAGATAAGTATATGCATAACTAATGGCTATATGAAAGCAAAACCAGCGAGGCCGGAAGTGCTATCATTACCTCTCATCTTTGAAAATGCCTTTGGCTTGTAGACATATCACAGTAGAATAGCATGGTACAGAGGAGCATATTCCTGGAGAAGGCTGTGTGGGCATGAATCCCAGCTCCAGTACTGAGTAGCTGTATGTCTTAGGCAAGCTGCTCAATCTCTTTATGCTTCAGCTTCCTCATCTGTACTTAGAGAGTACCTGATATATGATAAGCATTATATATGGGGTAGCTCTTACCATCATCATCATTATCCCCATGAAGAGTGTTTGTTGGGGAGAGCACTGAATGGACCAGCTGAGTGGTGTCATGCAAAGAGTGTAGGCTAGAGATTCAGCACACCTGGCTTCTTGTCCTAACTTTGCCTTCACTTACTGCGTGTATAGCCAGCTAGGGCTGCATAACAAAGTACCACAGACTGGGGGGCTCATAACAGAAATTTATTTTCTCGTAATTCTGGAATAGAGAAGTACAAGGTCATGGTGTCCACAGGATGGTTTCTTCAGAGCCCTCGCTCCTTGGCTTGAAGATGTCCGTCCATCTTTTCTCTGTGTCTTGACATGGTCTTCCCTCTATGAGTGGTGTCTGTGTCCTAATCTTTCCTTGTAAGGACACAAATCATAATGGATTAGGGCCCAACCTAATAATCTCATTTTAACTTAACTCTTTAAAGAGCTTACTTCCAAATATAGTCGTATTCTGAGGTAGTGGGTGTTAAGGTTCAAAATAAGAATGGGGGTATGGGATAAATTTTAGCCCATAACACGGTATGACCATGGGAAAGTAACTTTCCCTCTCTGTGAAAGTTTCCTCATTTGTAAAATGGGCTGAGAGTAACAGCAAAACCACTAATGTGGATGGTCCCTCTCAGCTTCCATCCCATCATTTCCCCAGCTGAGACTAAGCCCTACCTCTGTAGTCCCCGTGGCACTATTTTTTAAAATCTCTTTACACTGACACTATTTCCTCATTCTGAAAATGTATAGTATTGAGTTCCTACTATACACCAAGCACCAGTCAGCACTGGGGATTCAATACTGAGCAAGACAAAAACACCTATTCCCTGGCTTCCTGTGACTTACTGTCTAGAAGCAAGTGCTAGACTTGAATCAAACAGGCTCACAACTAGTAACCTCTTAGAGAGCCTTATTATTCTTGGGTAGATCCTCTTCCCTCTACTTGGCCATGAGCTCCTGATGCACGTCTATCTTGAGGCCCCTCAACATGCTTTGCACATGATCTGGCATGTGCTAAAGTCTAAAAGAAGTACTGTCCAAACAAACGAACAAATGAATGAGCACAGCGAATGTAATGGTTTACAAAAGGACATGAAAGGCAGTTCAGCTCCATCAATTACTCTAAGAAGTTCTGATTTCACAATGTTTAGCATTCCTGGCTTTGAATAAAAATTCCACATTAAGACTTGCTAATCCCTACTATCACACTATGGGCAGCAACTGACTTTTTTCGAACTAGAGTTCTGTTTCTGGCCTTGTTTCTTCCATGGCCCTGGAAAGGATAGGGACTTTTAAAAAAAAAAAACAAAAAACGAGGGCTTTGGTTATAATTGTTTCAACGTTGGCATCAATGTGACCATTTGAAATGTAAAAAACAACAACAAAGCAAACAAACAAAAACACACAATCTGTCAGCACAGAGCTTCTCACAGACACCAGTTAGAAAACCCCAGTGCTCTCTGGTGCCAAGGCAGCAAGGATGGGGGGGGGGTGTTGAGTGCTCACTGGGAACACTTTAGGCAACAAATGTTTATTGAGCTCCTACTATGTGCCAGGCACATAAATTTTAACCACTGAAACATGTAAGTACAGTCTCTGTTTTTCTGCAGTTCAAGTCTTTTTGGGAGACAGATATTGATAGAGATAGATAAAAAGATTTTTAGGAGGAGGAAGAGGAGGAGAGAAGGAGGAGGAGAAGAAAGAAGAGGAAGAAGAAGGAGAAGGAGGAGGAGGAGAGGGAGAAGGAGAAGGAGAAGGAGAAGGAGGAGGAGGAGAAGAAGGCGGAGGAGGAGAAGGAAGAAGGAGGAGGAGGAGGAGGAGGAGAAGGAGAAGGAGAAGGAGAAGAAAGAAGAGGAAGAAGAAGGAGAAGAAGGAGGAGGAGAAGGAGGAGGAGGAGGAGAAGGAGAAGGAGAAGAAAGAAGAAGAAGAAGGAGAAGAAGGAGAAGGAGGAGGAGAAGAAAGAAGAGGAAGAAGAAGGAGAAGAAGGGGGAGGAGAAGGAGGAGGAGAAGAAAGAAGAGGAAGAAGAAGGAGAAGAAGGAGGAGGAGGAGGGGAGAAGGGGAAGGAGGAGGAGGAGGAGGAGGAGGAGGAGGAGGAGGAGGAAGAGGAGGAGGAGGAGGAGGAGGAGGAGGAGAAGGCCAGGTAGCTTGGTTGGTTAGAGCATTGTTCTCATACACCAAGGTTGTGGGTTTGATCTTCGGTCAGGGTACATACAACAATCAACAAATGAATGCACAAATAAGTGGAGCAACAAATTGATGTTTTTTTCTTTCTCTCTCTTCCTTCTACCCTCTCTAAAATCAATTTTTTAAAAAAAGAGATAATAATAATTGCTAACAGGGAAAAGTGTCAAGAATGTAACATAGAGACTACATTAGCCTGGGAGGGATATGATAGGGTAGAGGGTCCTTTTCATAATTCGTAACACTAGCTCAAAAGGATTTTTCCACTTTCTTCTATTTTTAAATGAGGAAACAGGCTTGAGGAGGAAAGTGACTTGTCCAAGATCACCCTGAAAGTAATTGGTGAAGACAGGATTAGGACAACTCTTCTGACTGGCTCTGAGCTATCTCAGCAGCTCGCAGGCAGCCTCAGCTTTCTAACTATAAGCACCTCACATATTCTCATGGCTGGGATCTCCAGGACCAGGCAGAGATTGCTTAGAAGTCTTGTGCCATCTCTCTTCTAGCTACAAAAAAGCTTCACAGTTAAAAAGTGAAAGTGGTCTGACCAGGCGGTGGCACAGTGGGTAGAGCGTTGGACTGGGATGCAGAGGACCCAGGTTCGAGACCCTGAGGTTGCCAGCTTGAGCGTGGGCTCATCTGGTTTGAGCAAGAGCTCACCAGCTTGAACCCAAGGTCGCTGGCTCCAGCAAGGGGTTACTCAGTCTGCTGAAGGCCCACAGTCAAGGCACGTATGAGAAAGCAATCAATGAACAACTAAGGTGTTGCAACACGCAATGAAAAACTAATAATGATTGATGCTTCTCATCTCTCTCCGTTCCTGTCTGTCTGTCCCTGTCTATCCCTCTCTCTGACTCACTCTCTGTCTCTGTAAAAAATAAATAAATAAATTTTTTTTAAAAAAAGTGAAAGTGAATCTTCCCTTTCATTTTATGTACAAATCACCAAGATCTGGTAATGAGATAATTTAAAAACCACGGTTAATACAATGTGGTTGTGGAGATCATGCTGTACACCTTCTAAATTTTATTTAATATTTTACTTGAAAGATTAACCAGATTCTTTTGGGTATGTGGGATGGGGGTGATGAGGAGGAGGGAGGCTGAGGGAGAGGGAAGGTAAAGCAGGAAGTATTCCTAAAACTTTTTGCTAGGTATTTTGAGTCTTGCAGTCACATATTTTAATGCCAACTCTCACGGAAAATTTTCTGGATGTGTCCAAACTGTGACAGCAATAATCCAGACTAGGTAATAAATCTACCTTGACGCTAATATAGGTGTTGAAAGCTTCCTCCCTCTATCTTCTGTAGCCATCTACCATGTATTATTGCTTTACACACTCATCGCCCCCTGGCCTCTGTGCTCATGTAAGACACTTAAATATCTCTTCCTTAGGAAAGCCTTCCCAGACTCCCAGACCAGGTTAGAATCCCTGGTAAGTGTTCCCATAACACCTGTAATTCTTCAAACAGCACCATAAAACATTACTGAATTCATGTTTTGAATATCTGTCTTCTCTGTATACCATAAGCAGTTCTGTGAGCAAAGAACCTGGCCCTGTCTCAGACACAGATTAAGTCCCAATGCACAGCCAGTACCTGGCCCATGGAGCCACTCAATATTCAGTTGTTCAATGAATAAACAACATTATATTATTCATTTTTATTTATATCATTTATGCCTAGCATGTTTTCCAGCCCAGGTTAAGTGCTAAAGAAAAAAGGTTGACTGTTGACTGTAGTTAAAGAATCCCATCTATGGCTCTGTACAGTTTGTGAAACACATTTGCTTCATTTAGACTGAGACTCCTAACATTCCTGTGAAGTAAGCAGAACATGGGCTGGCATCTCACTTTATAGACTGTGGCTCAGAGAAGCTTCAGCAGTGGTCCCAGGTCATCAGGCTAGAGAGTGGCAGAGCCTAGGCCCAGGTCCAGAATATTTGATGACAAGAGCAGGACTCTGCTGTGTGACAAGGCTGTGGCCTTGCCAATGCAGTAACTGACAAGAATTAAGTTCAGCCCTGGCCAGTTGGCTCAGTGGTAGAGTGTTAGCCTGGCGTGTGAAAGTCCAGGGTTCGATTCCCAGCCAGGGCACGCAGAAGAAGTGCCCATCTGCTTCTCCACCATTCCCTCTCTCCCTTCTCTCTATCTCTCTTATCTCCACCTGCAGCCAAGGCTCCATTGGAGCAAAGTTGGCCCGGGTGCTGAGGATGGCTCCATGGCCTCCGCTTCAGGTGCTAGAATGGCTCCAGTTGCAACGGTGCAATGCCCCAGATGGGCAAAGTATCGCCCCCTAGTGGGCTTTCCAGGTGGATCCTGGTAGGGCACATGCAGGGGTCTGTCTCTCTGCTTCCCTGCTTCTCACTTCAGAAAAATACAAAAAAAAAAAAAAGAATTAGGTTCAGGGCCTGGGAACTAGCTATAGGTTCAGGGCCTTTTAAAACTTTATACAGAGGCCCTGGCCAGATGGCTCAGTGGTAGAGCATCGGCCTGGTATGTGGAAGTCCTGGGTTCGATTCCCAGCCAGGGCACACAGGAGAAGCGCCCATCTGCTTCTCCACCCCTACCCCTCTCCTTCCTCTCTGTCTCTCTCTTCCCCTCCCGCAGCCGAGGCTCCATTGGAGCAAAGATGGCCTGGGCGCTGGGGATGGCTCCTTGGCCTCTGCCTCAGGTGCTAGAGTGGCTCTGGTTGCAACAGAGCGATGCCCCAGATGGGCAGAGCATCACCCCCTGGTGGGCATGCCGGGTGGATCCCGGTCGGGCGCATGCAGAAGTCTGTCTCACTGCCTCCCCGTTTCCAGCTTCAGGAAAATACAAAAAAAAACAACAACAACAAAAAAAACTTTATACAGATATTTTTTCAAAAGTATTTTCAGACTTCTACCTATTTGAGGAAATCAAGGTGGGACACGAGTTTTAGAAGTTCATTTTCTGTGTACTCTTAGCAAGAGATCTTACCGCCTTGAGCTTCCAGGCTCTTATCTGTAAAATGGGAATAGCAAGAGAATCTAATTCATAAAGTAGTTGTAAGGATTAAATGAATGCATGCATGTAATGTACATACAATAAGTGCTGTATAAATGTTGGCTGTTACTAAGTACAAAGGCAACTGAGAAAAGCTGAAATATTAGGGGAAACTGAGCCTTAACATTGATCAGGACCCAACTCTGGAATATACATGGCTTGGTAGGAAATATAATGACCAAGGTTCCATTGGCCAAAATTAATTCCAAGTTTTAACAAGAACGTTTACGACATTTAAAAGGAATTATTGTTCTCTTCCCACCGTCCCCATGTCCTACACCCTAAACTATTTTGTCGATGAGGAAAGCTGCATGCCTCTCAGCTCTGTCATCACCAGAGGACAAGACACTGGCTAATCTGCTGCCTGTTAGGCTCCAATCATAGCAACAGAGTGGTGTCCGCGGTAACCAGCCATGCTGTCCTGCAAGCTGTTCAAGAAAATAGAAGAAAGGACCATGGGAGGCCAAAATGGTTAACTGTCATTTCCGTTTCCAAATGGAAGAAATGTGTGGTGTGCTTTGGGTAGATGGTGAATTCAGAAAAAATCTGGATTTCCCAAGCCAATAGCACTGAGGTCATTCTCAAGGCCACTGAGTTCCTAATGAATCTGATCACTGGAGGTGTGGATTGTTGGCAATGGCATTAGGTGAGATAGAACATTGAATGAGATGATTAAGTGAAGTTCTGCCATGTTTTTGAAACTTCTGTGGCTTTCTATTGCCTACTGTAAAGTTCTTCGTGGGACTAGAGTTGAGCACTGAGACACCCAAAGCACAAGGTAGCCATGGTCACTGTTTTCTCTCTCTTGTCTCTGTGCCTCTGGACATCTATCCTGTTCTCTCTGTAACATGGGGCCTTCTGTTTCCTCAAGGTCTCTGCTTCCGCACAGCTTCTGTCTATACATGCCATTGACTCCAGCCTTGATTCTACAAGATTTTACAGGCCCAGCGCCCAGTGACTCCCTGATTGTCACTGTTTCTGTGCCTCTTCATTCAGATTACTGAAAGAGAGAATCCACTTGGTTATTATTATTTAATGGCTTAGATGGCCCTCCGTCCATCACTAATCTGCCCTAACCAGTCATCTGTGATAGAATAGCTTGATTTTGCCATGATCGTCAAGGGTTGTAGCAAGGACTGCAGGTGGGGAAAATTCACAGAGAGGACCTACATCACCCTGAAATGCCATGAATCAGAGATTAATTTTTTTATACAAGTAAACACATTCATCAGGGTGTATTAGTTTCCTAGGGCTGCTGTAACAAAATACCAACTGGGTGACTTACCAGAAAAGAAATTTATTCTCTCGCAGTTTGGCAGGCTAGATGTCCTAAATCAAGGTGTTGCTAGGACCACGCTCCCTCAGAAGGTTGTATAGAAGGATCCTTCCGTGCTCCCTCCTAGCTCCTGGTGATTGATGGCATTCCTTATTCTTCCTTGGTTTGCAGGCCCATCACTCCGATCTCAGCCTCCTTTGCAGCATTCTCTCTATGCATCTCTCTCTCTGTCCAAATTTCCTTCTTCTTATACACACAGTCATTGGACTAGGGCCCACCCTGATCCAATGCTCACATCTTAAGTTGATTACATCTTCCAAGACCCTATTCCCAAAGAAGAGCACATTCACAGGCACCAGGGGTTAGGACTTCAACACATCTCTTGAGGAGGACACAATTCAACCCACAACAGTAGGTAAAGATGGTGAGAAGAATTAGTTTGATCCCAGGGTATCCTTCTGAGAGGTCCTGAGAAGACAGCAGTTTTGATTTGGGAGTAGGCAGACATGAACCAAAGGTAATTCTGAGACTAGGAAGAGGCCAGAGTAGGGTGGGATAAGGAGGGACTTAGGACAACCAGGAGGCAGTGAAGGGTAACTGGGTTACTGGTGGTTGGGAAAGGAAAGCATCAGGAAATGAGAAAAGGTAGGCTTTATTTATTTTGCAAACCACATGGCTCAGGCTCCTCTAAGAGAGGAGGTCACAGGAATCCACAGCTAACTCCCCTTAATACTAAAACAGGGCCCTGCTCAGTGGCTCAGAGGATAGAGTGTCGGCCTGGTGTATGGACGTCCTGGGTTCAATTCCTGGCCAAGGTACACAGGAGAAGTGACCATCTGCTTCTTCCCCCTTCTCTCCCTCTCTCCTTCCGCCCTCCCTTTCCCCTTTCTCTCCCGCTTCCCCTCCCACAACCAGTGGCTTGACTGGTTTGAGGATGGTCCCAAGCACTAAGAATAGCTTGGGTATTTGTGCATCACCCCCAAACAGGGGTTGCCAAGTGGATCCAAGCTGGGGTGAATGCAGGAGTCTTTCTCACAATCTCCCTGCCTCTCACTTAAAAAAAAATACTAAATAGTTTCTGGTAAATAATAGGTACTCAGAAGATTTTAGTGAGAGACGGAGAGAGAGGGGAAGAAGGGAGAAGGAGCCGGAAGAGGAGGAGGAGGAAGAGGAAGCGAAAGCTTGGCTGTGCTGTTCAGAGCTCCCATTATCCCAGGGCTGGGTGACTGTCACCCTGTGCATCCACAGCACGCCAGCATGGCACTTGTCTCACTGTATCGTGACCTCCTATTTACTCATCTGCCTCTGCCTTCAGTCTGTGACTCTGAGTCAAGGGTCTATGTCATGCACAGTTTAATACACAAAGCAGGCACTTAATTGTGCTTTGGATTTGTTGGGGACAAGAAATAATGTCTTTTTCCCTTCCACCCAAGTTCAGAGCACGTTATGAGAGACACACACCAAAGTCAGACGCAGAGATAAAAATTTCAGCTTTATTAGTGACAAAAACCAATATTAGAGAAAGGGGTTTAGGTCTTCTAGCTAATGGGCTTCTAATACATCATCTAATATGTGAGAGACTTACCCAATCGCAATTCCTGGGAGTCCTGGACTATAGCAAGTGTTGGAGTGTCCGGATACTTGGATTAGAGCAGAAGGCGTGCTCTCTTCTGGCAGGCAGATCCTGAAGGGAAGAGCAAGTGGCTGAGCTGAGTGCGCAAAGCCTGGCTCCCAAACTCTCTTGTCAGATAAGTCGCTCCTCCTCCCTCTGGGATGGGGGAGGGATATGGAGAGGGAAGAGCAGAGAGAAGCCAGAAGTGTGACTCCAACTTCTCTTCATCTGAAAGCACAAGGGGGGAAGGAGAATGAATGAATCAACAAGTAAATGTTACTAATGCTGTTTATTCTTCATCAACTGTTTGACCATGTGCTGGGGAGTCTAGAGCTGTGGCAGGGTAGAGACCCTCTGACATAAACATCCATTGTCACCAGGCCTGCCACCAAGGCCCAAAGTGTGGAGAAAACAATGGACAACAGCATCCTGATCACTTGCTGAGATACACCTCAGCTGCTGATGTGACCGCAGGAGATGCTTCCTAAGCAGTTGCCCTGTGCCCAGCTGGCACGGGCTTCATCAGCTGTGCCTCCCCAGGGCTTATCACAGTCACACTGAGGAAGTAGTCATCATTTTTCCCCCCCAGGACTTTGCAGCTATTAAAATAAGTTACCCAGTCTCAAAAACAGGATAGCCACCCCCCACCCCAGCCAGATAAAATACTGCATTTTCTCAGGATGGAGGAGATTGGTGTTGTTGGGTGGTAGTGAAGGTGTATGACACATCAGCCCCAGTGGGATTCCTTTAGGATGTCTGTCTATAAAGACAGCAGTGATGAGAGGGAATGTTAGAACACAGTGTAGGTAAACCATGGCTTAGCTAAAGGGCTGCTGAAGTCCGGCTCATTCCCAGCTGCCTAGTGTCCCAACACAACCTGAACCTCGATTCCAAAGAGTAACTGGTGTAGGGCCTATTAAGCAGGTCAACATACGTGCTTCTTTTCTTACCCAGCCAAGTATGAAATGGCCAGGTTCTTAATCCCTCCCAGTGAATGTCTGTTAAAGATTACCTTGATTCAGCAAGTGCGAAGGAAGGCTGGAGGTGAGGCACTGGCTTTGACAAAGTAAGCAGTATGTGCCCTGGGAGGCAGTATGCCCACGGAAGGGGCAGAGGGCTAAGGGTAAGGTTTCCACCACACGTTAACTCACTATAGACTACTCAACTTAGGTTCTCTAGGCCTCAGGCTCTCCATCTGTGAAATGGGATGGGGAGGGACTGGGTTCAATGCCTTTAGCCTGAGTAGAACACGCAGAGCCACTGGCCGGCCACCAGGTATGTCCAGCCTGGCGAAAACCTTGTGACAATAATTTTTCTGCTTGTTCAATGTCTTCTTATAGCAGGTGTTTGCTCCAGTGTGTAGCGTGTGCAGAATATTAAAAAAAAAAAAAAAAAAAAGTGGCCCAGCATCTCACAGCTTAATATTTGCATTGTGACTCTCTGTGGCAACCGTCCTCTGAATCCTCAGACATTAACATTGCAAACCTCTCCTGAGTCATATTTCATAACCGCCCTAACACACGTCCATCCATGAATAAGACTTCATTATTAAGAATTTCATTTCTCATAATGGATTTTCTTTCCCTTATTTAGGCTCCATGAGCAAAGCACTGAGATGACATGATTTATTGCTTCCAGTTTGCTGGCCTTGGGTACTAATTTTGCCTGTGTACTAATTTTATGGCAGTCTGAACTTCTGCCTCTTTATCAGCCTCTTCCCGAAGGAGGCAGCCCTGACACCTTCAAAACAAACAAACAAAAACAAAATACCAGAGTGTAGAGGCAAACATTTCCCTAGAACAAAAGGGTCACACTTGTTCAAAATGCTATTATCCCATCCATGGGCTACTGAAGATGAACCGAATAAAATGTCGGAAAAATAACTGTTCTGGTAGGAAATGGAGCAGACTGATTAATTCTTAATTAGCACCCATGTTGAAGAAACATCTTTGGATAGTAAACATCTAAGCATAGTCTTAAAAGGCGTTGGATTCTGCTTTAAACTTTTCTGCTCATAATGGAGGTCTCCCTGATTGGCAATGAAAAATTATATATGGAAATATGTATTATCTGTTATATGTACTTTTGCATGTGTATTTCCTAGAACTCAGAAAGGTTGTGAAGAAAGGGGAAATTGATACTTACCAAGGGCATTAGTTTCCTGTGGCTTCTATAACCCATTAACATAAACTTGGTGGCTTAAAACAACTGAAATGTTTTCTCTTCTAGTTCTGGAGATCAGAAACCCAAAATCACTATCACTGGGCTGAAATCAAGGTGTTGTCAAGGCTGCACTCCCTCCAGAGACTCTAGGAAAGAATTCATTCCCTGTCACTTCCAACTTCTGGTGGCCATAAACATTCTTTGGCTTGTGGACACATCTCCAAATCTCTCTCTTCTTTATCCTTGTATCCCCTTCTGCTCTGTGTGTATGAAATCTGCCTACCTCTTATAAATGTACATGTGAATGCATTGAAGGCCCAGTCTGATAATCCAGAATAATCTCCCCACCTCGAGATCCTTATCTTAATCACAAAATTCTCTCCCCCACACCTTTAACATTCGCAGACTCCAGGGTTTAGGACAGGGGTCGGGAACCTATGGCTCGCGAGCCAGATGTGGCACTTTTGATTGCTGCATCTGGCTCACAGACAAATCTTTAATGAAAAAAAATAATAACATTAAAAATATAAAACATTCTCATGTATTACAATCCATTCATTTCCTACCACTCATGGTCATGGTTGTGGGTGGCTGGAGCCAATCACAGCTGTCCTCCAGGACAACACCCAAATTTTTATTGGATAATGCGTAATGTACACGGGTCGTTGTACGGCTTTCATGGAATTACATTTAAAATATGTGGCGTTCATGGCTCTCTCAGCCAAAAAGTTTCCCGACCCCTGGATTAGGACATGGATATCTTTTGGAGGGCCATTTTCTTCCTACCACACTGAGCATTAACTTTGCGCCACTTCTTAGTGCTGTGCTCAATGAGTGACGTCTGCCCTGAGCATAGAAAAGGAGTGATGGCACCGTGCTAGAGAGCTAAAGTGCTCAGGTGTCCTCATTCCCAGCCCAGGTTTTTCCTATTGCATGTTGCTTATGGAGGGCTTGTGAGAGGAGGTGCGAGTATATATATACGGGTAAGAAATCGGCAAGGGTAGCTTGAAAATAACATCATGAAACACAAAAATCTCTTGCTAGTGTTTTCTTGGCTCACAGTAGCCGTCTGGTATGTGTTAGCCTGAAGTCAGGACTATACACTCTCCAGGCATCCAAGACCACCTCTCTGTTCAAATTTTATCAACTCTTCAAGAACTATTGAAAAGCACCCCTCTAGGAAGTCTTCCCTGATATGACAGAAAGTGCTCTTTCCCAGCTCCTATGCATTTTGTCCTATGCATTTCAAGGTTCCCTTAGATAAGGATAGGGAACAAGTCATCCCTTTCTCTACAGCGGTTTCATGAGCTCTTACCAAAAAGGCTTTAAGTGAATTCACTAACACCCTCTCCCCAGTTTTCAGAGTGTCTCCTCTTTTCCCTCCCGCTTTTGAAGTCAGAAGGCTACGCCTCAAAATTTCAATGTCCCCTTTGGGTGACAGCTCCAGCTGGGCTGCTGTTACTGGGATCTGGCTCTAGGCTTGTTGCTGCCACAGACCTGCGGTGTGGCCTTGACATGCTCTGAGACTCAGCTGTTCTTCTATGAAGTTGATAGAGGGTTGAACACCTGTGCCCCCTGGCTCTCAGTGTTGTTGCAAATGATGAAGAAGACAGACTTTGTTGCCTAAAGGCTGGTTCAAATCCCATCTCATTCACATTCTAGCTGTGTGACCTTGGAAGAGCTGCTCAACCTTGTTCAGCCAGCTTTTCCCACCTGTAAAATGAAGCAAACATTTCCTTAGAGCGAAGGGGTCATATTTGTTCTAGTGCCTACCTTCTAGGAGTTAGTAGGGATAATACATGTATAATGCTTAGCACAGTAGCTGACAGCTACTAAGTGCTCAATACATGGTAGCAAAAGTTGTTATTCTAAAGGAAGTGCTTTAGTTGAAAGAAATGGAATTGTCACACTGGAGAAGGCACAGCTAGGCAGGACAGAGGCAGCTGAACCATACAGGGAGCTCAGCAGTGGGCAGGTCCTCGAAGGGGTTCTTACAGTCTGATGTTCAAGATCAGGCAAGTTGTGTTGAAATAATCCTAACTGTAATAATCAGCACACATGATGGAATGGTCCTAAGCAAATTATTTAACTCCTGAGCAGTCCTATTGATAAGGTATTATTATTACCTTCGTTTTACAGATGAGGAAAAGAAGTCCAAAGATGTCGTATGACTTGCCAAGGTCACATAACAGATCAGGGTTTCCAACCCAGGTCTGCCTGTTGTCACAGCCCTTGCTCCAAACTACAAGGTAAAAAAGGCATGTGTAAGGTGCCTAGCACCATGCTGGGCATAGAATGGGTGTTCGACACTTGTTATTTATTTCTCTGTCCCTGAAGGAGGAGCAAGAGTATTGCTGGTACCATCCTGGGTAAGACACGTTTCTAACCTTGGGAGGGCAATCTTGGGAAGGTGGATGTTCCACAGGAAGGGCAGAAGTGAACATCTTAAAAGTATGATCCTTTGACCATCTTTGAACAGGAGAAGAAGTACAAAGTGAAACTATTCAAACTTATCTGGAATTAGCTACCTTTTAAAACCCTTGTTGAGAATAAAAACCTCCAAGTGTCCCATACTCTAAGTTTAAAGTCAACCCTTCCCCACACCCAGGGTTGATTGAGAGGGACCAGGCAAGCAGAACCAGCTTCACCACCTATCCTGCCATCACCACCCTCTAACCTGGGCAACATAAGAGGAGACTTGGGAGTAAGAATAGGGCTGGCTTTTGGAGGACGCAGTGTTTGAAAAGAGAGGTGATTCCCTTTGTCATCTCCCCATGGGGAAACGGACAGGGCTCTTGAGTTGCTTCTTTCCCTGCAGCAGAGGCCCCGTGTATTGGCCAGGAATGCATCTGGATGTAATTAACAGAAAGATGACCCAAAATGCATTGAGTTGGTGGTTGCTGTATTAGTTTATACTGGGCATGCTCGACTGTGCCATCAAGGACACAGGCTATTTCTTTTGTTCCACAATCTGTGTATTGGTTTCCATCTTCTAGCTTGTCACTTTACAGTTGCAAAAAGGCTTCTTCACTTCCAGGTCTTCTAGTGTCTAAAGCAGGAAGAAGGGGGAAGGGCCAACTCTCCTGGCAGGCTTGGCCTTCGGCCCATGCTCCCTGCACACATGTTGCATGCTTCATTGCCCACAACTGGGTCACCTGCTGCTTCCTGGAAACCCATCATTGGCCAAGGGTCAAGAAAGTATAATATATGACTGGCTTTGATGAGTCAAAATTCTTCTCGTAGAGCCGGGTAAGGTTTTGCCCTTCTGAGAACATGGGGTCTCTGTCCACTACCTGTGGGAAGTGAAGAAAGGGAGATGCAAAGGCTCCTGGGCAGGCAACGGACAGTGTCTGCTCCACCTCAGGAGAATCAATAGTAATTCTGGTGTCTAAAAAAGGGGACACTGATGCCTCATTCCCTGACTGGACACTTGCTAGGTTCCAGTCTTGCTTGCCTGCCCCAGTGCCATTGGATTTGGACAACAGGACACTGGAGAGAGCTGTGCAGGCAGAAAGGGGGCAGGGACCACTCCCTGGACTTCCGGATTATTGAGTGGTAAGGAAGATGACTCCCACCCATGCCAAGGGCCTCAGGGTCAGGGACCAAACAGGATAGAAGAAATTGGGGTTGCAGGCTTGTTGGGGTCCATCCTCAATGCAGCAGAGAGCCAGCTCGCATCCAGGACCTGTGGTGTAAATTGAGGCTGTGCAGCCTAAGGCATCACTGTTCATGGAGCAAGAAGCAGTTTTAAAAGGCTCCGCCCTCAAACTTCTCTGTGTCCTCGTGTGCAGTTTCAGTTTCTTTCAGTGCCTTTTCATCACATGGTTAACCTTCCCGTGGACACAGGGCCTTTGTATTCCGGCAGCACCTGTTGCTCTTCCTGTTCCCCTCACCCTCCATGCCAGTCTCCAGCTGCTTCTGGACCCAGCCTAATAGGAATTGCGAATATGGGCAATGTGGTTACCAAGTACCCCAACTGTGGTAGCAAGCCAGGGCTTGTTCCTAGAAGTTAACAGGACCCAGGTGACAAGAGGGAAGTCCCAGGTCAGCACCTTCCCTGCTGAAGCAGCGGTTCCCTGCTGAGAGTCAGGCTGCAGCGCGTCTAGCTGGACGTAACGTAAGGCAGACTGAGGTGATAATGCTATTTTATAGATGCAGAAACTGGGGCTCAGAGAGGTTAAATGACGTGCCTAGACGTCACAGAAACTGTAAGTGACAGAGCTATCATGTCCAGGTCTAGTGGGGTCTCGCCCTTGGCTCTTTCTGCCACACCATGCTGCCCTGAGATTCCAGGAAAAGAGGAAGTGGTCCCACTCCGCCCCCCCCCCCCGCTTCCCTCCAGAATTTTCTGTCTCTAATGGATTTACCACTTTGGTACCATTGTTCAGCTCATGTGTCTCTACGGGAAAGCCTCACCATAGCCTTCAAACCTTTTCCTCCTGAGTCCTTATTGCTCACCAGGAGCCTGGGTGAGGAGGGAGAGCTACAGGGCCAATAAGAAACCATGGGGGTTACATTACTGGAGGTATCTAAATTGGTGCACATTTTCTAGAGAGTTGGCAGCAATGCGGATCAAAAGCCTTAATAATAGGAGTATGCTTTGATTCAGCAATTCTTACAAGTGTATCCTGAGGAAATAACCAAATATGTGTATAAAAATATAACCAAGTGCAAAAAAAGAAAACAAGATCTAAGAGATTTTAGTAAGACATCCATACAACATAACATCATGTGATCAAAGTGATGTCAGGCTACATTGTTATGTAAATAAACACGATAAACCAAAAAATGGGCCAAATAGTATGTATAGTATGAGCTCATCTTTTGTAAATATATTATGTTGTGTGTGGGTGGGTTTATCTCTATACAGTGTGAACTCTCCTAATTGACATCCAGCCACTTAGCTGACTCACCAATTGAGTCAATCTTCCCCTTCCACCCAGAGAAGCTCCAGGGCTGATGCTCAGGCCCACAGAAGGTTCTGGATGGAAGTCTGGGGGTCTCGGCACTCACCCACTTCTGCTCCCATGAGATAGCTCACGTGCTTAGGAGAATTCAGTTATGGTATAAAGTTTTCTAACCTCTTTATTCCAATTTACTTGTTATTGTAATTTTATGGTTAAATATTCTATAAATTGAAAATAAATGAGTGAAACAGAAAAAAGCTACTTAAAAGAACTAAGTGAACTCCTTTGAAGAATTTAACTGCTATTGTATTGGGAACAGGGAACACGGTAAAAATCCAAGATTCTACTCCCAGACTGCTGCACAAGCACATTTTAGTTTTTCTTTCTTCTTCAAAGAAGCCAAAGCAAGAATTTAGAGACACGATATTGCAGTGTCTCTGTAAGAAAGATGAGAGCGAACTCCCTTCAGCACAGTGCAGTGACATAAAAGGCTATGTTACAACATTGATATATTTTTAAGTTAAAATTAAAGATTTAAAAATACTGTACAGTTATTATTCCTTATTTTAACTAATTTTTTTGTTGTTGTTTAAAAATACTATTTCTAATACTACCACATAAAAAGACTTCTGCTGGGCCCTGGCCGGTTGGCTCAGCGGTAGAGTGTCAGCCTGGCGTGTGGAAGTCTTGGGTTTGATTCCCAGTCAGAGCACACAGGAGAACTGCCCATCTGCTTCTCCACCCTTCCCCCCTCTCCTTCCTTTTAATCTCTCTCTTCCCCTCCTACAGCCAAGGCTCCATTAGAGCAAAGACATCCCGGGCGCTAAGGATGGCTCCACAGCCTGCGCTAGAATGGCTCTGATTGCAGCAGAGCAATGCCCCAGAGGGGCCGAGCATCGCCCCCTGGTGGGCATGCCGAGTGGATCCCGGTTGGGCAAATGCAGGAGTCTGATTGCCTCCCGCTTCAAACTTCAGAAAAACACACACACAAAAAAACAAAACTTCTGGATAAGTCTAGAAAAAGAAAAGATATACGATATATCTGGAAGGATATGGTGAGATTCTGGTTGATTTTTACTCTCCTTTTTGTACCTTTTCTCCACTTTAAAAAAATAAGAATGTCTATTACTTTTATAATCAGAAAATACTGCAACGTCATCACCGTTTTTGGAAGGAAAAACAGAAAGAGAAACTTCAGGAGTAAGGAAATGACATGCTGACGATTGTATCGTGTCCTGGGGCAACCTGTCTTCCACTGATGGCTGGAACTGTTTGGATTAGGTTTTTATAGATCCTAATAGGGATGATGATGAGTTTGGCTCCTTGGTTCCGCCCCCTCCTAAGGATCAGATGATGTCAGTCAGCACTCAGACATCTCAGCACATGTAATTACCATGGGAAGGAGCTATAGGGACTCAGGCAGAGCAAGTCTTGGGGAGGAGAGATGGGCATTCCCAGGTGAAACAAGCAGAGGGACCTGAGTAAACCCAATCAGAATCATGATGCAAAACAGAGGGGAACGGCTCTGCACCTCAGTTTACTTTCATTCACAGATTACAGCAAGTTGCTAAAGTCACGTGCTAACAGAGGTTGCTTTCCAGGAAGACGGGCTCAACTTCTGTGCATAAATAAAGCCACATTTTTTTTATAAATATAACTATTTTCATAAAAATGTGTAAACAATTATTTATTCTTGGCATATACAAATATCTGTTGAAAATTAACTTTTGGTCATAATAATCTAAAATTATAATAAAGTTCAAAGGCTTACATTAAAAAAAAAAACAAATGGATACAAACATATGTTCTTTTTTTTTTTTTTAAGGGAATTATTTATTTATTTATTTATTTATTATTTTTTTATGAATTTTTATTAATGTTAATGGGATGACATTAATAATTCAGGGTACATATATTCAAAGAAAAACATGTCTAGGTTATCTTGTCATTAAATTATGTTGCATACCCCTCGCCCAGAGTCAGATTGTCCTCCGTCACCCTCTATCTAGTTTTCTCTGTGCCCCTCCCCCTCCCCCTAAATCTCTCCCTCCCTCCCTCCTGCGTCCTCCCTCCCCCCACCCCTGGTAACCACCACACTCTTGTCCATGTCTCTTAGTCTCGTTTTTATGTTCCACCAATGTATGGAATCATGTAGTTCTTGTTTTTTTCTGATTTACTTATTTCACTCCGTATAATGTTATCAAGATCCCACCATTTTGCTATAAATGATCTAATGTCATCATTTCTTATGGCTGAGTAGTATTCCATAGTGTATATGTGCCACATCTTCTTTATCCAATCCTCTATTGAAGGGCTTTTTGGTTGTTTCCATGTCTTGGCCACTGTGAACAATGCTGCTATGAACATGGGGCTACATGTGTCTTTACGTATCAATGATTCTGAGGTTTTGGGGTATATACCCAGTAGAGGGATTGCTGGGTCATAAGGTAGTTCTATTTGCCGTTTTTTGAGGAACCACCATACTTTCCTCCATAGTGGTTGTACTACTTTACATTCCCACCAACAGTGTATGAGGGTTCCTTTTTCTCCACAGCCTCTCCAACATTTGTTATTACCCAACTTGTTGATAATAGCTAATCTAACAGGGGTGAGGTGGTATCTCATTGTAGTTTTGATTTGCATTTCTCTAATAACTAATGAAGCTGAGCATCTTTTCATATATCTGTTGGCCATTTGTATTTCTTCCTGGGAGAAGTGTCTGTTCATGTCCTCTTCCCATTTTTTTATTGGATTGTTTGTTTGTTTGTTTGTTGTTGAGTTTTATGAGTTCTTTGTAAATTTTGGATATTAGGCCCTTATCTGAGCACAAACATATGTTCTTATTCCAATGTCTTTCAATAATAAACCCAGCTTCTGTGCTGAAAAGGCTAGGACAATCAGACATGAAAAAAACCGTAACAGGTTGAAGTCCTGCCTTTCGAAATAGGATCGTTAATTATGCAAGGACGTTCTGAGGAGATGAAATTTGTGGCAGCTCAAGTAGAAAAGATTTGGAATACAGTACTTCTTGGAATGAATAGTCAAAGCAGGGGGTCACTTAGGAAAGCAAATGGAAGTCTTTGTCACACACAGTCTAGCTGTGACTGGCACAGGGACTCGGCTCAAGGAACAAAGTTGTTGGTCAGACGGAGCAAAGGGACAGAGAGCAGACTGGATTCCACTGGACCTTCCAGTTTGCTGTTGAGATCGATGGCACGCCTCTCTCTGAGATTAGAGCCCCAGAAGCAATCAATCCCATTCCGGGCAGTATTTGGTGAATTAACTTCACTCTAATGCTGAGTGATGGGCTCTGGAGTCAGTGAGACCTGGATTCACATCCTCACTTTACCACATAAGAGTTCTTTAACACCAATTTTAAATGGAGGGCATGCTGGACGGTACTTGTGCTAAAATTTGGTCAACATGTTCCTGCAAGGTGGCACGTAAAGCAAGGGCTAAGTTAAATACACGAAGGGCACATTCTCTCTCTCATATTCACAGGCACACACATCAATCAATGTAACTCACAAGACTCAGATAGAAGAAGTGCATTGCTTTTCACATTTTTTCTAAATCAACAAATTGCTCACCAATTTTTCTAAATCAGTAAATTGCTCAGCTCTCACCTGCCTGGTTGGCAGAGGCAAGATATATAACCTTGGTTGTTTTGAGGGTTGCTGCCATCCCTTGTGATTGTATGTGAATTTGGCCTTGCACAGTCCAGAAATTCTGAGGGGGGGGGGGACCTAGGTCCTCGGAGAGCCATGCAGACGCTGATGGCCAACCTAGTGCATGTCAACCATTTCAGGGTGGCGGCTCCACGGCTGGTAATCACATCACCTCAGATATATTGTACTTGGCTACTGGGCCTTCACGTAGCTTCAAGGCCATGGTGCTTTGTGCTCAGTCCACCAAGCAGCCATAGCCTTCCTCCCCTTCAGAATCCCTGCCACCTCCAGGGGAGTGGAAAGAGGTGGGTTCTGGGCTCTCAATCCTCTGTCATCTCTTTCATCCCAGCTCCCCAGACTAAGCTTTTGCACCTTTGAGGCCTCTACCTCTCTTATGGATCCATCTACCTCACTACCTTACTCCCCCATCCGGGAGCTAAAACAGAGAAGCCTCCACCTCCCCACAGTCAGCGAGGTCAGGGGGAGCCCAGAACTACAACTGAACACCTGAATGAACTTTCTGGAAGGAGAAAGAGAAAATTTACCTTTCTTTTCTCTTGTTTTTACTTTCTGTCTTCCTCTCTCTGTTCGTTATTGAGTCCATAATAACACAAAGGATGAGACACTGATTAGTTTCTCAATAACTCAATATTTTTCAAAATAAAGAAACCCTGCAGCAAGTGCTCTAACAGGCAAAAACAGCCTCGAGAGATTTAATTTACAATCACCTCCCGATATAATTGCTTTGTAGATAGTTTTATTTTAAGTGACAAAACCAATAGCATAAACATATGATGCCCACATGACACTTAAAAAACTCTAGAGGCAACATTGGCTTTGAGGTCAGGGGCCATAGGTTTGAATCCAATTCCATCTCTTACCAGTGTGTGATGTTGGGCAAGTTACTTAACCTTTCTGAGCTAAACTGTAAGTATCAAAAAGGCAGCAACCATTTGTTTCCTCTTTATTCTCAGGCTCAGTGCTTGGTATACAAAAGGCATTCAAGAAATGTATCCAATAATGGTCAAACTCAGGGCACCTAGCACAAAAGAGATGTTTAAAAAGCATGAAATTCCTTCACCTCCTCCTTCCCAGTCCATTTTAACACTTTTTATTCTGAAATCACAAACAGACTCAGAAGAAGTTACAAAAATAGTATAAAGAGGTTCCATCTACCCATCACCCACCTACGTGCAATGGTGACATTCCATATGCCTATAGTACGTTATTGAACACCTTGGTCCAAAGAAGTTTTGTCCGTTTCTGCACATATATTTACTTTTTTTGTATATCTATGTACAGATGTGTATGACCACAGCCAAAATCAAGGCACAGAACTGCCCATCATGACAAAGCAGCTGTGTAGCACTGCCCCTTTAGAGTTACACCCTTCCTCCCCTTCCCGAGCACTGCAACCACTTACTCTTCTCTGTCTCTATAATTTTGTCAATTTGAGGATGTTTTATAAATGAAATCATACAGTATCTAACCTTTTAAGATTGGCTTTTTAACTTAGCATAATGCCCTTGAGGCACATCCAGGTTGCTGCATGTATCAACAATTTATTCCTTTTTGTTGCTGGGTAGTGTTTTATGGTATGAATATATCACAAGATTGTAAATCAGGGGTCAGGAACCTTTTTGGCTGAGAGAGTCATGAACGCCACATATTTTAAAATGTAATTCTGCGAGAGCCATACAATGACCCGTGTACATTACACATTATCCAATAAAAATTTGGTGTTGTCCCGGAGGACAGCTGTGATTGGCTCCAGCCACCTACAACCATGAACATGAGCGGTAGGAGATGAATGGATTGTAATACATGAGAATGTTTTATATTTTTAACGTTATTATATTTTTATTAAAGATTTGTCTGCGAGCTAGATGCAGCCATCAAAAGAGCCGCATCTGGCTCACGAGCCATAGGTTCCCGACCCCTGTTTTAAATCCTCAACACGGAATAATGCTTAGGTTGTTTCCACTTTGGGGCTACTGCAAATAAAACTGCTATGAACACTTGCATAGAGAACATTTTTGATAACCCATGTGCTGTGAACGTTTTGTATGAAATAAATTTGTGTGGAAAAAAATGTACTATGAAGATCTTGCATGTACATAAGTTTTCAACTCCCTGAAATACATGCCCAGTATTGAGATTCATGAGTCATACATCACGTATATGTTTAACTTTTCAAGAAATTGCCAGACAAGTATTCGGAGTGGCTGTACTGTTTTATGCACCCACCAAGAACATATGGAAGATCCAGTTTCTCCACATCCTCGCCAGCATCTGCTTTATCAGTATTTTTTATTTTAGCCATTCTAATAAACATACAGTGGTATCTCATTGTGATTTTAATTTACACTTTCCTGATAACCAGTGATGTTTGTGGGTCAAATAAGTTTGCAAATATGATGTATATGTTTGCTTGCTTATAGTTTGCAAAGGGTGTGGGGAACAGGCTGTAAGCAGGCAGGGCCGTTATAGCCTAAGTCTTAGTTTTAAGACTAAGCCTTTCCCACACTTTTAATACTAAGATCTTCTCAACACTAAGCTTGTCCCCACACCCTTGACTGTTGCATGATGCAGGATGGTGCACTCTTATGAGGAATCCCATTTATGCCTCAGATAAGTGGCTTTGTATCAGAGACTTTCTTATTTGTATACTGACTTAAAGGCTTTAATTTCTACACTATAAAATAAGGGAGACCAGGGTCTCTCTCTCTCTCTCTCTCTCTCTCTCTCTCTCTCTCTCTCTCTCTCCCGGTTCTTGAAATTAGCATTGCGGAGGAGAGGCAGCCAAGGTGGCAGAGTGCTGAAGGAGAAGCCAGTTTGTGCAGAATTTGTGCAGAGAGAAGGAGATGGAGAACAGAGGTGAATAAGGCTGGTGGGGCCTTTGAATCTAGGAATACTCAGATGAGTCAGTGGCTTTGGGAGCCCTGAATGGAAAGGGAAGCGTTTTCCCACTGTGTGTATTTTCTCGCCCACTGGGTGCGAGCTAGGATTAAAAGTAATGGCGCACCAGTTCTTGGCTCTATTATTTCAATATCGTCTGTCTGAATCAAATGTGAACCTGCATGGGTCAGGAGGCTGTGTTGGCAGCTACAGGTACTGGCTTTACATGTTGAACATCTTTTCAAGGGTTTATTTGCAAGTGCATATCTTCTTTAATGAAATGTCTAAGTCTTTTATTCATTTTCTAATTGGATTGTTTTATTACTGTTGAGTTTGGAGAGTTCTTAATTTTGAAAACAACTCTTTCGTTAGATATATAATTTGCAAATCTTTTCTCCTAGTCCATATTTACCAATTTATCCTTTTAACCAAGTCTTTCACAGGACAAAACTTTTAATTTACTTTTATTTATTTATTTTCTTCTTTTCCAAGTGAGAGGAGGGGAGATAGAGAGGCAGAATCCTGCATGTACCCCAACTGGGTTTCACCCATCAACCCCTCTCTGGGGCCAATGCTCTGCCACTCGGGGGCCACTTGCCACTGAGCTATTTCTAGCACCCGAGGCAGAGGTACCATGGAGCCATCCTCCACGCCCAGGGCTGATGCACTCAAACCAATCAAACTGTGGGAGAAGAAGAGAAAGAAAGAGAGATAGAGAGAGAGAGAGAGAGAGAGAGAGAAGGGGGAGGAGGAAGGGTGGAGAAGCAGAGGAGGAAGGGTGGTCATTTATTTCTCCTGTGTGCCCTAACCGGGAATTAAACCTGGGGTAGCCACACACCGGGCCAATGCTCTACCACTGAGAAAAACAGCCAGGCCCAAAACTTTTAATTTAATAAAGTCTAATTAGTTAATATTTTTATTTTATGAACTGTGGTTTTGGTGTCGTGTCTAAGAACTTTTCTCCTAGTTTGAGAACATGAAGATTTTCTCCTATGTTCTCTTCTAAAAGTTTTATAGTTTTTCCCTCATACCAAAACCAGGCAAGGATGGCACAAAAAAAGAAAACTACAGACCAATATCTCTAATGAATACAGATGCTAAAATACTAAACAAAATACTAGCAAATCGAATACAACAACATATTAAAAAAATAATACATCATGATCAAGTGGGATTCATCCCAGAATCTCAAGGATGGTTCAACATACATAAAACGGTTAACATAATACACCATATCAACAAAACAAAGAAAAAACACCACATGATCTTATCAATAGATGCAGAAAAGGCTTTCGATAAAATAAAACACAATTTTATGTTTAAGACTCTCAACAAAATGGGTATAGAAGGAAAATATCTCAACATGATAAAGGCCATATATGATAAACCATCAGCTAACATCATATTAAATGGCACAAAACTGAAGGTTTTCCCCCTTAAATTAGGAAGAAGACAGGGTTGTCCACTCTCTCCACTCTTATTTAATGTGGTACTAGAGGTTCTAGCCAGAGCAATCAGACAAGACAAAGAAATAAAAGGCATCCGTATCAGAAAAGAAGAAATAAAGGTATCACTTTTTGCAGATGATATGATCCTATACATCGAAAACCCCAAAGAATCCACAAAAAGACTACTAGAAACAATAAGCCAATACAGTAAGGTCTCAGGATACAAAATTAACATACAGAAGTCAATAGCCTTTCTATATGCCAACAATGAGACATTTGAGAACGAACTCAAAAGAATAATCCCCTTCACAATTGCAACAAAAAAAATAAAATACTTAGGAATAAACATAACAAAGAATGTAAAGGACTTATATAATGAAAACTATAAACCATTGTTAAGGGAAATCGAAAAAGATATAATGAGATGAAAGAATATACCTTGTTCTTGGTTAGGAAGAATAAATATAATCAAGATGGCCATATTACCCAAAGCAATATACAAATTTAATGCAATTCCCATCAAAATTCCAATGACATTTTTTAAAGAAATGAAGCAAAAAATCATCAGATTTATATGAAACTATAAAAAACCTCAAATAGCCAAAGCAATCCTAAAGAAAAAGAATGAAGCTGGGGCATTACAATACCTGACTTCAAACTATATTATAGGGCCACGACAATCAAAACAGCATGGTATTGGCAGAAAAATAGACACTCAGACCAATGGAACAGAATAGAAAGCCCAGAAATAAAATCACATATATATAGTCAAATAATTTTTGATAAAGGGGCCAATAACACACAATGGAGAAAAGAAAGCCTCTTCAATAAATGGTGCTGGGAAAACTGGAAAGCCACATGCAAAAGAATGAAACTGGACTACAGTTTGTCCCCCTGTACTAAAATTAACTCAAAATGGATTAAAGATCTAAACACAAGACCTGAAACAATAAAGTACATAGAAGAAGACATAGGTACTAAACTCATGGACCTGGGTTCTAAAGAGCATTTTATGAATTTGACTCCAAAGGCAAGAGAAGTGAAGGCAAAAATTAATGAATGGGACTACATCAGACTAAGAAGTTTTTGCTCAGCAAGAGAAACTGATAACAAAATAAACAGACAGCCAACTAAATGGGAAATGATATTTTCAAACAACAGCTCAGATAAGGGCCTAATATCCAAAATATACAAAGAACTCATAAAACTCAACAACAAACAATCCAATAAAAAAATGGGAAGAGGGCCCTGGGCAGTTGGCTCAGTGGTAGAGCATCGGCCTGGCGTGCAGAAGTCCCAGGTTCGATTCCCGGCCAGGACACACAGGAGAAGCGCCCATCTGCTTCTCCACCCCTTCCCCTCTCCTTCCTCTCTATCTCTTCTCTTCCCCTCCTGCAGCCAAGGCTCCATGGAGCAAAGATGGCCCGGGCGCTGGGGATGGCTCCTTGGCCTCTGCCCCAGGCGCTAGAGTGGCTCTGGTCACGGCAGAGCGACGCCCCGGAGGGCAGAGCATCGCCCCCTGATGGGCAGAGCGTCGCCCCCTGGTGGGCATGCCGGGTGGATCCCGGTCGGGCGCATGCAGGAGTCTGTCTGACTGTCTCTCCCTGTTTCTAGCTTCAGAAAAATACAAAAAAAAAAAAAAAAATGGGAAGAGGACATGAACAGACACTTCTCCCAGGAAGAAATACAAATGGCCAACAGATATATGAAAAGATGCTCATCTTCATTAGTTATTAGAGAAATGCAAATCAAAACTGCAATGAGAGGCCCTGGCCGGTTGGCTCAGCGGTAGAGCGTCGGCCTGGCGTGCGGGGGACCTGGCTTCGATTCCCGGCCAGGGCACATAGGAGAAGCGCCCATTTGCTTCTCCACCACCCCCTCTTTCCTCTCTGTCTCTCTCTTCCCCTCCCACAGCCAAGGCTCCATTGGAGCAAAGATGGCCCGGGCGCTGGGGATGGCTCCTTGGCCTCTGCCCCAGGCACTAGAGTGGCTCTGGTCACGGCAGAGCGACGCCCTGGAGGGGCAGAGCATCGCCCCCTGGTGGGCAGAGCGTCGCCCCTGGTGGGCGTGCTGGGTTGATCCCGGTCGGGCGCATGCGGGAGTCTGTCTGACTGTCTCTCCCCGTTTCCAGCTTCAGAAAAATACAAAAAAAAAAAAAAAAAAACTGCAATGAGATACCACCTCACACCTGTTAGATTAGCTATTATTAACAAGACAGGTAATAACAAATGTTGGAGAGGCTGTGGAGAAAAAGGAACCCTCATACACTGTTGGTGGGAATGTAAAGTAGTACAACCATTATGGAAGAAAGTATGGTGGTTCCTCAAAAAACTGAAAATAGAACTACCTTATGACCCAGCAATCCCTCTACTGGGTATATACCCCCAAAACTCAGAAACATTGATACGCAAAGACACATGCAGGCCCATGTTTATTGCAGCATTATTCACAGTGGCCAGGACATGGAAACAACCAAAAAGCCCATCAATAGATGACTGGATAAAGAAGATGTGGCACATATACACTATGGAATACTACTCAGCCATAAGAAATGATGACATCGGATCATTTACAGCAAAATGGTGGAATGTTGATAACATTATACGGAGTGAAATAAGTAAATCAGAAAAAACTAGGAACTGCATTATTCCATACGTAGGTGGGACATAAAAGTGAGACTAAGAGACATTGATAAGAGTGTGGTAGTTACGGGGGGAGGGGGAGGGAGAGAGGGAGAGGGAAAGGGGGAGGGGGAGGGGCACAAAGAAAACTAGATAGAAGGTAACAGAGGACAATCTGACTTTGGGTGATGGGTATGCAACATAATTGAATGACAAGATAACCTGGACTTGTTATCTTTGAATATATGTATCCTGATTTATTGATGTCGCCCCATTAAAAAAATAAAATTATTAAAAAAAAAATAAAATAAAAGTTTTATAGTTTTACATTTTACATTCAGATCTCTGATCCAATTGGGTTTATTTTTGTATGAGCTGTGAGCTACATGGGTTCATTCTATTGGCTCTTGATGTCCTGTCCATTTGCTTCTGCCAGGTGAAAGAGCACCAGCTTCTGCAGGAGTCACAGAGGTAAGATGATGCTCAGCGTGGAGGGATGTCTGAACGGTCCCTTGCAGAAAAGCAATCACCCTCACACGCGTATCTAAAATAAACTTGATGCTATGGAAACCAAACACTTCTTCAGTGAATCTTTCTTCAGCAATCACATTGCACGACTAAATACTGTTTATATTGGATCCCTGAGGAGGCTTCTGCTGCCCCTTGCAACACAGCCGAGAGTGGATTTCTGTTTGAAGCAGGAAGTGAACATTGGAAATTCCTGTTGCACATGATAACATATCATTTAAGGGTAGGATAGGGTGTGTCTTATAGTAATATGGTCTCAGAGGTGACAAGGGTCCAAACCAGGAATCCCTTCTACAGCTTCTTTGCAAAGAAGAATAATCTTTCATTCAACAAACATATATTGAGTAGCTACTATGTGTCAGGGACTAGGGACTAGGTAATAAAAGATGCAGTGAACAAACCAGATGTGTTCTTTGCCCTCTGGTGGGGGGAGAGGAGTGGAGTACGGTTAATTATACAGACACACAATACTGTTTGCCAGAAGCTAGTGAGGGGATGCTAAGGGACTATATGGCAGGGTCATTTAACCCAGATTTGGGGAACCCAGCAATGCTTCCTGGAGGAAGTGACACTGAACCTGAGTCCTAACAGATGACTAGCAGAGAGCCAGGTGGAGGAGAGTGGGTGGGAATGGTAATAAGAAAGAAGAGTCTTTCAGGTGAGTGGGAAGAGCATGTGCAAAGGCCCAGAGGTGGAAGTGCATGTAGTTGGGTGTGGATCTAAAACATCCAGTATTGCTGGTGTGTGATGTCCAAGGGGAAAGGACAATGGATGTGACTGCCCAGGTCAGATCATGAAGGGCCTTGAAAGTCACTGTGGAATTCGTGGCTAATAAATTCATCCATTTCATAAAGACACCAGGCATTCACTGGAGGGCTCTGAGTAGGAGTGTAACAGATCCACAATTGTAGTTTAGAAAGCTCTTTGGCAACATGGAGACAGATTGGTGGAATCTAGGTGGCTGGCTAGGGCGTTGGTTAGGAGATTATTATAAGAGATGACGAGACCAGAATGGAGACAGTGGACAATGGTTGATGCATTTATTGGAGTAAGATTTGAGAAGATGACGTTTTAAATCACTTTGAAAAATGGGGGACAGAGTTGTGCAGAGAAACAGAAGTGAGTTGAGGGATCCGTTGCTGTTGGAACCATTGCCATGGACACTCCTACTGAGGAAGCGCCAGCTTATGCCTTCACCTTGTGACCCTTCAGTGTTTGACAGTCCTGCTCGGGCAGAACTCTGCCTCCCTGTTACTTCCTTGCGTTGGTCCGCCTTTGGCCCTGAAGGACCACACAGAACTAATCCGCCTCTGCTAGCTCACAGCAGCCCCTTGACCATTTTAAAGACGTGAGTCAAGTCCTTTCAAGCTTTCTTTTCTCCAACTTACGCACACCTAGTTCCTAAACTCACTTCCCATTGGCATGGTTCCCAGCCCCTCCTTTTCTGACGAGATGGGGTATGTTCAGGGTGGTATAGCCGTAGACCCAGCCCCTCCTTTTCTGAATAGTCCTTCACCTCCTGCCTTTAACCATGTGGTGCCTGAAACCTAGATAAAGTTTGTTCTGCCAGAAAACAGTAAGCCTCCCTTTCTGGAGCCTGGACCTTCTCCTAATACTTCCCACACTCGTGCCCTTGTCGGGGAAGTTGCTTCCCTTCTCTGAACATCTGAGCCAATATCTGCCAGTGAGATCTGTGGTCACCCTGGGCACTGGGGACAGGACTGAGCCCAGAGCCTCAGCTGGAGAAACAGGTTTGACAAGGCCCTCAATGACTCACCTCCAACAGTCGGCAAGCTGGGTCTGGGAGCACATGACCCAGTCTCAGTCGGAAATGAACTTCCTGCCCTTTTTCTGCTGAAAATTAAGGCACCAGCGACCATTCACCAAACAGTGCAGGGTGTGTGGTTTGTGAGAGAAACAGCTGGGACACTGGCTTCATCTTCAGGAACCATGCAGACTTTTTAGAGGACAGAGAACGGGTGTCGGAGAAAACCCTTTACAGAGGACATGGGGTCGCAGCTAGGCCGGGAAGGGCACATGGTTATCAGCTGGTGAGAAGAATGAGGCGGCGCACGAGGATGGAACAGGAAAGGTGCAGGGGTGAGAGTATCTAAGGCTGGCATAGCGAAGGAAAAGAAAACAAGACATTGTGGTCAGAGCAGAGACTCTGAATACATGAACATTGAGAAAACATATGGCAAAGGTTGGAACATATTGGGATGGCAGCTAGTGCCAGGGCTTTTGACCCAGAATAGGAGAAGACTCAGGTGGTGGGCAGTTTTGTTTCTGCAGCCGATGAAGCCAGATAGATGAATCCTACACTGTGCAGTGACCCAGGAGAACAGAACTCCGTGACATCCAGGAAGCAGAAAGCCCTGCCAGGAAGTGGTCCAGGGATCCCAGAATAGCACCTCATTGGCTTAGTTCCAGTTCACCATTAGGTGATCTTTCCAATAACCCTTCCTAGGGGGATAAGGACAGGGAGCAGAGTGAACTATTCAAATGCATGACCTGGGAAGTGTTTTGAGTAGCAAGAACAAAAGTTATAATCTGGGAGCAAAACTGACTACATCATTCATGGTCCCCTTGTTCACAAATGATTAAGAATTTCAAGATGGCAACATTAAACCAAGCATGGGGCCCTTCTAAGCACAGAGTCTTGTGCCCATGTTGCCAGCTCTGTCTTGGGGTAAAGAAGAGGACACACGATGGGTATGCAGAGAGCTCCCACACTCAGAAGGCTTGCAGCCAGGCATTTCCCTCTCTGCCTGGGGCAGGTGATAGCACAGTGCATGCACTTAGGCACTCAGCTTAAGGCTCTTGGCTTCATGGAAAGACTAATAAACTGAGGACAGGAAATCTGAGTTCCACTCCTGGTTTTGCTTCAAAATTGATCTGAATCACTCAACTTCTGAGCCTTAATTGTATAGCTTATGGCAAGTGTTCAGCAATACTGTTTCACTTCCTCTCTACATAAAAGTCCCAATTCTAGGATCTCTAATATCTGGCCTTTTAATGGAGTATTTGAAGGAAAACACAGCTTCCAAAGATGGGTCTTTGTTTGCAGAAAGAACTCTGTGAAGTGCATTTGCATTGCAGAGCAAATTCCAAATACTCTTTTGCATCTCAACCTTTATACTTCACTAGAGAAGTCCTCTCTGGCCATTCTCTAACACGGATGTAGTTGAAGACACTTCAGGTCTGCTCTTAGCTATTCTGCTAACTCTTTGTAGGACCACAGGCAACTGACTTCCTCTCCTTATGCTTCAGTTTCCTCTTCTATAAAGTATGAGAAATGAACAAGATGATCACCAAGGTCCTTGTCCCCTCTCCGTTCTGCATTTCCTTGAATGTATGAAGTAATTGATCCAGCATTTGTCATCACATGATGTTGAGATGAAATTATTTGGCTCTCTCAGTGGAAAGTAAGCTCACTGAGGTTAAGAGTATGGGATCCGCCTGACCAGGCAGGCCAGTGGCGCAGTGGATAGAGTGTCAGACTGGGATGTGGAGGACCCAGGTTCGAGACTCTGAGGTTGCCAGCTTGAGCACGGGCTCATCTGATTTGAGCAAAGCTCACCAGCTTGGACCCAAGGTTGCTGGCTTGAGCAAGGGGTTACTTGGTCTGCTGTAGCCCCATAGTCAAGGCACATATGAGAAAGCAATCAATGAACAACTAAGGTGTCTCAACAAAAAACTGATGATTGATGCTTCTCATCTCTCTCTATTCCTGTCTGTCTGTCTCTATCTATCCCTCTCTCTGACTCTCTCTCTGTCTCTGTAAAAAAAAAAAAAAAAAAAAAAAAAGAATGTGGGATCCATCTCTGCATCTCCAGTTCCTGGCACAGGACCTTGCGCTCGGTTAAGTGTCAGGTGGACAGAGATATCAATGGATGAACTAGGTCTCTGGGGAAGAGACTTAAAACAAATGAGCCAAGGAAGTGAAAACAGAACTATAATTAGAAGTGAGACCCTATGGGGAAGAAAGAGAATCAGGGAAACATCATATCAAGGGAGATTGGGTACTGGGTGATTGACCTCTCAATAATACAAAGGAAACAAGAAAATCAAAGGCTTAAAAAAACACCTCGATAGAGGATTGGATAAAAAAGATGTGGTATACATATACAATGGAATACTACTCAGCCATAAGAAATGATGACCTATTGCCATTTACAGCAACGTGGATGGACTTGAGAAAATTATACTGAGTGAAATAAGTAAATCAGAGAAAGCTAAGAACTGTATGATTTCACACATAAGTGGGATATAAAACTGAGACTCGGCCCTGGCCAGTTGGCTTAGCGGTAGAGCGTCAGCCCAGCGTGTGGAAGTCCCGGGTTTGATTCCTGGCCAGGACACACATGAGAAACACCTATCTGCTTCTCCACCCTTCCCCCTCTTCTTTTTCTCTATCTCTCTCTTCCTCTCCTGCAGCCAAGGCTCCATTGGAGCAAAGTTGGCCCAGGCGCTGAGGACGGCTCCATGGCCTCCACCTCAGGCACTAGAATGGCTCTCATCGCAGTGGAGCAACGCCTCAGAGGGGTAGAGCATCGCCCTCTGGTGGGCATGCTGGGTGGATCCTGGTTGGGCACATGCAGGAGTCTGTATGTCTGCCTCCCCCCTGCTTCTCACTTTTGAAAAATACCAAAAAAAATACAAAAAAATAAAAATAAAAATAAAACTGAGACTCATGGACATAGATAGAAGTGAAGTGGTTACCAGGGGAAGGGGATGTAGGACAGGAGGATGAGGGTAGCGGGTGGGGGAAGGGTATGAAGAGGGACAAATATAAGGTGACAGAAAAGGATTTGACTTTGGGTGATGGGTATACAACATAATCAACAGCTCAAATGTTATAGAAATGTTTACCCGAAACCTATGTACTTCTGTTGATCAATGTCACCCTGTTAAATTTAATTTTCTAAATAAAATTTAAAAAAAAATATTTCCTAATTAGGAGATTGTTAGTGACTTTTGAGAGAAGTCAGGCTACCAAAAGCTAAGGAATGGATGGGAGAAAGGAGAATGGACTGCAGGCATAAGTTGGTCAAGAAATTTGGTAGAAGAAAAGACAAAGATAAGAAGGTCACTAGGCATGTGGCAAAACTGAAAGAAGAAGCACTGTGTATTCATTGGTTTGTTTGCTTTAAGAGAAGGAGACCCACTGGCCAGGCGGTGGTGCAGTGGATAGAGCATCAGACTGGGATGCGAAGGACCCAGGTTCGAGACCCCAAGGTCACCAGCTTGAGCGCAGGCTCATCTGGCTTGAGCAAAAAAAAATTAAAAAAAAAGCTCACCAGCTTGGACCCAAGGTCGCTGGCTCAAGCAACGGGTTACTCGGTCTGCTGAAGGCATTTATGAGAAAGCAATCAATGAACAACTAAGGTGTCTCAACAAAAAACTGATGATTGATGCTTCTCATCTTTCTCCGTTCCTGTCTGTCCTTATCTATCCCTCTCTCTGACTCTCTCTCTGTTCCTGTAAAAAGAGAGAGAGAGAGAGAGAGAGAGAGAGAGAGAGAGAGAAGGAGACCCAAATGTTTGCTACCTAAAAGGAAGGAGTGAAGGAGGAAGGAATTGATGATTTTAGAGAGTAGGAGAGGAGGGAATTAATGGATTTATGTCCTGGAGGAGTCAGGAGAGAGAGGGGGGACCAAGAATACAGCTCTTTTCCCCCCACTTTCTGCCACCTGCAAATCTGACAAGTGTATTACTAGGTGCCATAGAGGGAATCCAAATATCAGAAGGGGGCTGGGCAAGGCGACTTTTACAGTCCCCTCCCTCTGAGTCTGTGACTACTGTGTCCATCCATCCTTATTTTGCAATGTGACCCACAGCAAATGATGAAAGACAATGTAAAGAACATCTCTGGAATATAGTCTAATAGCCAGAGCATTCATTCCGTCACCTACCAACACCAGTAACCAACGAAAGAGGAAATGAGTCCAACTCCACCTGTTTTGGAATGTGGCCCAAGGAGGAAAGTGGCACAGTAAGAAAAGTACCAGATTGGGAGTCGGGAGTTTGGATCTAGCCTCCCCTTGTCATTCTCTATGTGCTCTAGGTCTAGGACATATACATCCCTCCTGCTCTGTGAGTCACAGTTTTTCACTGGACAAACAGAATTCTGAGAAAGGTGATTGATTTACTTCTATATGCTCTGTCTCTCAAGTGCTACAGAAAGAGCTGGCCTTTGCCTCTGTGGTTCTTAGGAAGGTCTGCATTTAATGTGGTTACAAGGGGCAAAACAGGTCCCGGAAGGGTAAAGCAAATAAGTCCTCTTTGGCAATCCAAATTCATGTCACCGCAGAGCTCCCAGTATTGGCATCTGCTCCAACAGGAAGACCCACATGCTTGTCAATGACATTCTGGCCCTCCCATTTGGAATGTGGCATGAGCAGGACCGAATCATGCTTGGCCAAGGATAGATCATGTCTGGCTGTGGGCTGATGACACTGATGAAACTCAATATTGCCTTGGGGAACTGGGTTTCTGAATGAGTTCCAAGTTCTGAGTTTAGAACTTGGTTTGCCCTTTGTTGACTAATTTCCACTAGGATTAAAGGGAGGTGAATGTACCTTTGTCATTAAATACATCATGACAAATTAGCTAGTCACTAATTCATTTAAAAATGTGCATTGAGCAATTGCTATCTACATTAAATATATGTGTATAGGATGGATGGATGGATGGATGGATGGATGGATGGATGGATGGATGGATGACAGACCCAGGATCTAGTTCACAATATCACTTAACAGCTGGACATATGAGCCAGGATATTTTCAGTTACAAGTGACAGAAACCTACATCTAAGTGGTTTAAGATGGAATAAAAAAAGTATTGACTTGTATATATATTTGAAAAATGATCAAGAGTTTACAAAAGTCCCTTCTTACCTTACACCTCTGAGTTCTTCTGTGTTAGTTTCATCTTTAGTCAATGTTCCCCCTACCCAGTGTCCGGGTTCACAACCAGCAGCTCCAGGCTCACATTCATTTAGCTTTGCAACCCCAAAGGAAAAAGTGTCCTTCTCTCAGGGTTCTAGAAAAAGTCCTCTAGAGAGTTCTCACTGGCCCAGCCTGGGTCATGTACTCACCCCTGGACAAATCCCATGGCCAGGAGGGTGCAGCACTCTGGTTGGCTGGCCCTTGCACCAAGTCTAGAGGTGATGTCAGCTTCAGGGCACACTGTGAACTGTGAGTGAGGACAGGGAGGCATCCCAGAAGAGAAGGGAATGGATGTTGAGCAGGCAAACACCTTAGTTGTCCTCTCCCTGGGGAGCCGTAAGGCCATCTCTTCGCCACTTAGAGCCTCTGTTTCCTCCTGATCATCCTCACTGCACAGGCTTCTTGTGATGTGAAAGCCCTCTGACAAGGTGGGCTTATTCTTTTCACTGGTCATTTACAAGCAGCCACCACGGCTCCTCCGCCTTCTTGGCATCTTGTCCTCCTTGACATCTTGGCCTCCAGATCCCTCCCTTTTCTGGCCATTTAACTTTTCATGCCACCCATTTGATGACTAATTATTAAGTACCTCTGGAGCAGAAAAAGTTCCTATACTCTCGTCAGACCCAACAAGAAATACTGTCATGAATAAGACCCTCTCTCTCCATGTAGAAAACTCCCAATGTTGTTAGTAACAAATCTTGCCTTGTTTTCTAATTGCTTCACGTGGAAATCTCGTTTCCAAAACAAACTACCTGTTCCACGCTTCAGCCTTCTCACATCTTGAGAGTATCAGTCACGTTCCCTAGAAAGCCACATCACTGAAATGGCTGGAAGCCTTACCCCACAGCTCCAACCTTCTTCTTTAAAGGACCCCCTTGCTCCCAGCAGCCAGGACAGGCCTCCTTTCTGCTGCTTCACGCAATGTGCCTCACTCCCCACACCATCCACCTTATCCTGGGGCCCTCAGTTACCAGGTACTCTCAACCCTGGCTTAAGAGTGACTTTAATCTTTGGCTTCAGATGTCATTGGAGCTGTGTGACCCTGGCTGTCCTTTGCATCTAGCCATTTCCAAGCCTGGGCGGAAAAGAATCCTTCTCTGGTTTGTAGCAGACCATCTAGTCAGGCCAGAAACCGAGCGGCAGCTTCAGGATATGCTCCTTTAGGCAACAAGTATCTTCTGAGCATCCACCGCTCTGTCCCCAGAACATGTGCTGGGGAACGTGGTGAAGAGGCAGGCAGAGTCCTGTCCTTTGGGAGCCCACAGAGCAGCAGGGAAGACTACTGGCCCCTCACCCAACCCTGGGAGAGCGAAGTTTCTCACGCTCCAGAGTGATCCCTTCGATTCATTCACTGGAACAGGGATAAAAGGCGCCTGGACCATGCACCTCCAGGGGCTTGGTTATGGTGTGCAGGGGAGTGGGGAAGGAAGGTGAGGAGTGGCCCTCACGGTCAGCAACTCAAGATGGTCCTTCTAGGTTGTTTGTCAGTCATGTCCCTGAACTTAGCATATGGACCCAAACTCACTCTCTCCCTACCGCCAGGGAGGTGCTGGGGCAGCCACGGGTCACAAGCATCTTAGCTTTGGCTCCAGCCATTTGTTTAAGGCAGCCACCAGGGCTTTCCTGGGAGGTTCCTGTGCTTACACCAACGTGTCCAAATCCACAATGGGCCACTCTGAAACCCTTAGCTCCCCTCACATCCTTCGCGTCACCCAGCACAGTCCTGCGTGCTGAACACCAGTGCAGAGGACAACTGACAGACAAGTCTAAAGTGGAATGAAACAAGACAAACTGATTGGCCCTACCCTAGGCACTCCCAGACCACAGCTGATTTCTTTTTAAAGGAGGAGCATTTCCTGGTCCACCTGCTCTTCACCTGCAGCCCTTCTGAAGGTCAGTACTTCCCGGCATATGTCTTCTTCTTTCTCCTTTGAACTCAGAGGTGAAATTACTCCCGGGATCTCAGCTCCCTCCTCTCTCTCCCCACCTCTTCTCTCTGACATTAAAATCAGTCTCTGTCTTTCATACCCACATAGGAGGGGGTGGGGTTCCACTAATGAATGTTTGAAAAACCCTTTGAGATCTTGGATGAAAGGCACCTCATAAAATACAATTAAAAATAATAGGGGTAATTACTGGCTGGGCTAGTCCCTGGAGGATAATTAGAGAGTTTTCCACTGGCAGATTCTGAATTTGTGCAGAAACACAAGGGTTCAAACAGTAAAACTGATTTGAGATTCCAAGGGCCACTGTCACGCTTCCCCCATGCAAAGATGGTGTACTGTGGTCTCTTCTGAAATCTGAGGGGCATCGCGTCACGCCATAGCTGGAAAGGACTTCTGAGATGATCTGATAAAGGCAGTGAAGCCCAGAGAGGTGACTGGCTCAAAACTGCACAGCAAGTGTGAGAGAGCCACAACTCTAGAGGTCTAGTCCCTGGACACCCCGATTCAGGGGATCCTATAACCACTCCTAATTAATAACACACCCTTTCCAATTTCTACAGCCTGGTGACTTTCTATGGCATGGTAGAACATTGGAATAAGAGTCAGTCAACTGGATGTGAGGGTGATCTGGCTGCGAATCTGTCACCCCACTGATCACCAGGGTTGATTTGGCTGATCTGGCAGGCTAGGCGGATGTCCCCTTCCTCCCTCACTGCTCCATGTGCGTCCCTCCTGAAGCTGCGTGCTCAGTCGAAGAGGAAGAGGACGACCTTCCCCGATAGGAGAGGACCGTTCTTCGGTCAAGGGTATACGAGTAGCTGCGCTCCCTTGCTAGAACCTCCAAACAAGTCTCAAGAGTCAGTCAACTGCATTCAAATCCCAGCTCTGACACGTGTGACAGACAGTAGTTAGCAAGTAAGCCTCATTTCCTTGTATGTAAAATGGGCTTAATAATAACTGCCTTGTAGGGTCCCTAGGCAGAGCCAGTGAGCCATGCACACAGAGGCACCTGGCACGGAGCACATGTCCTGTCAATGCTGCTTGAATGAACGCTGCAAGAATGAGTCTCAGCCGTGCTACAGCTTGACCTACAATCTTTGCTGTATGTAGCTAATTTCAGTCTGTACTTAATGAGCACCTGTTGTGTGCCGAACACTATGCTAAGCTCTCCAGTTTCTCTCATTTACTCAGCACCACATTCCCATCAGGTCAGCCGAGCTGGTCCAAGGCCACACAGCTGAGAGGAGGCAGGACTGGGACCCGTGCTCTCAGCCACTATGCACACTGCCTTCCTCCACGAAAAGAGGCAGGAACTTTGATGTAACCACATGACGCTGCCATAGGATGTTCTGTGGCAATACAGGAGCGGAGTCACGGAAGGGGCAGGGACCAATAGTAGCCTTAGAATTTAGATGATCCACTAAGCATTCTTGCTTTCAAGGTTATGGAAATCAAGCCCTTTTCCTTGTATAAGACTGATGATGTATTCTGAGGGGCCGCACTGATGCAAGAAGTCAAATGATCTCCCCCAAGAAGGGCAGTCAGTAGCTGGAGCTGAATTTGGAACCAAGACGTCTGGATCCAGGTGCTGGATCTCTCCTTGGAAACCAAGTACCTTGGCTCAAATCCCTTCAGCTCTCTGTCTTCAGAGTTCCACGTTCCTGGTCTGTACAACGGGGCTGACACTTTCCACTCTCCCCGTCACAGGGAGTCTTCTGAGGGCCAAATGGCAATGAACATGGAAGTATTCTGTCACTTGCAAAGTTCAGTAAAAGTGGAAATCCTTACTGTAACTGCTTAGAAGCTTTTCAGTGTGATAAAGAAGGTGGCTGAAGTCCCAGGCCGGCGGACTCCAGGGAGGCTGACTCAACACACTTGGCTGGCAGGGGACAGTACACATTACTCGTCTTCAAAGGACAGGGCTGAGTATTCACAGGTCTGAGCTCAGATTATTTGGAGGGAAGAGGGCATTTTAGGGACCAGCCCTTTGAAATTGAATTGCGAACATAATGGGTTCCATTTATTTCAGGTTTTAATTTTTTCCCGGCTGAGACCCAGGTTTGGAAGCTGCCAGGTTACATTCTCTTCTTCCGAGTGCGTGCGTGGAAGAAACCAGGGCCCTGGGTGAGGCCTGAAAGGAAGAAAGAGGTTTCTTCAAAAGTCATTCATCACTCATCAATTTCCTCGTCAATCAAGACTTTGCCAAACGCCTCCTAGAAACTAGAATAACCAGGGCTGTATTCTTCTAACTACCCTACTCAGAATGGTTGACTCCAAGTCATCCTATCCAGAGATTTCGAAGGTTGATCAAAAGACTGACAACGCCTCAGACGACCAGAGCCGAAGGAAACTCACAAGTCACCCTCTGCCAGCCTTTGGGCCTTTTGGGGAGACAGTCGCCTAAGAACCCAGGGATGGGCACTCACTCCCTCACATTGTCAAACACTCCTCCGCCCCCATCTGCCCCCATGGGCTTCTCACAGCCCACTGGCTTGTGCCCTCAGCCTGGCATTTCTCTGGCTTCCCTGCCCTGATCCTTGAAACAGAGGCAGGATGGGAATGACATTCTGAATTGTCATAAGCAATTTAGGAGTTAGTGAGAGCTCAGTGCGTGGGAGAAAAGTCTCACAAAGAAATGGAAACCTGGTGATTCCCTTCAGGGCTGTGTGTGAGCTCTGTGTTTTCTCCTTAAAAGCACAGCAAGTGATTGTGTCACGTGGGCTCTGGGCATTTGGGAGAATTTTGGAAAGCCCTGTGTGTCCTGACAAGGGGGCAAGAACAACCCCCATTCCTGCCACCCTGACTCCTATCCTTCCTTTTCTCTAGAGCAGTGGTAGTCAACCTGGTCCCTACCGCCCTCTAGTGGGTGTTCCAGCTTTCATGGCTGGCGGTAGCGGAGCAATCAAAGTATAAATAAAAAGATAGATTTAACTCTAGTAAGTTGTTTTATAAAGATTTATTCTGCCAAACTTAGCGAAAATCCGACATAAAGTATTTGGTAAGTAATTATTATTATATGCTTTAACTTGCTGTAACTCTGCTTTATAAATTTTATAAAGTAAAGTTACTTCTCTACTTTTATAAATCACCATTACTGTGGAACCAGTGGGCAGTTAGAAAATTTTACTACTACCAGAGATACAAAAGTGGGTGGTAACAACACACAATGGAGAAAAGAAAGCCTCTTCAATAAATGGTGCTGGGAAAACTGGAAAGCCACATGCAAAAGAATGAAACTGGACTACAGTTTGTCCCCCTGTACTAAAATTAACTCAAAATGGATCAAAGATCTAAACATAAGACATGAAACAATTAAGTACATAGAAGAAGACATAGGTACTAAACTCATGGACCCAGGTTTTAAAGAGCATTTTATGAATTTGACTCCAAAGAAAAGGGAAGTGAAGGCAAAAATTAATGAATGGGACTACATCAGACTAAGAAGTTTTTGCTCAGCAAGAGAAACTGATAACAAAATAAACAGACAGCCAACTAAATGGGAAATGATATTTTCAAACAACAGCTCAGATAAGGGCCTAATATCCAAAATATACAAAGAACTCATAAAACTCAACAACAAACAAACAAACAATCCAATAAAAATGGGAAGAGGATATGAACAGACACTTCTCCCAGGAAGAAATACAAATGGCCAACAGATATATGAAAAGATGCTCATCTTCATTAGTTATTAGAGAAATGCAAATCAAAACTGCAATGAGATACCACCTCACACCTGTTAGATTAGCTATTATTAACAAGACAGGTAATAGCAAATGTTGGAGAGGCTGTGGAGAAAAAGGAACCCTCATACACTGTTGGTGGGAATGTAAAGTAGTACAACCATTATGGAAGAAAGTATGGTGGTTCCTCAAAAAACTGAAAATAGAACTACCTTATGACCCAGCAATCCCTCTACTGGGTATATACCCCAAAACTCAGAAACATTGATACGTAAAGGCACATGCAGCCCCATGTTCATTGCAGCATTGTTCACAGTGGCCAGGACATGGAAACAACCAAAAATCCCGTCAATAGATGACTGGATAAAGAATATGTGGCACATATACACTATGGAATACTACTCAGCTATAAGAAATGACATCAGATCATTTACAGCAAAATGGTGGGATCTTGATAACATTATACGAAGTGAAATAAGTAAATTAGAAAAAAACAGGAACTGCATTATTCCATACGTAGGTGGGACATAAAAGTGAGACTAAGAGACATTGATAAGAGTGTGGTGGTTACCGGGGGAGGGGGGAGAGGGAGAGGGAAAGGGGGAGGGGGAAAGGCACAAAGAAAACTAGATAGAAGGTGACAGAGGACAATCTGACTTTGAGTGATGGGTATGCAACATAGTTGAACGACAAAATAATCTGGACATGTTATCTTTGAATATATGTATCCTGATTTATTGATGTCACCCCATTAAAAAAATAAAATTATAAAAAAAAGTGGGTGGTAGGTATAAAAAGGTTGACTACCCCTGCTCTAGAGCATTGATGCATCCCTTCTGATGCCAGACAGCACAGCCTAGTGGGCCCACCAGGAGCAGGCGTCAGCAGAGGCCTGGCTCACAGGGTGTCTGGATGCCCTGGGAAGAATGCTCCTAGATGTGATGGACATCTTTTATGTCCCATTTCACACATCCTAGGCCCACCCTTTCCATTGTGCCCTGTGCTGTGGCAACCAGCCATACAGGAGCTGCACAGAATAGCTCTTGCTTACTGGCAGCTACTCATTAGCTGTGTGATCATGGACAAATGTCTTAACCTCTCTGTGTCTTAATTTTATCACCTGGAAAAGGAAGAAGATATTGGCACCCCAGTTCATATAGTTGTAGTGAAGATGATATGATTTAATAAATGTAAAGTGCTTGTAACCATGCCTGGCACAGAGTAAGCACTATCAAAAAAGATAGACGGTGCTATTACTACGGTCATCATTATTACTGTCATCCTCTTTATTACTCTGTCTAGGACTTGGACTAGAGAGGGAGATCAGGCTTCCTAACTCCGAGTCTGCTGAGTCGGAGCCTGACTTGCCATGGATGGGAGATGACTTCAGCCCTCGGGCCTGCGGGGGGCGGCGGTGGCAGGAAGGACCAGAGCCACCATCTATCGAAGGGGCAGAATCACAGCAGATTCTCATCACATCTCAGGGAGAAGATGCTCTTGCTATCTCCTTTTTTAGAAATGAGGAATTGAAGGCTTAGAGAGCTTATGGGAATTGCCCAAGGTCACATGGCCAGTGCTGGCCAGAGCTCCAGCCAGGCCCAAAGAGCCTGGTCCCTGCAGCCCCTCAGGAGGCTGCAGAGGCAGGAAAGGAAAGCATGTGTCCCTGTGGTTACCTTCTTCCAACCCCCTGTACCTGCCCATAAACACTGCGGGGTGTCACCTGTCAGGGCTCTGAGAGAAAGGTGGACCCTGGACACTGCTTCCCTGGTGTACAACCAGGGGCAGGCTCTGTGAGGTGAGCAGGAGGGAGAAGGTCTGCTACAAAGAGCACTGGGCCAGGAGTCAGGAGTGGATCTCACGCCTGCCTCTCTGCATAGATCCCAGCACTCCAAACAGGGCCTGCCAGGCAGTCGGTCTCAATCAATTTTGTTTAACGAATGGATGAGTGAGCCAACAAATAAATAACACGGTCCCTGCTCCTAGGGAGTTTCCAGGCTGGAGGACAGCCCCGTAAATATCAGGATAGAGCAGTGTGTGCTGCATCAAACCAGCGGGGCAGAGCACAGGGGCTGCCACCTGGAAGGGACCCCTGTCACTGGGCAGTATCGCACCCGGGAACTCGATCAGGCCTGAAGGGTAGAGAGCATTCCAAGAGGCAGGGAAGGGGGAGAGCGCAGAGCAGGGGGCCTGCGTGCACTCGGCACCGGAGGCAGGGAGGGTCAGCCTTTGGGAGGAAGCGGAAGGCAGTGTGAGACTGAACGGATCCTTCCACTCTGGAACACATTCTGCTCCAGGAAGCCCTCCCCCTTTCACTCTCCCAAAGCACAACTCCACAGCGCACAGTTATCTATAAACTGCGCGCGAGCCCAGCCCTCCAACACTGGTTTTCTCAAGCCCAGCCCCGCACGAGGACCTGGTTTAGTACAGAGACCTGTTGGCTCCCAGGCCCCGCAGGTGTCCTCCACCCAACAACCACAACAACACCTGGGGCTAACCAGCCCTCAGGAAGCTGCAGGGTTTTAGCTGAACCGAGGTCTAGGCCTGGACCTCCGCCCTCCTCCTTGGTTACCCAGCCTTCCCCGGGGGTGTTCGCACACGCTCTCCCCACCCTGCCCCGGCCGAACGCTAGCAGAGGGGGCTGGAGGAAACCAGACTGGTGAGCCTCACCAGGTGGCAGCCAGGCCTTAAGGAACCCGGGAGAAGAAGGTGACATGGAGGTCACTGGGGCTCCCCGAAGCCACAAAGATGCAAAGAGGAGCTGCTATCTGCTGGGACCTAAGTGCCAGTGAGTCTCAGTCTTCTGCTCCTCAACAAATGTCCCTGTGAGAGCGGAGAAAATTATACCAACTATAACGATCCTTTACATCTTTATACAGTTTACAGCCCCTGGTTCCACGAGATAGCTACTCTAATAGAGACACAGCAACAGAAGTGGAAACTGAGGCTCCCGGTCACACAGCGGCACCGGAAGAGCGGGTCCAGCCCACTGCCCGCCCCAGAGACTCAAGGGGCTAACACATGTCGCGTAGCTTCAGACCCTGCTGGCCTTGAGGTGCTGGGTTTCAGGACCAAACTTCAGAGGCCTGTGGAAGTCTGGGAAAGAAATAGGATAATGAAGATGACGATGATGAAGATGAGCAGGTTCTTGCTTGGGATAGGATTTTTACCAGGTGCTACGCACTCAATTGTGCTGTTGAGTGACTCATGACAACCCTATGGGTGGACATCACCATTTCACAAATGAGGGAACAAAGTTAGTGACTGTTAGTAAGGTTAAATTAGTAATCCTGTTAGATCCAGGATTTGTGGCCGGGAATGACCATTTCAGTCAAGGGTTACATGATCCCCAACAATGATCATTGACTGCCACCTAGTGGTGCCATGTGGAATATCACATTTTTTCTATCTTTTCCTAATCTGATGGGATACTTCAATAATCAAGCGCTAAAATGTTAAAAGCTTGCTCTTTGCTTCTCCTTGCCTCAGCACCCCTAAGAATAACTACAGGCAGATATTATTCCCTTTTTATGAATGATGCGATGTAAACCTAGGAGGGATAAGCAGCTTCTTGAAGATCACCTAGCACAGAAATTAAGGGTTGGAATCCTGAGCTTCATAAATTGAAAGTGTGACCCTTACTAAACATTTTGTTTTTGGTGGACAACTAATCACCTCTGCCACAATAACAATTTTTTTTCTTGGATTTATTTAATGAAATGTTCCTTCTTTAATCATTTATCTCCCATATCTTTTTTTTTTTTTTTTTTTCAACTCATAGTTGTGGCACTTTAGTTGTTCATTGATTGTTTTCTAATACGTGCCTTGATCCGGGAGGGCTCAAGCCAAGCCAGTGGTCCCTTGCTCAAGCCAGCGACCTTGGGCTCAAGCCAGTGACCATGGAGTCATGTCTATGATCCCACACTCAAGCTGACAACCTCACACTCAAGCTGGTGAGCCTGCACTCAAGCCAGTGAATTCGAGGTTTTGAACCTGAGTCCTCGGTATCCCAGGCTGATGCTCTATCCACTGCACCACCGCCTGGTCAGGCTAGCTCTACCATATCTGAGTGTATTTGTGAGCTATCTTGTCTAATCTATACGTCTATTGGTCTATTCTTAGGTCTATACAATATAGTCTTTAATACTACAGGTTCATAATAAAGTGCAGGTCCTTTCTCCTTATACTTCTTTTTCAAAAGCATATTATCTATTTTTGATGTTTCCTTCAAAATTTAAAAATCAGCATATGAAAGATTTAAATAATTCTATTGAGATTTTTATTGGATTTGTACTGAACATAAATGGAGAGATTAAAAAGCATTCATATCTTCATAATGTTAAAAGTTCTTATACATAAACATGTGCTCTCTCTTCATTTACTTCGGTATCTTTAATATCAGTAAAGAAATTTAAGTTTCTACACATAGAGGTTCTACATATTTTTATAGATTTATTCCTAATTATATCTTTGATATTATAAATAGAGTTCTTTTAAAAATATTTTTCAAATATTTTCTAATATATAAAATATAATTGATATTTTATAATAATAAAAATAACTTCTGCATTCATCTTACAATCATTTAATATAATGACTTCATTCATTTCTCTTTTGGTTAGGATATACCTGATGAATCTTTTTCCATTCCTGTACTTTTAATCTTTTTGTATCTTTATGTTTTCAATTAATATTTCACAAACAGTCTATAGTTGGATCTCAAAAGATAGCATTCATGGTCTAAGTGACCCAGTGAGGAAATATGCAGGAAGCATTGCTGTTCACTCAGGACAAGAGGTCCTGAATGGGAGATCCAGCTGTCATTAGAATAAATATCCATCCACTCCATGAGGAGCCAAACCATGCTGAGGGGTGGCCACAGAGGGGTCAAATAAGGACAGAGTGTTCTGCGTGCTACACTTCAATGATCAGGTTGAGGCTGGACACACACACACACACACACACACACACACGTACAGAAAGCTCCAGCTCTGTGTGCCCAGAAACAAAGAATATGTGCAGATTTTAGCTATCCCCTCTGAAGAAAGCAACCAGAAGGAATAAATACACAGTAGCCAATGAGATCTGAAAGCAAGTGACATGGTTACAGAGCAGGAAGATGACAGAGGCAGCACTTGTTGCTGATAGACAGCAAGATGCTCAAGTCCAGAGTGATGGAGAAGAAGGTGGCATAAGTGACATGAGGCCCCATGAGACAGCTTTAACCCAAGAGCTCATGGTTCAGTGGAGAACACACAGGGACAGGGGATGCTGCCAGTGGAGGATACAGATGGAGAAGTCCACTCCATTTGCCGCCCGACCACAGAAGGCAATGAGCTAAGGCGTTAGAAAAAACATCCCTTTATGTTTAAAACACTCAATAAAATTGGAATAGAAGGAAAGTACCTCAACGTAATAAAATCCATATATGACAAACCATCAGCTAATATCATACTAAATGGTGAAAAATGAAGGCTTTTCCTCTAAAATCAGGAACAAGACAAGGCTGTCCACTCTCTCCACTCTTATTCAACATAGTTCTGGAAGTTTTAGCCAGCGTGATCAGGCAAAAGAAAGAAATAAAAGGTATCTATATTGGGAAAGAAGAAGTAAAGATATCACTTTTTGCGGATGATATGATCCTGTATATAGAAAACTCCAAAGACTCCACAAAAAAACTATTAGAAACAATAAACCGATACAGTAAAGTCACAGGACACAAAATCAATATACGAAAGTCTATTGCTTTCCTACATGCCAATGATAAAACTTCAGAAAATAAAGTTTAAAAAAATCCTTTTATAATTGCAACAAAAAAATGAAATACCTAGGAATAAACTTAACAAAGGGTATGAAGGACCTATATACTGAAAACTACAAAACATTCTTGAAAGAAATTGAAAAAGACACAATGAAATGGAAAAAAATTCCATGTTTATGGACTGGAAGAATCAACATAATTAAAATGACCACATTACCCAAAGCAATATACAAATTTAGTGCCATCTCTATAAAAATCCCAATGTCATTTTTTTTAAAAGAAATAGAACAAAAAAACCCACACCAAGTTTATATGGAATCATAAAAAAACCCAAACAGCCAAAGCAATCCTGAGGAAATAAATTAAGCCAGAGGTATCACACTACCTGATTTCAAATTATACTACAGAGCCATGATAATCAAAACAGCATGGCCTCAGCAGAAAAACAGATATTCAGACCAACGGTACGGAATCGAGAGCCCAGAAATAAAACCACATATGTATAAATAAATAATCTTCGACAAAGGAGCCAAAACCACACAATAGAGAAAAGAAAGCTTCTTCAATAAATGGTGCTGGGAAAATTGAAAAGCCACATGCAAAAGAATGAAACTTGACTTCAGTTTGTTCCCCTGTACAAAAATTAATTCAAAATAGATCAAAAACCTAAACATAAGTTCTGAATAATCAATTACATAGAAGAAAACATAGGTACTAAAATCATGGACCTTAGCCATAGAGAACAACTTATGAATTTGACCCCAAAGGCAAGGGAAGTAAAGGCAAAAATAAATGAATGAGACTATATGAAACTAAGAAGCTTCTGCACAGCAAAAAAAACTGACAACAAAACAAGTATCAGCCAACTAAATGGGAGATGATATTTGCAAACAACAGCTCCAATAAGGGGTTAATATCCAAAATATATAAGAACTCACAAAGCTCAGCAACAAACAAGCAAACAATCCAATTAAAAACTGGGGAGAGGACCTGAACAGACACATCTCCCAAGAAGACACACAAATGGCCAACAGATGTATGAAAAGATGCTCATCTTTACTAGCTATTCAAGAAATGCAAATCAAAACTACAATGAGATACCACTTCACACCTATTAGATTGGCTATTATCAACAAGACACGCAATAAAAAGTGTTGGAGAGGCTGTGGAGGAAGAGGAACCCTCATTCACTGCTGGTGGGAATGCAAATTAGTACAACCATTATGGAAGAAAGTATGGTGGTTCCTCAAAGAATTAAGAATAGAACTACCATATGACCCAGCAATGCTGATATTAGGCATCTACCTCGAAAACATTGGTACATAAAGACACATGCACCACCATGTTAATCGCAGCGTTGTTCACAGTGGCCAAGACATGAAAACAAACAAAATGTCACTCGATAAAGGATTGGATAAAGAAGATGTGGTACACAGATACAATGGAATACTACTCAGCTATAAGAAATGATGACCTATTGCCATTTATGACAACATGGACGAACCTTGAGAATATTACACTGAGTGAAATAAGTAAATCAGGAAAAGCCAAGCACTGTATGATTTTATACATAGGTGGGATATGAAACTGAGACTCATGGACATAGATAAAAGTGAAATGGTTAACAGAGGAAGGAGTAGGTAGAGGAGGAGATGGCAGAAAGGGTATAAAGAGGGACAAATATACAGTGATGGAAACTAATTTGACTTTGGGTGCTGGGTATACAACATAATCAACAGTTCAAATGCTATAGAAATGTCTTTCTGAAACCTATGTCCTCTTATTGATGAATGTCACCTGTTAAATTTAATTTTCTAAATTAAAAAAAAAAAGCAATGAGCTGAGTCAGCAAAAATCCAGGCTCAAGACCCCTAGAAAGGCACCAGAAGGAGCCCTTATTAAAGGGTCAGAGTAGTCAGGGAGTCCACAGTAGCAGGGTTCATGGTCAGGAAACTTATTACTATTCCTGAACATCCCTTAGAGCAAAAAATATGGAAATGCACCAGAATCTTCTTGTTCCCAACTTTACAAAGTATATGGAAGTATTTATGAACATGACATGTACTAATACCCTTTGCTCATAAAACCCTGGTCCTACAGGTGTCCCTGACCCAACACCAACGATTTGGTCTTCCAGAGTGAGCAGAGCTACTGGGACCTACTCTCTCCACTGCCTTCACTCCTGCATACTCAGTTTCCCATCCAGGACCAAGCACACGGTAGGTGCTCTGTGGGTTGTTAACATTATTGGCATGAATGTCCACCCTGAGCTGACAGCAACTTCAGGAAGGTGTCTGACACTGTCCTCCAGCCCTGGCTCCAGCACAAACTCTCCAGAAAGATTTGTCCCTCCTGCTCCACTCATGGTCCCCAAATACTCCTGACCCCCAGAATGAGCTGTTAAACAAGCACTGAGGCCTGAATGAGGCCCTTCTTGAGCTAATTCCCTCAAACTGTTGAAAGTATTGTGAAGGCCGAGGAGTGGGGCACAGAGAAAAAGCAGGGACATATAAAATGAAGGCTGCAAACAGGAAGAGCAGACATAGAGCCATGCAGACATGAGCAGAGAGGAGACAAAGGCAGCAAAACCAGTCAGAAATAGGCAGATAGAGAAATGGGCAGACAGAGGCACAGAGAGAACCCCGCCCAGTGGAGAACGGCGTGGGCATTTTCTGGAAACGATGACACTGTCAGTGCAGTGCCCACCCCAACATCACCACTGGAGAAGGCATCAAAGGGAGAAACTTTGTGGTGGAGGAGGCAAGGCTCTCAGATTTCCCATCTGTAATGTGGAGGTTAAGGTCCAAGGTCCCCTCTACCTATGAAATCTGGGTATCGATGAGCTTTGCAGAGATGATGATGAAGTGAAAGAAATCATTATGGGTCAGCACAATGTGGGAGCTTCAGAAAAGAAAGGAACACCAAGGGACAGTGTGAACAGATACCTCCCACGGCAGAGTTCACTAATAATTGAATACGATCCTATGAAACAGGACATGTCAACCAGACTGTCACTCAATCAAACGAAGCCTATGAACTAGGCATACACAAACCTCCAGAACATAATTTCAGCAGGGACTGGGATTTTTGTTTCTGGTGTTCACTCCTGATTTCCTTGTACCCAAAACAGTGCCTGGAGCAAAGTAGACATTAAATACATAGATGTTAAACAAATTCTGTGGTACTTGGAGGGGAAAAAAATATTCCAACCAGGAAAACTAGAATATTGGTTTTCCAGCTATTTTATTTCTAAAATCACCCCAGACCCACAACTCATGTTATCTGACAGCAGATCAGAATAGATAACAGCAAAGCATAGATATAGAGTTAGATAAATAAAAAAGAATGAGTTAAGTTTTTCTGATTTTTAAAAACTTTTTATAGGAAAGTTTTTCAAGGAAACGCCAAGTAGCTCAATTGGGCTGTGGCATGGGTGACATGAAAGGGTGACAGAGGCACTAAGGCTGAAAATATTGGTTGTCCTCTGGTCATCTGGAAATTATCAAGCTAACAAATATGACGCATAGATAAAGGAGACAGATCGTACATGTGGTGTGCTAAATTGCATATCTTTTTTAAGGGAAATCAACATAAACACTTGTTTATGTTATTCAATCAAAACTAGAAATGTTGTGTTATTATGCAAAGCTATAAAATAACTTTTATTAATCAATGTCACCTTACCCTGTTAAATTTAACTTTCTAAATAAAAATAAACAGCATCAGAAATACATAGATAGAAACCATTAACAAAATAAAAAGACAACCTACTCAATGGAAGAACATATTCACTGATATGTCTGATAAGGGGTTAATACCAAAATTTATAAAGAAATTATAAAGCTCAACATCAGGAAGGTCAACAATCCAATTTAAAAATGGGCAAAGGACCTGAACAGACACTTCTCCAAGAGGACATATGGCATATGAAAAATTGTTCAATCATTAGTCATTAATTAAAGTCACAATGAGATATCACCTCACACCTGCCAGAATGGCGCTCATCAACAAATCAACAAACAACAAGTGCCAGCGAGGGTGTGGAGAAAAGGGGACCCTCCTGCACAGTTGGTGGGAATGCAGACTGGTGCAGCCACTGTGGAAAACTGTATGGTGTTTCCTCAAAAAATTAAAAATGGAACTGCTTTATGGCCCAGATATCCCACTTCTAGGAATATATACCACAAACCCCAAAACACTAATTTGAAAGAAGACATGCACTCCCATGTGCATTTTGCATTGTTTATAATAGCCAAGATCTGGAAACAGCTAAAGCATCCATCAGTAGACAAGTGAACAAAAAAGCTGTGGTACATTTACACAGTGGAATACTACGCAGCCATTAAAAAGGGGGGATCTTTCCATTTGTGATGGCATAGATGAACCTGGTGATTATTTTGCTCAGTGAAAAAGCCAGGCAGAAAAAGACAAATAACATGTGATCTCAATTATATGCAGAATCAAATGAACACAATAAACTGAGAAACAAAATAGAAATGGAGGTAGGGTCACAGCTGTCAGAGGGAATGGGGAGGAGAGGACAGCATTAAAGAAAGTGAAGGGATTAGTCAAATTATATAGATAACACATAGATACAGAAAACAGGGCAGCAACCGCCAGAGGAATGGGGTGGAGGTAAGAGGTGGGGCCAGAGGGGGTGAAACAGGTGGTAGAAAAAAACTTTTCATGGGGTGGCGGGCACAATGCGGTGTGTAAAGGGTGTTATATTGAGTGGGACGCTTTAACCCATATCAACACAATAAACTAAAAATAATTTTTTTAAAAAAATTAAGAACTAAAGTGAAACAATTTATTGCTTCTGGAGAAGAGGATTCAGAAAAACTTTGACCAGTAATTTGGTACGCTTCTTTGTCAACTGGAAAGAAAATGTAAACCAGCACACATTACTACAGTACTAGGAAAAAAGTGTGGAGGATGAGGCGGTCTCAGGTAGCAGGTTACTAACACCCTGAACTCACCTCTTCCCACAGCTCCATATAGAGACACAGTTCCATATACAGCAATTCATTCTGAAGAGGAAGGAAGTGCTGCTTGAACAACTTCTACACAGTAAATGACAGAGGGACTCCAGAGAGGAGGTAACATACAGAGACAGAAAATATGGAAAGCCCATACCAGACATAGGACTTTCAAAGCAGCCCATTTTAGTCTTGATTGTCCTGGACCACAGTGAAAAAATAGCAGTTTAAAGGGCACTGAGACTACCCATGAAGGAAGTCCATTTCCTAACCCTAAAGAAACCGCTAAACCGGTGGCTGGGGCGGGAGGGGGACTGCTGGCATGTTCGGGATCGAAGGCTCCAGAGAGCAGCATTGTGGGTGTTCCCACTCCACCGGGACAGGATGGTTGGGAGCTCAGTCCAAACACACCAGCCAACCTGTAAAGTGACCCCAGCATGCCTCAGGCCTCTGGACCAGACCAGCTTTAGCTCCCAACAGTCATGGTGCCAGGTTAGCTTCAGAGCCAAGCGCCCTGGACACCTCAGCCTGTACAGCATACTGTGTGTTCACCACCCAAATCAGGTCTCTGTGCATCACAACTCCGGTTTTAACTCTGTCCACAGAGCACACCTGAGGCCACCTTGTCCTGCATCCACTCCAGCTCCAACCAGCTGCCCCAGCAGTTACCCTGCCAGGGTGGTCCCAGAGCTACAAAGATCTTAGGTCCCCTCAGCCCAAGACCTCTGCATCTCCAGCCAGCCTGCAAAAGCCACAGACACACACACTCTCTGAGGGCTTGCTCCTACACAGAGCCACACTCATGTCCCCCAAGAGCAGGTCAGAGTGGATGACAGACAGGAGGGCACAGAATGAAAGAACAAATCCAGAAGAAGGACCAGGTGGAGACAGGACCTGGTTCCTCCCTGTCAGAGGAACATGGCTACAGGCTTCCCTCACCACACAGCTGCTAGAAGTCCAAGAGCTCCTGTCTCCATGATCCCCTGACCTTCTGAGAAACATGCCTGTTCTCTAAACAACAGAACTTAAACCTAAAAACCAAAGGAAGGAAAGAAAGAAATTCAATCAGCCTTTACCTTCCTTCTCCTCTACTCCAGTGGAAAGTCTGCTCACAGCTGCCTTGGAGCAGGTGGTCCTTCCTGGAGCTCCTGACTCTGACATGAACTTCCGGGCCTCTGGCAGGGTGAGCCCTGTAGAAGTTGCTGCCTTATCTTCTGTCATCAGGAGCCTGGGAAGCCATGTGATTTCCTATGCAAGGACGGCACACAAGCATACTCAGTGAGAGGGGGCACAGTGCTCTCGTGGGGCAGTTCCTACCTCCTGCCTCCTCAGCTCGCCCATTCTGACTCCTCTTTCCCTCCCTGAAGCCTTGTGACTGTCTTGCCCTCCATCCAGCCACGTCAGGTTGATTATTGGGCCAAATACTGTTTCAGGCACTGAGACACAAAAGACATGTCCATTATCTCAAAGCTCTAACAAAGCAAATGGGAAGAAATATGCCCTGAGATGCTTAAAGTACTAGGTATTAAATGATTTCCTTTGGATATACTCACAGCTGTGTGATGAAAGGACAGAGCCAAATTACATTAGTTTTTCCAGAAATGGGTTGTTATTGATCCAGATGACCGAGAATCTGGGCTTTCAGCTGCTGTTCGTGACCACACAGAGTAGAATGAGAACAGAACCAGGCACAGGGGTGGGCAGCACCCTCCAAATATATATCTGAGCAAGCTTATCCAGTAAAATCAGCTAAACACACACATTCACCCACACTCATACACATTCTAGAAACAAAACTGTTCTTTATGGGGACTTTCTAAATGACCCAGTCCTGCATTCTCAACGGTAATGGAAAGTGTTCATAACACAAATTTTGGGGCCATAGAGTGAGACCAAAATTGATGAGTTTATCACAGTGATTAAATCGGGGGCTGCTGAAACCATTAAGGCCCTGACCAATGACAGTCATCTGGGAAACAAGGTTGATCTCAGAGAGAGCCTTAATTGAGGTCTCCCTTCTCTTGGGTACAAAACAGATCCAAGGGGAGTTGTGGGGTAATAAATGAGAGAAGGCTTCCCAGGCACCAGGAATTTCTTAGTTTTAGATTCGTCACAAATAAAAATGCATCTCTTTTGCAGATGAAAAACTGAAGCCAAACAGGTGGTGCAATTAATAATTATGAAATTAAAAATATATTACTTATTATAAACACCATTAAATAGTTGGAAATTTTATGTGCATATTAAATTATTTGTCCTATTATTTTATATAGATTTGTGACTATTTATATTTTATCTATATTCTATATATTCTCCTTTCATCAGTCAGCCTGAGGGACAATTCTGAAGTAAAGAGATGATCAAATTTCTACCTTAACATGGATCCCATTTGCTCTCAGAAGAAGATTCATATTTTTTATCATGGCTACAAGCCCTGCATGATCTGGCAGGGATAGAAGATAGAGTTTTAGTAGAACCCAAAGGAGAGAAGTCCAACAGGAATGCCTCATAAAAAGTTGGGACCCCAAAAGACAAACCATTTTTCTCAGGTGAAAGGAGGGGAGGCAATGAGGCAGACTCCTGCATGCACCCTGATCAGGATCCACCTGGCAACCCCATCTGGGGCTGATGCTTGAGAACCAAAATATTTTTAGTGCCTGAGCTCCAATGGAGCTATCCTCAGTGCCTGGGGCCATGCTGGAACCAACTGAGCCAGTGGGTGTGGGAAGGGAAGAAGGAGAAGGGGTGGGAGAAGCAGATGGTCACTTCTTCTGTGTGCCCTGACTGGGAGTCGAACCCGGGAAGTCTGTATAGCAGGCTGACACTCTATCCACTGAGCCACCAGACAAGGCCTAGTGAATATTTTATTAGGGAAAAAAGCCCCCCAAAATAAACTTTATCAAGCTTAGCTATGAGGGAAAAAAAATCTCTTGAGAATTTGTTGCCACAGTCAGTATCACACTGTGGTAAAAATTCACAAAACCTGGGGTATCCCTAAAACTGAAAATGACAGATGGGGTTTATGCCAACATCCTGCTAGAGAAAGCTATGCTAGAAAGTTCCTTCAGTCATTTAGCAGAAGAAAACACAAGACCTCTTGCCCTGGCCGTATAGCTTGGTTGGTTAGAGCTTCATCCAGAAGCATGGAGGCTGCCGGTTCTATCCCCAGTCAGGGCACATACAGGAACAGATCAAGGTTTTTCTCTCTCTCTCTCCCTCTTTCTCTCTCTCTACCTTCCTCTCTCACTAAGTTAATAAATAAATAAAAAAATTTTTAAAAGAGAAAACAAAAGATCTCTCTGGAGGAACTCAACCATAATTCAGACCTCAAAGAATCCCCACAAATAAAGTCCCAAGGCAAGCGAGCAGCTCAGAGTCAAAAATCCCAAACACACAAAGACACAACGCAACATATGAAAGTGAAAGAACAGCAGACCATAAGTAGAGGCATATATAAGCTTCAGCATTAGAATTATCTGAGAATTAAATTATTGCTATGCTTTAGCCCGACTAGGCTGTGGCGCAGTGAATAGAGAGTCAAACTGGGATGTGTAGGACCCAGGTAAGAGACCCAAGGTCGCCAGCTGGAGCACGAGCTCATCTGGTTTGAGCAAGGCTCACCAGCTACAGCCCAAGTCACTGGCTTGAGCAAGGGGATCACTCGGTCTGCTGTGCCCCCCCCCCCCGTCAAGGCACATATGAGAGGGCAATCAATGAACAACTAAGGAACTGCAACGAAGAATTGATGTTTGTCATCTCTCTCCCTTCCTGTCTGTCTGTCTCTCTCTGACTCTCCCAGTCTCTGCCAAAAAAAAAAAATGCTATGCTTTAATAGGGTTAGAGACATTTAAAAAAGAATTGAAAACTTGAGCTAGATTCAAAAGCCCATGACCAAACCTGACCGGGCAATGGCGCAGTGGATAGAGTGTTGGACTGGGATGCAGAGGACGCAGTTTCAAGACCCCCGGGTCACCAGCTTGAGCATGGGCTCATCTGGTTTGAGCAAAGCTCACCAGCTTGGACCCAAGGTAACTGGCTTGAGCAAGGGGTTACTCGGTCTGCTGAAGGCCTGCGGTCAAGGCACATATGAGAAAGCAATCAATGAACAACTAAGGCAGTGGTAGTCAACCTGGTCCCTACCGCCCACTAGTGGGCATTCCAGCTTTCATGGTGAGCGGTAGAGGAGCAACCAAAGTATAAATAAAAAGATAGATTTAACTATAATAAGTTGTTTTATTAAGATTTATTCTGCCAAACTTAGCAAAAATCCGACATAAAGTACTTGGTAAGTAATTATTATTATATGCTTTACCTTGCTGTAACTCTGCTTTATAAATTTTATAGTTACTTCCCTACTTTATAAATCACCATTACTGTGGAATCGGTGGGTGGTTAGAAAATTTTACTACTACCAGAGATACAAAAGTGGGCAGTAGGTATAAAAAGGTTGACTACCCCTGAACTAAGGTGTTGCAACAAAAAACTGATGATTGATGCTTCTCATCTCTCTCCGTTCCCGTCTGTCTACCCCTATCTATCCCTCTCTCTGACTCTCTTTCTGTTAAAAAAAAAATTCAGTGGATGAATTAAACAATATTAGACACAGTGGAAAAGAACTAGAAATCTAGAAGATACATCTGTAGAAATTACTCAGCAGGCTACCTTGAAGACAAAAAGATAAGAAAGAGAAGTTAAGAAATATGAAAAAAAGAAAAAGAAACTCTAACATATGTTGAATTAGACCTCTGGAAAGAAAGAATAATGTCATCATAAAAAAACTAACAAGAATATAGTATTTACTAAGTGTCCCTGTTCTAAACTACTATATAATTATCTCATTAATATTTACAATAAAAACTTTAAAGCAGGTAATAATGCCATCCTCATCACAGCTAAGGAAACTGAAACAGAAAGGTATAATGATTGATGTTTGTCTAAGTCCACTTAGGGATGTCAACCATGCAGCCTGGCTCCAAACTTAGTGTCATAACCACTATGTAATATTTGAAGGGATAATAGCAGAAAATTGTTCCAAAATATTAAGTGGCAATAATCTTAAATTTCAGGAAACTTCACAGATTCTAAACGTGATGAAAAAGAAAGCCACTGGACACACAATGGTAAAAACACAGCAATCAGAGAGAAGAGAAAGGTCTTAGAAAAAGAAGACACATCATTGCAAGTGAACGGAAACCCAACTCACAACAGTAACATGGGTAGCAAAGACAAGTGGATCTTCAATGTGCTGGAGGAAAAAATTGTCCCCCTTCAAAGCTAAGACTGGAAACACCATCTTTAAAAAGGAGGGTGAAACTATGACATTTTCAGACAGAGAAAAACTGGAGACATTTTCACCCAGACTCTCGTGAAAGAAACTAAAGAACATGCTTAGAGGATCAGAGGATTTGAGACATAAAAGGGGAAGGTGGGCAAAAACATTGGTGATTATGGGAGTACATTTGAACAAGCACTGTTGAAAACAATAACTGTTTAATTTCTGGGGGGAAACAGAATCAGAACGAAGTCCTGGAGCACAGTAGGTTGGGAACAAGGAAGAAGGTTGGAAGTTTCTAAGGTCTTGGGGTTGTTCACGAGGACGGCAGTCTTATGGGGACAAGTATATGGTTTGCACACTGCACCAAACAAAGGCAGACGAGGGAAAGAGGCTGACTACAGTTCCTGGTTAAGGCTTGTGTCCAGGTGCAGGGCTGTGACTACTAGGAAGGAAGGGGCACAGATTTTTTTTTTCACACAAAGGCAAGATCAGGGCTGCATCAGTTCAGAAAGCACAGCTTCTCCTAATCAGCAAAAAGGTACTAGAAGTGGACCCTTTAAAAAGTTTAAAAGGCTGATTTTTTTTAGACTTTACAAAAGTGTGATAAATAGCTAGGGCAAATAACTGGAAAACACAAAGAGTGTAAAACTTCCAGACAAGTCGAGGTGAAAAAACCATGCTCCGTAAAGCCACAGACGCTCTGGGCAGTGCATAAGAACTTCCTATTTCCACTCTCCTTTTTTTTGATAAAATGCCAACAATAGAGAGGTTAGAGACCTGTTTCTGGTGGCATGAAGATTGTAATGCCTGCTGAGTACACCTGCAGGGCTGTGGCAGCATCTCCTACCAGTGTGGGTCTTAAAGAGCCACATGTGAGTAGCTCCCTTTTTGGGCAAAGTTTCACTTGGGACAACTGATCACGTGAGCATGCCCCTTTCCTCGTGCGCCCCTGAAACACGGGGTATTAGGTTTATGGGATGTATGAAAATCTGAAAGTGAAGATATCTCAGTGGGCATGACTGGTTTGTTTGTTTTTTGTATTTTTGGAAAATGATTTTGTCTGCTTTTTATTGAGATGTTTTTAATATGTTAGTTTCCAGTGTACAACAAAATGATTCAATACTTGTATATATTGCAAAATATTCACAATATGTCTAGTTAACATCCATAATCACACATAGTTACATTTTTTTTCATGTCAGAAGAACTTTTAAGATTTACCTTCTCAATCATTTTCAAATGTACGAAAGAGTATTATTAACTATAATCATCATGTTTTATATATGACATGCCCGGAAGTTACTTATTTTATAACTATGAGTCTGTTTTGCAGGTGTTTTCTTTAACTGAATTGATTGGGGTGGCATGGGCTAATGAAATAATATAGGTTCAGAGGTACAATTCTATAGGACATCATCCGTACACCGCATTGTGTGTTCATCACCCCAATCTCCTTTCATTTATCCTCCCTGTATCTTCTCCCTGCCCCCATCCCCTCTCAGTGAACTTTACCCTTTGCCATCATATATATGTTTTAGTATTTTTCTTCATGTTTAAAAAGATTATCTAGAAACCATATTGGTCTAACTCTTATTTGTTGTTAGGATTCTTTCTAGGAATGGAGAGAACATGTATCAATATTTATTTTTATGTATAATGAATATTTTAAAGTTTATGCATCTATATTAGGTTTTATCACAACAGGCATTGTAAGTATTTTTTTTTGTTTCTTGTTTGACTTGCTGATAGTCTAGATCATGAAAAAATATTTTTATTTTTCAATTGTTTTCTAATCAATAGTTTCATTTATTACAGTTCAGTTTTGTGTCAAGGTTAGAAAGAACTTTTCCAATCAAGGTTACAAATGAAATCTCCTCTTTCCTTTCTAATTCTCTATGATTTCCTTACACATACTTAAATATACAAGTCAGTTAATATTTAACAAAGTAGAAGAGGCTGTGTATATAAATATGAATTCTATATGGATTTAGGTTTGATTCTTGAGACTTGCTATCTATCTCTCTACCTGTTTGTGTATTAACACAACATTGTTGTTTACACGCATGCTTTAGAAAGCCTCTTCTATCAGTTAGGGTTGATCAGTCCTCGTTAATCCCTATTTTCTTGAGAAGTGGTGAGGTTTAACTGCGTGACTTTTGTCATTTTCTTCTTTAAATGTGGGAAAGCAGGTATTGTTTTCTGCAGAGGAATTTTGTTCCCAGGCACCTTTCTGAGCTGTCGTTCACTGTGGTGATTCTCAGCTGACTGGGGTTTTCCAGGTGGATGCTCACACCACCTGCCATTCTCTCCTCAACCCACCTTCAACCTTCCAACCTCGCCCATCCACTGGGACCATGCTTGTCGTGATCAGCAATGACTCTATATTGCATATCCCATGTGTGATTCTTGGTGGACACTCACACCACATGTCATTCTCTCCTCAACCCACCTTCAACCTTCCAACCTCGCCCATCCACTGGGACCATGCTTGTTGTGATCAGCAATGATTCTATATTGCATATCCCAAGTGTGATTCTTGGTCCTCCTCAACCCACCCTCAATCTTCCAGCCTCGCCATCTACTGGGACCATGCTTGTTGTGATCAGCAATGATTCTATATTGCATATCCCAAGTGTGATTCTTGGTCCTCCTCAACCCACCCTCAATCTTCCAGCCTCGCCATCCACTGGGACCATGCTTGTTGTGATCAGCAATATTGCATATCCCATGTGTGATTCTTGGTCTTCATCTTAGTTTCTCCAGCAGGACTGAAGCCGTTGCTCACTCCCATCTTCTCGGATCAGTTTCCCAGTTCATCCTCAGGACATTGTGCTCTCCTTCTTTGCCCCCTCCTTCTGTAAGTGCTTCTTACTCCTGCCATGGCTGGGTCTTCCTCTTTTTCCTGGGGTCTGCAGGGTGGAGGCCCTATTGCTGAGTCTCAAAACTCTCCACCATCAACATTCACCACAGAGTGAGCTCACCCAGCCCGTCAGGGGTGCACGGACATAGTCCTGTGTGTTTTTCATCACTGCATCTTCCCTGCCTGGAACGGAGCCTGGCATGGCATAGCCACACAGTAGAGTTAGTACATGCAGAAATGGGTGAATACATTTTTCTGATTGTTTTACAAGTTTCATAGTTAAGTTCTTAAAGGAAATGCCACATAACCGAATTTGGCTGTGGTATGGGTACATGAAAGGAAGCCATAGAAGCTAAGCTTAAAATACTAGTTGACTGTAGTAGATCATCTAAAAATAATCTAGCTAACAAATATCATAGGAAGGGAGAGAAAGGTGACAGGTAGTGCACGTGGTATGTTAAATTCTTTATCTGTATAAAGGAACTCAACATACACAGTTGTGGATATTCATAAATAAAAACTAGGAATATTGTTTTATTATGCAAAGCTATAATATAACTTGCAAAAGAGTTAAAAATGGGAACTGTAAACACCAGTTGCTATTGGAGAATGAGGTTAGGAGAGACTTTACATTTCGTTTCATATATTCTGGTGTCCCGTGAAATAAGGTACTCTGCACACATTACTTCTGAGCAAAGGGAAAAAGATCAGATAAGCTAGGCCATCAGGGTCCTGAATGCCAAGCAGACTCCTCTTTATCTATGGAAGCTCACATCGCCTGGTGGGGAGGTTTCCGGCACAGGCTCACATGGGTCAACTACAGGCTCCAGGGCAGCCCTTCTTCGTAGGGTGGGGGGCCGGATGGGGTAAGATGGAGACTAAAAGAGATAAGCCACTGGATCTGGGCAAATGAGAAGCATCTCATGAGGTCCCTGTCTCACATCCCCAGTCTCATCTGCCAGAGCCCCTCGTGCAGGAAGTCACAGGGCTGTCCAGCATCTTGATAAGCCACTCTGGGTCATCAGGTTTCACTCCTGTTCCTGCAGAACCTCCTACCCAGGGGATAGGAAAGCCTCCTCTGGTATTCGGCTCCCTGAGAAGCTCTTCCTTTTCTACTCACCACCTGCAACCTGAAGATGATGCTAAGGTAAGATCAGCTCAGAGCTGTCTTCTCTCAAAGGCAATTTTGTTTTCTCTCCCTTAGTCCACATGCTCACAGTCACGCCTTGGGGTGGAGCACACAGGGAGCCATGGGCACCCATCAGCGAGAGTCCAGAGACACGGGGCTCCCCAGGGAAGCTTTGGATGCTGGTAGCTTAGACCAAGAGCCAGCCAGGTCCTCTCTGCTTCACAGACTTGGCTGTCAAACCTCATTGTTGTTAATAATCTCAGGTTTCACCGATTACCTTATTGTTCAAAGATTTGGGATTTTTCAATTGTCTTTTGTAACCTCATATCTGGTTTGTCCCAGCAAAAAACACAGGGCATGATCTAATGAGATAATGAAGAAGAGCTTAATGAAGGGACTGTGAATAAAGGGGAGAGTAGGGCTCAGAGAAATCGACAAAGGATGCAGAGGCCCCCAAACATGTCCTTGTAGGGAGATACTGGCACTGGGCATCCTGAAGGGTGAAGGGAAAGATAAGTTATGAGAACCAGGGAGGGCTGTGGCTGTGGTGTGGTTGTCACTGTGACTGTAAGAAAGGCCACCAAAGAGGGGTTGTGTCCTTATGTAGAGAAACACCACCACAGCCAATTCACAGCCTGACAGGAGAGAGCTGAGGAGTAACAACCCTCATCACCCTCCTCCTGCCCGCCAATCACCTGTCAGTGTCCCCTTCCCTGAGCAACCAGGAGCCAGAGGGAAAGGGAGCCCAATGGCGAGGCTGCAAGGTGACTTCCCAGGACTCAGAGGAGACTAGAGAAAATTGAAATGAGATGTGACTGCAAATGAAGAAAATTCATCTCTTCTTACCATCTCCTAACAGTTTGTTTTCCTTGGACTCTCTCTTTCCATGGGATCATGTCAGTCTCTCACGGTATCTCCCCGGTTCCTTAGTTTGACTCTGCACTTCTCTACTGGGTGTCACTTCTTCGGAATAATCTTCACTATCATCATCAATGCCTTGAGAGTAAAAATGTAGCTTAAAAAACGTTTGAGTACAATGATATTGAGATGTATTTTATGTTTATGATCTTGGCTGCTCTAGGAAAAAGTCCATTATAAGAGTGAATTAAATTGTCTCCCCCAACATGGCTAGACACACCACTCTACCAGAGAGAAGTGCCTCTTGTCTTTATAAAGAAGAAAATCTGGGCATTTACAGTAAAAACGGACTCACCATACTCACACTCCTAATAGCAAGAGATCTGTTCCATTCATAATCCTACATCATGATCTCCTTTCTGGGGGATCTCCTTTCTCAGTCACTGAGACAGTCCAGAGGTCATGTCTGGGGCTTCCAACTTCCAGCCCTTTAAAGAAAATCTTAGTTTCAGGGCAGACGTAATGCTGAGCTCAGAGTCCTATTGTCATTCCACATTACTTGTCCAGACTCTTCTCCTCCTGATTCTTGCCAACATGACATAACTTACACTTGAATAGAGGCATTTAGATCATAGGATATTTCGATAGAGAGTGCAGGGTCTGTGTTGCAGTGAGAAACCCCCAATTCTAGAATCAGAGAGAACTGGGTTTGAATACAGGTTCCAGAACAATAAGGCTGAGAAGCCTTCTGTGTCTGCATCTCTGTGAGCCTCCATTTCCCTGTAACACAGGCAGTAATTCCCACGTAGCCAGGTGGCCATGAGACCCAATAATCATGCACTAGGGCCTCAACTCTTGTTTCTGTTCCAGTAGCACCAGTAGAGGGTTTCCAAGTGTGACTCCATCTGTCACTGTTGTGCAGACCGAACGCACATCAATAAATGGAAGTGAACAGACCCTTCAAGAAACTTTCGAAATGGAGATCAGAATCTTAAAATTACTGTCAGTCATCGTTGCCCTGGTTGGGCTGCCAGGAAACATGGTTGTGCTCTGGCTCCTGGGCTTCTGCATACGGAGGAACGCCTTCTCCGTCTACGTCCTCAACCTGGCAGCAGCCGACTTCCTCTTGCTCTGCTGCTATATTATACATGCCGTGAAGATGCTCATCAAGTCCTTCTTTTCCTTCTCCATACACATCCCGCAGTTTTTCATCATTATGTTGGTCTTTGCCTACGTCACAGGCCTGAGCATTCTCGGAGCCATTAGCACAGAGCGCTGCCTGTCGGTCCTGTGGCCCATCTGGTACCGCTGCCGCCGCCCCAGACACATGTCAGGGGTTATGTGTTCCCTACTCTGGGCCCTGTCCCTGATCCTGAGCTGCTTGGAAGGAAACTATTGTGGCTTCCTGATTAGGAATTACCATGATGATTTGTGTCAAGTGATTGATTACATCACCTTCACGTGGCTGATTCTGTTATTTGTGCTTCTCTGTGGGACCAGCCTGGCCCTGCTGACCAGACTGCTGTGTGGCTCCCAGCGGGTGCAGCTGACCCAGCTCTATGTGACTGTCATGCTCACGGTGCTGGCCTTCCTCCTCTGCGGCCTGCCCTTCGGTATCCACTGGTTCCTCGTTATCTGGTTTCAAGAAGATTTCGCTGCCTATGTTCATAGCTACCTGGTTACAGGTCTCCTGTCCTGTGTCAACAGCTGTGCAAACCCCATCATTTACTTCTTCGTTGGCTCCTTTAGGCAGCGATGGTGGAAGCGGCGACAGAGCCTGAGGCTAGTTCTGCAGAGGGCTCTGCAGAGGGCTCTGCAGGACACTCCCAAAGGGGATGAACATGGGGAAAGCCTTCCTCAGGAAACCCTGGAGATGTCGGGAAGCAGTCTGGTGTCCTGATTCAGTCTTGCTTTGTTCGGACAGATGTGATTTGACAGCCAGCCTTGTCCCTATCAGTTTTTGAGGTTTCCTTAATGTGTCTGTCCTCTGTACCCTGGAATTAAAACAGTTAATGTAATAATCCTGTTCCTAGCTTTAAGTGAGATAGTGCCCATTAGACCAACACTGCAGTGTCTGAAGGACTGCTCGCCCAGGGGCCTCTCCCCATCACCATGGGCGCTCTGCCAACTCTGGGGTCCAGGACTGCCCCCACTTTTGAAGATCCCATCTCAGCAAAAGATGAAAGCCGTTCAGGAAAAGTCTAAATTTCTTTCATCACTGCCCTTGAGAGAAACTATGTGAACCTTACATTTTGACAAGTTTCTATGGTCACTCCCACAATCTGTCCCTATAAGTTAAAGAAGTCCAGGCATGTAGGAGAAGCAATCAATGAACAACTAAAAGTGTCACAACTATGAGTTGATGCTTCTTATCTCTCTCTCTTCCTATATGTCTGTCTCTGTCTGTGTCTCTGTCTCTCTCTCACACACTCAAAAAAATTTCAATCGAACCCCAATGAGCAGTCTTCCTTGATTTTGGCCAGCCAAAGACTAGCTCCCTCTCATAATATATGGTGATTGAATAATGAATTAATGAATGAACAAATGATGAGTTTCCAGGCAAGTTTGTGCTAAATCTCCATTTGCCAGATTTGAGTCACCATCTTTAAGTTCACTGTCTTCACCATTTTCTTTTTTTTTTTTTTTTTTTTTTGTATTTCTCCGAAGCTAGAAACGGGGAGAGACAGTCAGACAGACTCCCGCATGCGCCTGACCGGGATCCACCCGGCATGCCCACCAGGGGGCAACGCTCTGCCCACCAGGGGGCGATGCTCTGCCCTTCTGGGGCATCGCTCTGCCGCGACCAGAGCCACTCTAGTGCCTGGGGCAGAGGCCAAGGAGCCATCCCCAGTGCCCGGGCCATCTTTGCTCCGATGGAGCCTCGGCTGCAGGAGGGGAAGAGAGAGACAGAGAGGAAAGGAGAGGGGGAGGGGTAAAGAAGCAGATGGGTGCTTCTCCTGTGTGCCCTGGCCGGGAATCGAACCCAGGACTTCTGCACGCCAGGCTGACGCTCCACCACTGAGCCAACCGGCCAGGGCCAAGTCTTCACCATTTTCAACCTTTTCAAGCATGAAGTGAACTTTTGTAACCAGAGGAATCAACATCAAAGTGTAGTGAAGGTTTGAGGCAGGTTGTCTTCCTGAGTTTCCTTTCACAAGCCCTCTACTAGACTCCCACGTGCTCCCTCTCTTCCCCGCCCCTTGCCGTTGCCCTGGCTCCCACCCCTGGGTGCTCTCCAATCCTCCATGGCCACCTTTGTCCCTATGGGTCTTAGTAAACTCTATGTTCTCTGAAGACTGGAGCTAAGTCATATTTGCCTTTTTTTCTCCCAAAAGCCCTCAATATTTATTAATCTCATATAAAAATAATTTTTAGTTTCATATTTTAAATTACATAATATAAATAAATATATAAACTGTTTCATTCTTAATATTTTCATTGTTAATAGAGGTATAATTAACAGAATTATTGTACAGATCGTAAGTGTACAGTTCAATGAGTTTAGGCAATGACACTCAAAACCCAATCAAGATATATTTTCATCACCTCTGAAAGTTCCCTGATATTTCTCCCAGTTATCTCTCCTGCTTCAGAGGCTGCATTTGTTCCTACATCTGTCACCAAAGGTAAATTTGCCTGACCTTTCATTTCATATTCTTAGGATGATAAAATGTACTTTTTTGTTCCTACTTTTTTCATGCAGCATAATATTTTTGGGATTTACCCATGTCGTTGAATTGTGTATATCTGGAGTTTATCCCTTTTATAAAGCAAAGCACTTCGGCCCTGGCCCAGTAGCTCAACTGGTTGAAGCATCATCCCAGTACACCAAGATCGCAGGTTCAATCCCCAGTCAGGGGATCAATCAATCAATTCATGAGCAAATGGAACAACAAATTGATGTTTCTGTCCCTCCCTTCCTCACTTTCTCTCTAAAATCAATTTTTTATTGAATTTATTAGGGTGGTACTACTTAGGATAATGATACAGGTTTCATGTTCCTAATTGCACAACACATCTTTATACACTGTACTATGTGCAGACCCCAAGTCAAGTCTCCGTCCATCACTATTTACCGCCCATGTTCACCTCCACCTCCCCACTCCCGGCAGTCACCACACTGTTGTCCCTGACCATAAGTGGGGGTTTTTGTCCTTTTTTCTCCCTCTATCTTGGCACCTCCATTGCCCAGCCCCCACCCCTTTATTTAGTCTGTCTTTCTAAAGTCAATTAAAAAATTATTTTTAAAGCTGAGTACTATTTCATTGTATGTATATGCCACTGTTTATTTTCATATTGATAGATATATAGGTAGCATTTCGTTTGGGGCTATTGTGAATAAAGCTGGTGTGAACGTTCATATTCAGGTGTTTTTTTGGATGTATAAATTCATTTCCCTTGGATAAATAACCAGAAGAGAAGTTGTTGGATCATACAAAGATGGATCATAAACTCTGTGAGAAGTTGGCAAACTCTTTTCTAGAGTGGTTGTACCATCTCACCTTCCCTCAAGCAACCTATGCAAGTTCCAGCTGCCCCATGTGCTGCCCAACACATGGTACTGCCAGTCTATGGATCTTACCCATTCTCATAAGTGTTAGGTGGTATCTCCTTGCATTTTAATTTGCATTTCACAAATAACTGATAAAATTGAGTATTTTTTTAAAGAGCTTATTGGCGCCCTGGCCGGTTGGCTCAGCGGTAGAGCGTCAGCCTAGCGTGCGGAGGACCCGGGTTCGATTCCCGGCCAGGGCACACAGGAGAAGCGCCCATTTGCTTCTCCACCCCTCCGCCACGCTTTCCTCTCTGTCTCTTTCTTCCCCTCCCGCAGCCAAGGCTCCATTGGAGCAAAGATGGCCTGGGCGCTGGGGATGGCTCTGTGGCCTCTGCCTCAGGCGCTAGAGTGGCTCTGGTCACAACATGGTGACACCCAGGATGGGCAGAGCATCGCCCCCTGGTAGGCAGAGCGTCGCCCCTGGTGGGCGTGCCGGGTGGATCCCGGTCGGGCGCATGCGGGAGTCTGTCTGACTGTCTCTCCCTGTTTCCAGCTTCAGAAAAATGAAAAAAAAAAAAAGGGCTTATTGGCTATTTTATTTTTTTAAGTGTTTAAGTTTTGCCCATTTTTATTGTGTTGCTCTTTTTCATTATTTTTGTAGGAGTTTTAATATATACAAAATGAGTGTTTGTTATGTGTATTGTAAATATTTATCCATTTTTCTGCCTTGCCTATTTATTTTAATAGGTTTTATATTTTAGAGAACTTTTAGATTTAAAGAAAAATTGCATGGAAAGTACAGAGGGTTTCTATACACTCCTTCTCCCATCCCTAATTCCCCACACAGATTCTCTCATTACTGACATCTTCTATTAATGTGGCACATTTACTAAAATTAAAACAAGGATACATTATTGTAAACTGAAGTTCATAGTTTACATTACCACTTACCCTTTCTTGTTGCATAGTTCAATAAATTTGACAAATGCAGATTACCATGCATCTACCATTATAGTATCATATACAGTATTTTCTATGTCTCAAAAATACATTAAATACCTTAGTATGGTTTGTTGTTTTTTTAAGTTTGTTTTAGTTCTGTTCTTTGTTTGGTTTCATTTTGATTTTTGCTTTTATACTGTGGAATGTTGTGTAAGCTCCCTGGATCTGTGGTTTGATGCCTGTCAATAATTCAGAAAATTCTCAGCCATTATTACTTCAAGTATTTCTTCTCTTCCTGTTTCTCTTTCTTCCTCCTATGTTATTCCCATTACATGTATGTCATATCATTTATGATCATCCAAAGCTCTTGAATAATCTGTTCTGGTTTTTTCAGTATTCGATTATTTTTGCTTTTCACTGTTTCTATGAACATATCTTGAGTTTAACTGATTCTACAAAGGCTGCATCTCATCTATTGATGAGCTCATCAAAGGCATTCTTCACCTCTATTTTAATGGTTTATTTCTAGTATATACACTTTCTTAGAGTTCCCATTTTTCAGCTTATATTGTTCATCTACTCTTGCATATTGTCCTTGTTTCCCATTAGAATCCTTAGCATATTGATCACAGTTATATAAATTATCAGTCTGATCATTTCATATTATCAGCCATATACTGAATACTTTACATGTTATGTGGGGAATTGATTGGTTCTGTTGCTAATGCTGAAATATTAAAAAATAGAATATTAATTTATTATTTAAGCCCATAATCATAACTATTAAAAGAACTCAGGAAAATAACTGAAACAAGTTGTTACCTCTGGAGATTAAGGCTCAGGAAGAATTTGACCATTAATTTGATAGACTTCTTTGTAAATTGGAAGCAAAATGTAAGCCTTCATGAGTTACTACTGTGCTAAAGAAAAGGTATGGAGGATGAAGGGGGTCTAACATAGCAGCATAGGAACACCCTGAACTCACCTCCCCACAGTCATACTAAATATACAGCTCCACATAGAGCAATTCTTCTTGAACAGGAAGTAAGTGCTGATTGAACAGCTTCTGCACAACAAATGGCAGAGTGACCCCATGAAGACCAGAGAAGAAAAACATAGTCAGGATGGAACTCCACGCTGGACTTGCAGAAGGGGGGACTTTCAAAAGGGCCTGGTGAAGTCTTGCTTATCCTGTAAGACAGTGAAGAAAATAGCAGTTTAAAAGGCACTGAAGCTATACATGAAGGAAATCCATTTACTAACCTTGAAGTACTTGCTAAATGGGGAGAACTGCTGGTATGTTCCAGGATCTAAGGCGCCAGAGAGCAGCACTGTTTATGTTCCTCCTCCACTTGGACAGGATGTTTGGGAGCTCAGTCCAAACACTCTAGCCGTTCTATAAAATGACCCGAGCATGCCTCAGACGCCCGGACCAGACCAACATCAGCTCCCAACAGCCATGGTGCCAGGGTAGCTTCACAGGCATGGACCTTGGAACACCTCAGCCTGTACCAACTCTGGTTTTAACTCTGTCTACCAGAGCACACTTGAAGCCACTTTGTCCAGCATCCACTCCAGCTCCAACCAGCTGCCCCAGCTGTTACCTGCCAGGGGGGCCCCAGAGCTACACACCTGAGGTTCCCTCAGCCCCCACTCTCTCCAGCTCCAGCTGGCCTGCAAAAGCCACAGGCACACACACTCTCTGAGGGCTTGCTCCTACACAGAACCACACATTCGAGGCCAAGACAGGTAGCTGCTTCATACAAACACAGGAAGTCAAACAAAATGAGAGGACAGAGAAATATCTTTCAAACGAAAAACTACACAGAAACCCCAGAAACAAATTTTAATGAAATAAAGGTAAGTAATTCACCTAAGAAAGAATTCAAAGTAATGATCATAAAAATGTTTACCAAACTCAGAGCAAGAATAAAGAATCACAATGAGAACCTGAAGAAAGGAATAAAAATATAAGAAAGAACCGGTCAGACCTGAAAAATACAATACAGAAGAACTGTATCAGGAGTAGTGATCTGGAAGACAGAATACTAGAAATCACCCAATCAGAACAACAGAAAGGATATTTAAAAAGGAGGATAGATTCAGGGACCTTGGGGAAAATATCAAGAATTCTATCTCTCAGATATTGTGTTCCCAGAAGTAAAAAAGAGAGAGAAGGCAACAGAAAATGTATTTGTATTTGAAGAGGTAATGGCTGAAAACTTCCCTAAACTCAGGAAGGAAACAGATATCCAGATACAGAAGGCACAAAAGTCCCAAAAAAGAGGAACCAAAGAGATTCACACGAGGTTATTTTATAATTAAAATGGCAATAGTTAAAGATAAAAAGAGATCTAAAAGGCAGCAAGAGAAAAACAAGCCACGTAAAAGGGAAACCTCATAAGGCCATCAGCTGATTCCTCAGCAGAAACTCTGCAGGGCAGAAGGGGTGGCAGGATATATTTAATGTGCTGGAGGGAAAGGACTACTGCCCAGAATACTCTATCCAGCAGGTTCTCATTCAGAATTGAGGGAACAATAAATAATTATAGACAGGCAAAAACTAAAGGAGTTCATCACCATTAAACTGGCCTTGCAAGACATGTTAAAGGGTCTCAGCTAACTGGAAAACAAAGGTCCTACCAGAAAAAAGAAAACATATTAAAGAAAAAACTCACTGGCAAAGACAAATAAAGTAAATGCAGTGTATTGGCACCAAAAGAGCTAGTGTGAAGGTTACAAAACAAAAATAACAAAGGCAATGATAACTAAAATAAGTAGAAGATACACAAAACAAAAATATCTAAAATTATGATGTTAAAACATAAAACATGGGTGGAGGGTGAGAGGTAAAATGTCTACAATGTGTTAGAACTTAAATGCCTAGCCACCTTATATATAATTTCTGTGAATTTATGTGAATATATTCAAACCTTATGGTAATAACCATAAACTAAAAGCATGCACTAGATACACAAAAAAATGGAAAGGAACAGAAACATTACATTAAAGTTACCATCAGCCACCAGGGAAGAAGAAAGGAACAGAGAAGACCTATAAAACAACCAGGAAACAATGCACAAAATGGCAATAAATACATACCTATCAATAATTAACTTACTTCATATAGAAAGACACCTACAGATTAAAAGTGAAGGGATGGAAAAGATATTTTATGCAATATAAATGTAAAAAAAAGCTGGAATAGTAATACTCATCATATATGACCCAATAGACTGAAAAACAAAGACTGTAACAAAAGACAAAGAACATTATATAATGATAAAGGGGTCAATCCAACAACAGAATATAATATTCATAAATATTTATGGACCAAAATAGGAGCACCTAAATATATTAAGAAAACATTAACAGCTACAAAAGGAGAAATTGACAGTACACAGTAATAATGGAGAAATTAATGTCTCGTTTAAATTAAGAGATAGATTATTCAGACAGAAAACCAATAAGGAAACACTGGCCTGACCTGACACATTAAAGAGTACAAGAGAAGAAGGTGGCATGGATGACAACATGAGGCACTATGAGAACAGACTCCACCCAAGAGCTCAGGGTTAAATGGAGAACACACACAGGGACAGGGGATGCTGCCAGTGGAGGATGCAGATGGAGGATGGAGAAACTCACTCCCTGTCACCTGAACACAGAAGGCAATGAGCTGAGTCAGCGAAATCCAGGACTGCGGATCTCTGGAAAGCCATCAGAAGGCATCCTCCTTGGGATCAGAGAGATCAGAGAATCCAGAGTGGCTGGGTGCATGGTCAGGGACCACCTCGCTCTCCCTGGACATCCCCTAGAATACAAAACATGTAAATATGCACCAGAATGTGCTTGTGACCATCATCACAACTATATGAAGGTATTTTCAGTTGACTTTTGACAAAGGAGAAATTAAAGGCTCCAATTTCAAAATCTGCATATAACTTTTGATCCCCACAAGCTTTACTGAGAGTCTACTGTTAGCCAGAAGCCTTAGCAATAACATAAACAGTTAGTAACTTTATTATATATTATATATTATATATTATGTACTGTATTCTTATAATAAAGTAAACTAGAGCAAAGAAAATGTTATGAAGAGAATTGTAAGCAAGGAGAAAATATGTTCATTCTATTTTCTAAAAAACTGCTTATAACAGGACCCGAGCAGTTCAAATCCTTGTTGCTCAAGGATTAACTGTATAAACATTAGACTTACTAACATCCTTTGCTCAAAAAACCCTGGTCCTACTAGTGTCTCTGACCAGCACCAATGATTTGATCCTCCAGAGTGAGCAGCTACTGGGACCTATTCTGCACAACCCTTTTCCCCTTTGCCCCCGCATTACTGCTAGCAAAGCATCACATGCCCACTGCCTTCACTCCTGCATGCTCAGTTTCCCACCGGGGCCTGGCATATGGCAGGTGCTCTGTGGTTTGTTAACGTTATTGGCATGAATGTCCACCGGGAGCTGACAGCAACTTCAGGACAGTGTCTGACACTGTCTTCCAGCCCTGGCTCCAGCACAAACTCTCCAGAGACCTTTCTCCCTCATGCTTCACTCATGATCCTCACACACCTCTGACCCCCCAGATTGAGCTGTTAAAAAAGAATTGATTTCCTAATGAGCCCTTTTCTGGATGACCCTCAAATTGCTAACGGTGCTGTGAAGGCCTAGGAGTGGGGAGTGGGGGCCTAGAGAGAGGAGTGACAGATAAAACCCAGGATGCAAAGAGGAAAAGCAGTAGAGCCATGCAGACATAAACAGGGAGGAGATAAAGACAGCAAAAAACAGAGTCAGAGATAGGAAGACAGAGAAATGGGCAGACAGAGGCACAGAGAGAACCCTATCTGGTGCAGAACGGTGTGGGCAAGGAGCCAGCACCTTGCCAGGGACAGAAGATTCTTCTTGGTCACGTGTCCTAGAGGGTCTGTCAAAGCAGCAGTTTGGATACTACTGTCTATCACAAATGACCAACCTGGGGGCTGGTCGCAGTGTCTCCAATGGTCAGCCTCAGACAGTACCCCAGCATCCCCTGGAAAACACATTCTTTTTTTTGAAAAAGGTGAGAATAGTATCAGTGCAGTTCCCATCCCAACAAAATCACCTAAAGGAGAAGGAGTTGAAGGAAGGAATTTTGTGAGACAAAGGCACACAATAGGTTGGAAGTCTACTGTTCTGCTTCCTGCTTTGTGTCTGTCGGGTATATGACCTTGACAGTGCACATGCTCTTGCTGACTCTCAGTTTTTATGTAATGTGGTGACTAAGGTCCCCCCTCCTATGAAATCTGGATATCTATGAACTTTGAAGAGATGCTGACAAAGTGAAAGAAACCAGTATGGGTCAGCACAATGCTGGAAAGGACAGAACACCAAGGGACAGTAGATACATGCCACTCATGGCAGTTTGTTAATAATTGAATACAATCATAATAAGGCATATCAAGCAGACTTTCACTCAATCCAACCAAGCTTATTAGCTGTGCATACATGTATTTCCAGAAGGCAATTTTAACAGGAACTCAGATTTTTGTTTCTGATGTTCAATCCTGATTCCCTAGAACAGGCTTGGCCAACAGTTTTTTCCCCCAGGCCAGATTAGAAAGAAAACTTTTTTCAAACGAAATATTGTATTAAAATTAAAAAATGTTAAATAAAAAAACAATTCGTTTAAGTAAACAAAATTTTATTATGTAATTTGTTTATAAATAAATAAGTAATTTAGTACAACAAATTAACAAAAAGAAATCTTTATAATGGAATTTTTTTTAAATAAAGAAGTATCACAAATCCATTCGACCAATTATTGGAAGTTAACCCTAGATTAGTCACACGCGGAACTCTATTCCACATATCACTATCTTCTTAAATATCTCGATTTCCAATAATCAAAGACGCTTCTGCTTCTGAGTAGCTGAGATTTTAACTTTCATTGTTAGATATCGTAGTTTATGTATAATGATTTAAAAGTACCACTTATTTCATTTCCACAGTGAATCATGTGGAGGGTATTAAAAATGCAATCGCAGGCCGCATAAACTCATTACACAGGCCGGATCTGGCCCGCGGGTCATATGTTGGCCATGCCTGCTCTAGAACCTATAACAGTGCCTAGCACAAGACAGACATTCAATAATAAGATATTGAATGAACTTATGTGGTACCTGGAGGAAAAAGATATTCTAACCAGAAAAACAAGTATTTGTTTTTCCAGCTTTTTCATTTCTAGTCTCCCCAGACTCACACCTTATGTTCCTGACAGCAGATCAAAGTAAATGATAGATGGGAGGACACAGAATGAAAGAACAAATCCAGAGGAAGGACCAGGTGGAGACAGGACCTGGTTCCTCCCTGTCAGAGGAACATGGCTACAGGCTCCCTCACCACACAGCTGCTAGAAGTCCAAGGGCTCCTGTCTCCATGATCTCCTGACTTTCTGAGTAACATAGCTTTTCTCTAAACAACAGAACTTTGACCTAAAAACCAAAGGAAAGAAAGAAAGAAACTCAATCAGCCTTTACCTTCCTACTCCTCTACTCCAGTGGAAAGTCCGCTCACAGCTGCCTTGGAGCAGGTGGTCCTTCCTGGAGCTCCTGACTCTGACATGAACTTCCGGGCCTCTGGCAGGGTGAGCCCTGTAGAAGTTGCTGCCTTATCTTCTGTCATCAGGAGCCTGGGAAGCCATGTGATTTTGTATGCAAGGACGGCACACAAGCATACTCAGTGAGAAGGGGCACAGTGCTCTCATGGGGCAGTTCCTACCTCCTGCCTCCTCAGCTCGCCCAGTCTGACTCCTCTTTCCCTTCCTGAAGCCTTGTGACTGTCTTGCCCTCCATCCAGCCACGTCAGGCTAACCTTGAACCATTTGCTCTGGCTCCCATGGCTGGGCCACCCAAAGTCAACTCTCATTCTGATCACGCAGCCATAGTATTCCAGCCTAAGAAGAAACAAGAGATTGTAAAAGAGGTGGTTCTAGAGAAAGCATCCTGTAACCCAGTGATGTTTCTGTCCCCACCCCAACCCCAGCATATGTTGCTCTCTCTTTCTCAAACTCCCCAGTGATGCTCTGTGTCACATGACCTGCTCCCCATTCCTTCAATACAGCACTTGTAAACTGTACAGAAAGTGAGAAACTAATGTAGCACCGTGGCAGATGTGCTCTATTTCCAAACGGGCTGTGCTTCTTACTTGTTGGGTAAATTTAAAGTAGATTTTATCCTAAAAATTTACTTCCTAAATAAAATAAAGTAGACTTTATCCTGTCAAATATTCTTTCTTTTTGCTCTTCTATTGACTGATAAGCTCTAAACCAGGGGTCCCCAAACTGGCCCACGGGCCTCATGCGGCCCCCTGAGGCCATTTATCTGGCCCCTGCTGCACTTCCGGAAGGGGCACCTCTTTCATTGGTGGTCAGTGAGAGGAGCATAGTTCCCATTGAAATACTGGTCAGTTTGTTGATTTAAATTTACTTGTTCTTTACCTTATGACCCAGCAATCCCTCTACTGGGTATATACCCCCAAAACTCAGAAACATTGATACGTAAAGACACATGCAGCCCCATGTTTATTGCAGCATTGTTCACAGTGGCCAGGACATGGAAACAACCAAAAAGCCCATCAATAGATGACTGGATAAAGAAGATGTGGCACATATACACTATGGAATACTACTCAGCCATAAGAAATGATGACATCGGATCATTTACAGCAAAATGGTGGGATCTTGATAACATTATACGAAGTGAAATAAGTAAATCAGAAAAAACCCGGAACTGCATTATTCCATACGTAGGTGGGACATAAAAGTGAAACTAAGAGACATTGATAAGAGTGTGGTGGTTACAGGGGGAGGGGGGAGAGGTGGAGGAAAAGGGGGAGGGGGAGGGGCACAAAGAAAACTAGATAGAAGGTGACAGAGGACAATCTGACTTTGGGTGATGGGTATGCAACATAAGTGAACGACAAGATAACCTGGACTTGTTATCTTTGAATATATGTATCCTGATTTATTGATGTCGCCCCATTAAAAAAATAAAATTATAAAAAAATAAAATAAAAAAATAAAATTACAGTTGTAACTAAGGAAATAAAATGGAAGAACAATGGTTGTAATGAGCAAAAATAAAAAATAAAAAATAAATAAATTTACTTGTTCTTTATTTTGAATATTGTATTTGTTCCCGTTTTTTTACTTTAAAATAAGATATGTGCAGTGTGCATAGGGATTTGTTCATAGTTTTTTTTTTATAGTACGACCCTCCAACGATCTGAGGGACAGTGAACTGGCCCCCTGTGTAAAAAGTTTGGGGACCCCTGCTCTAAAAGTTCTTTGCCCAGAATGACTTCCCGTCCCACAATCTCCACGTCATCTATTCAATCATTAATTCACTCATGTTTGTAGACACAAAGTGTGCACTAAAAAAAAAATTTTGCTGATCATTGGGCTAGACATTATTCCAGGCATTGAGACATATAGTCATTTTCATTATTCTCAAAATGTGCACAGGGCAAGGAGAGAGATTATATGCAGAGATTTTAAGATACTAGGTGATAAATGGTTTCATATCAATATATTTGTGGCTGTGTGAGAAAAGGTAAGGTCCAAATTAAATTAATTTCAATAGAAATGAAATATTATTGGTTCAAATAACTGAGTCTGCCAAACAGGCTGGCTTCAAGCACAGTGGGATCCAGAGGTCAAATGTCATCAATAGCATGCTCCGTTTCTTCTGCTTTCATTGCATCTGCTGGGCTTTCAGCTTCTGGTCATGTCCACATGGAGTGGAAGGATAAGACGTCCAGACAGAGGAGTGAGCAGCACACTCTCAAAAACAGATCTGTGCAAGTTCATGTAATAATATCAGCTCCATACAGAAACAATAAACACACCCACTTCACAGTCACTCCACAAACAAAACTGTTCTATATGGAGACTTTCTAAGTGGCATTGCCTTAGATTCTCAATTAAATTGGGAAGAATTTATAACACAAGTTTTTGGGCCATGGAGAGAGACCTAGACTGATCACTGTATCACAGTGATGGAACTGGGAGCCTCTGAACCATTAAGGACCTGATCAGTGAGAGTCCCCCAGGGATCACTCTCTCTGGTACAAAACAGACCCAAGGGAGAAAACAAGCAATGAAGGAGAGAGGCCGTCTCAGGCACCAGGGCTTTCTTAGTTTTAGAATCCTCAAAAATTTAAAAAGCATCTCATTTTGCAGCTGAGAAAGTGAGGCCAAACAGGTCCACAATTAACAATTATCAAATTGAATATACACTACCTATTACAAAACACCATAAATAGTTGAAAATTTTGAGTGCATATATCAAAGTATTCGTGCAATCGTTCCTATGTAGATACAAGGATAACGAGACATTGATATTTTTAGCTATACTCCATGTACTATCTGCTCAGCAGACCCTGGGACAATTCTGAAGCATAGAGATAATCAGGTTCCTACGTGATCAAATTCCTTACCAGATCCCCTTTGCTCTTAGAAGAGATACGTATTTCCTATTATGGCTACAAGCCCTGCATGATCTGGCAAGGGTAGAAGACAGAGTTTTAGAACAACCCGAACAAAGGTGAAAATTCTAACAAGAGAGCTCCATTTGAAGTTACGACCTAAAAAGACTAATTCTTTAGTAAAATTATCATTAGTAAAAAAAATAATAATAACTTCAAGAAATTACTTGTTCAAGTTTGACTATGGGTGAAGAGAAATTCTCCTTTGAGAATTCATAGCCATAAGTCGGTATCACACTGTGCTCCAAATTCACAAAATCTGTAGTTTCCCTATAACTAAAAATGAGCCTGACCAGGTGGTGGCACAGTGGATAGAGCGTTGGACTAGGATGCGGAGGACCCAGGTTTGAGACCCCGAGGTTGCCAGCTTGAGTGTGGGCTCATCTGGTTTGAGCAAAGCTCACCAGCTTGGACCCACGGTCTCTGGCTTGAGCAAGGGGTTACTCGGTCTGCTGTAGCCCCACGGTCAAGGCACATATGAGAAAGCAATCAATGAACAACTAAGGTGTCGCAACAAAAAACTAATGATTGATGCTTCTCATCTCTCTCCGTTCCTGTCTGTCTGTCCCTCTGTCCCTATCTATCCCTCTCTCTGACTCTTTCTCTGTCTCTGTAAAAAAATAATAATGATGATGACAGATATAGTGTCTGGGAGATGAAAACCATGCTGGGAAGTTCCTTCAGCCATTTAGCGAAAGGAAACACAAATCCTCTCTGGAGGAACTCAGCTGTATTTAGGCCTCGAATACTCCCACAAATAAAGTTCCAAGGAAAGTGAGCAGTTCATAGCCAAAAGTCACAAACACACAAAGAAACAAGGCACCATATGAAAGTGATAAAAAAACAAAACACCATAGGCCCTGAACCACTGGCTCTGTATGTAAATGTTCTGGGTTCGATTCCCAGTCAGGGCACACAGGAGAAGCAACCGTCTGCTTCTCCACACATCCACCTCCCCTTCTCTCTCTCTTTCTCTCTTTCCCTCCCACAGCCATGGTTAAGTGTATTGGCCCAGCCGGGGTGCTGAGGATGGCTCCATGGAGCCTCCGCCTCAGGCACTAAAAAAAGCTCGGTGTGGAGCCTAGCCACAGACGAGGTGGATCCCAGTCAGGGCACACGCAGGAAACTGTCGATCTTCCCTCCTCACTCTTGGAAAAGAAGAAGGGGTAAAAACAAGACTGTAAAATCAAATATATGCAGATGTCAGTAATGGAATTAACAGAGAATTATAATATTGCTATGCTTAATATGGTAAAAGACATAAAAGAGAGAACTGATCATGTGAGCCAGCATCAAGAGACTAAACCATGACCAAACAAATTTAAAAACAAAATATCAAGTAGAACTTCTGGAAATTAATAATATAAAAATTAAATTGATAGATCAGTATATAAATTTGTTCTGGATGACGTCAGAAGAATGGCAATGTGAAAGATACCCTTGATCTCTCCCCCTTGAATGTGAACAAATTGAGCAGCTATAACAGTGAAAGAAGCCCAGCTGGGCTCACAGGCTTGCCAAAAAGTTTCCACACGGGGCATGGTCTGAAGGGGTTGAGAAGCAGGGGAAGGAGATAAGACACACTGGCCGTGGGGCTCCAAAAAAAGGAGAGAAACCCAACGTGACTGGGTCTCCTTCTGTGGGGAGGGTGGAGAGATTGGGGAGCAGTTGGAGAGATAGCTAGCCAAAGCGGCAGAACGAGGAGTCTGCCAGCAGCCCACACTGGGGGCCGAGACAGGGAAAACCAAAGTGCGGCCCTACATGTCCCAGATCCCACCTCCCTCCCCTCCTGGGAATGGAGAGTGGCAGAGACATACCCAAGAGTGAGGGGGCAGAGACAAGGGAAACCAAAGTGCAGCCCCACACGTCCCAGATCCCACCTCCCTCCCCTCCTGGGAATGGAGAGTGGCAGACAAGGCTCCATTGGAGCAAAGATGGCCCGGGCGCTGGGGATGGCTCTGTGGCCTCTGCCTCAGGCGCTAGAGTGGCTCTGGTCGCAACATGGCGACGCCCAGGATGGGCAGAGCATCGCCCCCTGCTGGGCAGAGCGTCACCCCATGGTGGGCGTGCCGGGTGGATCCCGGTCGGGCGCATGCGGGAGTCTGTCTGACTGTCTCTCCCTGTTTCCAGCTTCAGAAAAATGAAAAAAAAAAAATGAAAAAGAGAGTGGCAGAGACATACCCAAGAGCGAGGGGGCCGAGACAAGGAAAACCAAAGTGCGGCCCCACACATCCCAGTTCCCACCTCCCTCCCCTCCTGGAATGGAGAGTGGCAGAGACATACCCAAGAGCAAGGTCTACAGGGCCACTCTTTCCCCTGAGAACAGAGGTGCTGTGTCTGGTCCCCTGCCCCGTTGAGATGTGGGGAGGAGCACCCAGAGGCCTGAGATCACCACTGCTAAAGCCATAAAGCCCTCTTAACACATCCCACCCACCATCAGGACTGCAGCCTTGCCTACATCATTACAACAGTAACATCTCAGCACGGGCCAGCCCAGGAACTTCAGAGCTGAAACTTGTAATCCAGTGGCGAGGATTCCTACTGGAAAAAAAAACAAAAACAGAAAAACCTCTTGGAACTGATAGTTTTTGTTTTTGTCTTTTTTTTCTATTAAAATTTTATTTTTCTTAATTTTTTATTTTTTATTTTTACTTCTCTGGTGGATGTTTGTTTGTTTTATATTTGAGAGAAAAATAGTTTATTTATCTATGTGGGGTTTCTTTGCTTTAATGAAATAAAATATTCCATCAAATTATCCAGAAAACTTCATGTAATTATTCTTTCCTTCAAGATCTTAAATAAGTTTTAAAAGATCATAGAATAATATATATTATGGTATTGTAATCACTTATACATTCTATACTTAAGAATTCAAGTAAAGAAATAAACTCTGTAGTGCTGAGGTAACAACGTACCCTTCTCCCAGCAGGACTGCATAGGTGTCTAAGGTGAACTGTGACTATTGCTCTGAGGTCTCAATACACTCGAAGAATCAATCCCTCTTCATTTTTAGATCAAAAGCAACATATTATATATGTACCTGAAAGAAATATCTTTAATACGTGTGTGTGTCTGTGTGTGTGTGTCTGTGTGTGTGTGTGTGTCTGTGTGTGTGTGTGTGTGTGTGTGTGTGTGTGTGTGTGTGTGGACAAATACATGTCAGGGAAACATTGACTGAACCACACTGATAACAGAATGTTAGAAGTCAGCCATTGTTGGAAATACAGAAACACACCCAGTCTTTGTGTTCAGAGTCTTCATGGGGATTTCTTTTACAATTTCATCCATTTGTGTCTTATTCAGAAACAGCTTTAGCTTCCTTCTGTGAAGGCCAAACACCTCTGCTCCTTCATACAGAAGACCTTCGTAAGTGAGTCCATTCTGCCCAAATGGTTTTCAAGCAAGAGAGTGCCCACCGTCCCCATTAGGCACTCTTGTGGGATTGTATTCAGGAGCTGTAGGATGATATATTGACAGAGAAGAGTACTAGGATTGTTGATCAGAGAGGGAACTGATCCTGCAGTCACACATGGTGTTTTTTCACTAAGATTCTGCAAGTCAGTTCAGTTTGGTTTTGTATTTCTGTTTCACCATGGAAGACTGCCAGCTCTGTATTTTCACACCAAAAATGCCTGTAACAGCACTTTTTAGCTTTAAAAGGTCTAACCTATAATTGCCTTTTGGGTTTTCCAGAAGCAATACTCCACCTTGCTCACTGCCATTGGCACAAATGTTTTTTGTTTGTTTGTTTTTAAGTGAGAGAATGGGAGATAGTGAGACAGACTCCTGCATGCACCCTGAATAGGATCCACCCAGCAAACCCCATTTTGGGACAATGCTCAAATCAACTGAGCTATCCTCAGCATCTAAGGCTGATGTGCTAGGACCAACAGAGCCATCCTCAGGGCCCAGAGCAATGCTCAAGCCAATGAAGCCACTGGCTGAGGGAAGGGAAGAGAGAGAGAAGGGAGAGATGGAGGGAGAGAGAAGCTGATGGTTGTTCCTCTTGTGTGCCCTGACTGGGAATTGAACTGGGGACATCCATATGCCAGGTCGACCTTCATCCACGAGCCAAGCTGCGAGGGCCCATTTGCACAAAGTCAAGATGGACATCTACCCAAGCAGAGCCAGGCTTGTATGATCCTTCAGTGAGTGTAATTTCAAGTTCAGATACCTTTACTGCATTTTTTTCTTGAATAAGGATTGCATTTGATGCAGGAACTGGATATGGTTAAAAGACAGCCTTTATGGCGGCAAATATGAATTCCATGTGGCTTTGAATAATGGTACTCAAATACTTTTCTTCAGTCTTTGCTTTGTAATAAACTGTTATTCCATCAGTTGGAACCAGGTTGCACTTTTTGCAAAGTTTCTTCATGCAATTGATGACTTCCAGAGCCACTCTTTGATCCACCATCGACTAGTCAAGGGTGACATCTAAGAAAACCAAAGCCTGAGCATCTGAATGTACTTCAAACTTCACTGTGCCACCTGTAGCTTGATCAGAGGTATACATGAGGGCCCTGGCCAGTTGGCTCAGTGGTAGAGCGTCGGCCTGGCGTGCAGGAGTCCCGGGTTCGATTCCCCGCCAGGGCACACAGGAGAAGCACCCATCTGCTTCTCCACCCCTCCTCCTCTCCTTCCTCTCTGTCTCTCTCTTCCCCTCCCGCAGCCAAGGCTCCATTAGAGGAAAGTTAGCCTGGGCACTGAGGATGGCTCCATGGCCTCTGCCTCAGGCGCTAGAATGGCTCTGGTTGCAACAGAGCAATGCCCCAGATGGGCAGAGCATCGCCCCCTGGGGGGCATGCTGGGTGGATCCCGGTCGGGCGCATGCAGGAGTCTGTCTGACTGCCTCCCGTTTCCAACTTCAGAAAAATATAAAATTAATTAATTAATTAAAAAGGTATACATGAGGCAACTGACCTTTTCATGCCACTCATGTCCTTCCACAACAATGGTCCCAGGCTTTTGGAGCCTCTCTGGCTTCTCACCACTCAGCTGCTTGATGGATGTCATCACTGCCTGGAAGGCTCCTTTCAGATGCCTCCCAAGGTTCAGGTGATCTGGTTCTGTTCTTAGGCCAATACTATTAGACTTGTTCTTGTCTGCAGATAGCGTAACTTTATGAACATTAAATTCCTCAATGATATACATTTCCAGAGACCTAATAACATTAAGAGCTTCTGGATCTTGATGGATAACCACAATTTCCTTGAAAGTATACTTCATTCGAATAGTTTTGCAGTCTCCAATCACTTGCCCAGGTTCAACTGCAGACTACATTCGAAATGCTGCACTCTCAGTTTTCTTGTCAATCCATTCCTCTTGAGCATGGGGCAGCATGAGGTGGTGGGTGCTGGGTGTATCCTTGTCCTGGACAGAAACAGGGTCAATCAGCATCTTATAATTCTAGTACATCAATTCAGTAAGAAAAGCTGTATAGAGGGCCGTAAGTTTCTACAGAGAAAGCAGAACATGAAACAAGGTGTCCAGGGCCATAATACAATCCTCCATCCTGTTTTCACTCTTTAATCTTTTGCAGTTAGTTCTGACATATCAATTGGTCAGAATATCAACAAACTTGACCATGTGAGGCACCACAGTATAGAGCCTAAAAGCTGCCATTTTGGTCATAAAGAACAAAATGATTGACTGCATGAAGGACAGTATCCACCGGTTTGTGATGTTGGCACTTTCTTAAACTGTTTTCACTGCAGATAAATTCCATTTCTTCCTCCTTTTACAGCCTTAGGACATTCTGGATTAAGAATCAATAGGCATTGTACCAAGAGAACAACACATCCTTCAGGACATTGCATACACTTTCCTCTTTAAAGTGGAGGTTTTCGGCTTTCACCAGAGGGGAGTTAATCAGATATAATCTGAAGGCATCAGCACCATATATATGGATGATGAAAGTGGATTGGGATAATTCTTTTTTTATTTGCTCATTTTTGGCCATCACTCACAAGGACAAGTCTATTCACAACCACATTCTTGAAAAGTGGCTGTCCAAAGAGAGATGTGGCCAGCACCAGCAGGGTATAAAACCATCCTCTGGTTTGATCAATACCTTTGGCAATGAAGTCTGCAGGAAATGCATCTTCAAACTCCTTCTTATTTTCAAATGGATAATGAACTTGAGCATAGGGCATGCTGACACTCTCAAACCAACAATCAAACACTTCAGAGATGCCTGACCAAGCAGTGGCGTAGTGGATAGAGCATCGGACTGGGATGCAGAGGACCCAAGTTTGAGACCCCGAGGTTGCCAGCTTTAGAACAGGCTCATCTGATTTGAGCAAGGCTCACCAGCTTGAGCCCAAGGTCGCTGGCTTGAGCAAGGAGTCACTCAGTCTGCTGTAGCCCCCCCAGTCAAGGCACATATGAAAAATCAATCAATGAACAACTAAGGAGCCCTAACAAAGAATTGATGTTTCTCATCTCTCTCCGTTCCTGTCTGTCTGTCCCTATCTGTCCCTCTCTCTGACTCTCTCCCTGTCTCTGCCACATACACACACAAAAAAAAAAAACAACCAAAAACAAAAACAAAAAACACTTCAGAGATGCAATGCAGTAAACCCTTCCCACAGCATGAAGGAATGTTCAGATGGTCAATATTCTCTCTGTGGAGATTTGAGACCTTTGTTCCTGACAGTTCTTCATGTTCTGCCATTGACCCAAAGCATACTATCTTCCTGAAGTCCTTGTTGACCCACAGTAGGAGAGTGGTGGCCCAGTATCTGTTTCTGGAAATTGCTTCAGCCAATTTCCAAATTGCTTTTCTCATACAAAATATGGGACCCAGTAACACAGATCATTGTTTCTCAGCAGCTAGTCTACCATGTGTTCAACCTGAACAAACCAGCTAGGTACTGCTTTGTAAATGAAGGCATAGCTATGAGTGAAGGTGCTGGCATCAAGAAGTTGGCCTGTTCCTTCAGGTTCCCAATGAATTTTCTGTCAGCATCCTTTACATACTGCCCTATAAGATCTGTTACTTCTTCTCTTTATTTAATTATTAAATGAGAGGTAGGGGGCAGAGAGGCAGACTCCTGCATGTGCCCCAACCAGGATTCATCCCTCAGTAGCCTACAGAGCAGTGCTCTGCCCATCTGGGGCAGTTGCTCCACTGCTCAGCAACCAAGCCATTTCAGTGCTTGAGGGGAGGCCATGGAGCCATCCTCAGTGCCCAGGGCCAACCTGCTCAAACCATTTGAGTCAGGGCTGTGGGAGGGTGAGAGAGAAAGAGAAAGAGAGAGAAGGGAGGGGGAGAGGTGGAGAGGTGGAGAAGCAGATGGTCACTTCTCTTGTGTGCCCTGACTGGGAATCAAACCCAGGATTTCCACATGCTGGTATGTCGCTCTACCACTGAGCCAACCAACCAGGGCTGAGATCTGTCATTTCTACTATGAAACAGCTGAAAGCATCCACAGGAAAAACAGGGAGAGAGTCTTTCTCAATGATGTTGAAGTCTATACAGGCCCGACAGTCATCAGCACCAAAGTAAGAAGCTGGATGTACAACCCCAGTGCCTTCTTCCTCCCTTACATAGTTGTCAAAAAGCACAATAAAAGTACCATTCTCATAACACTTCACAACATAGTAAAACAGGGGCCTATATTTCTTGCCTTTGAGATAGGCACCAGGAAATCTTTCAAGGTTCTCATAGTCACTCTCTAATTTATAGAGGGCTGATAATCTGGCTTTCATTAAAATGAGTGATTTTCCTCTTACAACATCTTTAATCTTTACATATTGCATATCTGGATTAACACAGAGGGCAAGGTTACTAGGTAGAGTTCCAAGAGTAGTTGCCCAAGCAACCAAAGATGTATTTTCATCTTCCTCCAAAGGGAAGGTTACAAATATTGAAGAATCTGGAATATTCATGTAATTCTTGTGAGATTCAAAGTTGGGACATAGAGTGTTAGATGCAGTGGAAAATAGCATGATTTTCATACCTCTATAATCAAAGCCTTATCAAAATGTTGTTTTGGAGGCTCACCAGACAGATTCCATGAATTCTGGATACAGAGTTTTATAGTTCTTGTCACAGTCAATCTATAGGCCAAGTCTGGTAACAGTACACTTTGACTCATTAGCATATATCATCACCATTGCCTGGCACTGATAGTTATATCTTACAATCCCTATTTTGGCAATATCCTCTGATCTTCTGATTACCAGTATCATATCAATTTCATATTCCACAGGTAAGCTATGACAATCCCACCCAAATCTTCTGTCAACATGAAACCTACTTTGGTGAATGTATCTTGTAGCTATATCTTTAATTGTTCCTGCAAGTATATGTCCACAGTGAGGTAGTGAGGCAGTCCAGTTGCAAAAGGAGGCCCATTGTAGAAAGTAAATATTGGCCTATATTTATACTGCTTTAAGCACTCTTGAAAACAATTAAATTTAAACCAGAATTACAATAGTTTCTACTCTTCAGCTTGAATATTGATGTTTTCAGGAATTTGTTGAACCATTTTGTTGCTGAGGGACCCTGAGCTGGCTCACCTGAGAAGGAGCATGTGCACATCAAAGCCAGACCAGGGTGATGTTGGTTTATTTTTTATTATTGGGTTTTGGTTTCTGTTCTTTTTTGTTTGTGTTTTTTCTCTTTTGCTTTTTATTATTTTTAATTTTTTTAATCCTTATTTTATTGTACTTTTATTTCTATTTTTTTACTTTTTTTGTAATTGTTTTTGTTTGATTTCTTAACAATACCACTCTCAAATGCCATCAAGGAAAAAGAAAACTAATACCATGGCTACATAAGAAAGAAAAGTAGTTCAGAAAAAAAATGAAAAATCACCAGAGAGCAATCTTAATCACATGGAAATCTTGGAATATAATGATAGAAAATTCAAAACTGAAGTTCTGAAATATTCAGTGAGATGCAAGGAAAAACTGATAGCCAATTTAATGAGCTATAAAACAAATTAATGAACAAAACAAGTACTTCGCCAAGAAGACTGAAACTTTGAAACCAGAGATAAAGAACTCAATACATGAATTAAAAATGAGGTGGCTAGGTTAGCTAATGAAACAGGCCAGATAGAAAAGAGAATCAGTGACATCGAAGACAGCAGCCAGAGATGCTACAGAAAGAAGAAGAGACTCAAGAATTTTTTAAAAAAATTATAGTGCCCTGCAACAACTGTCTGACTCCCTCAAAAAGAGCAATATAAGAACAGTGGGTATATCATAAGAAGAAGAGAGGGAAAAGGGAATGAAAAGCCTATTCAAACACATAATTGATGAAAACTTCCCAAGCATATGGAGTTAGAACCTTGAATCCAAAAAGCAAACAGAACATTGAGTTAGCTCAACCCAAACAGACTTATTCCAAGGCTCATTGTAATAAAACTGTCAAAATATTAATGACAAAGAAAGAATCCAAAGGCAGCTAGGGTAAAGAAGAATATAACATATACCCTGATCAGGCAGTGACGCAGTGGAAAGAAAGTTGAACTGGGACACAGAGGACCAGGTTCAAAACCCTGAGGATGCCGGCTTGAGCTCAGGCTCATCTGGCATGAGCATCGGCTCAGCAGCTTGAGCACGGGGTTGCTGGCTTGAGTGTGGGATCATAGACATGACCCCATGGTTGCTGGCTTGAACCCAAAGGTCGCTGGCTTGAAGCCCAAGGTCACTAGCTTGAGCCCAAGGTTCCTGGCTTGAGCAAGGGGTCGCTCACTCTGCTATAGCTACCCGGTCAAGGCACATATGAGAAAGCTATCAATGAACAACTAAGGAGCTGCAACAAAGAGCCGCAATGAAGAATTGGTGCTTCTCATCTCTCCCTTTCTGTCTGTCTGTCACTATCTGTCCCTCTCTCTCTCTGTTTCTTTCTCTGTCTCTGTCACACACACACAAAAAGATATAACATATAAAGGAAGGCCCATTAGATTATCATCAGACTTCTCAGAAAAAAAACTCTATAAGCTAAAAGAGAGTAGACACAAAGAATTAAAGTACTGAAATAGAGGAATTACCAGCCAAAATATTACATCCATCAGTTATCCTTCAAATATGAAGGAGAAATAAAAACTTTTTCAATCATAAAGGAGCTGAGAAAATTTATCACCAAAAAACCTCCACTGCAGGAGATACTCAGAGGGGTTATTCCACTGAATACAAAGAATAAAACAAAACAAACTAAAAGTAAAATCTCCAACAAGTTTACATTATAAACAAGGATAATCTGGGACAATAATAATATAAAAGGGGAGAAGATAAAGATCTAAGTAGCACAGGGAGATGTAGTGCAGTAGCACTCATAAGTCAAAGGCCGCTTGTATATATAAAAATTTTCTCTTAATAAGCTAATTTTAACTACCCACAAAAAAACAATACTGAATGACATAGCTTAAAAAAAAAAGAGGAAACAGGAAAGAAGTATGAAATACCACCAAACAAAAACACTGACAGAAGAACAATAGACAAGAACCAAAGGAGACACAGAACTACCAGAAAACAAAACACACAATGGCTATAGGAAATCCTCATGTGTCGATAATTACCCTAAATGTAAGTGGACTGAACTCATCAATAAAGAGGCATAGAGTAGCAGATTGAATCAAAAAGCAAGACTCAACCATATGTTGCCTACAAGAGACACATCTAAGCTGCAAGGACAAAGGTAGATTCAGAATGAAAGATTAGAAAATGATTATCCAAGCAAATAATACCCAAAGAAAAGCAAGAGTAGCCATACTAATAGCTGACAATTCTATCTTCAAGATGACAGGGGTAACAAGAGACAAATATAGACATTTCTTAATGATAAAGGGGACATGATATCAAGAACATATAACACTTCTTAATGTATAGGCACTGAATGAAAAAGTGCAAAAATATATGAGATATTTAATAAAAGATCTAAATATAGAAACAGACAAAAACACAACCATAGTTAGAGATCACAACACACCGTTGATGGCTTGAAATAGATCACCCAAACAGAAAATCAATGAAAAAATATTGGCCTTCAGTGACATACTGGACCAAACAAACACAATAGAGATTTATAGAAAATTTCATCCCATAACATGAGATTATATTTTTTTTCAGGTGTGCATAAAACATTTTCAAGGATAGACCATATGTTGGGCCAGAAAACGAATGTCAACAAATTCAAGAAGATTGAAATCATACTAAGCATATTCTCTGACCATAAGGCTTTGAAATGAGAATTCAACTGCAAAAAGGAAGCAAAGAAAGCCACAAAAATGTGGAAATTAAACAACACAATTCTAAAAAATGACTGGGTCAAAGAAGAAATGTAAGCAGAAATCAAAAGATATAACTGACAAATGACAATGACAACATGACATACCAAAACTTCTGGGATGCAGCGAAAGCAGTAATAAGAAGGAAGTTTATATCATTACAGGCTTAAACCAAGAAATAAGAGAGATCCCAAGTAAAACAACCTGACATCATATCTTAAGGAACTAGAAAAAGAAGAACAAAGGCAACCCAAAGTCAGAAGAAAGGAAATAGTAAAAATTAGAGCAAAACTCAATGAAATACAGAACAAAAAAGTTATAGAAAATATTAATACAACAAAGAGCTGGTTCTTTTAAAAGATCAATAAAATTGAGAAACCCCTGGCTAGATTCACTAATGAAAAAGAGAATAACTCATATAAATAAAATATGAAATGAAAGAAAAGAAATTACCACAGACATCATAGATATACAAAGAGCATACAATAATACTATGAAAGGATATATGTCTCCAAATTTAACAACTAGAAGAAATGAATAAGTTCCTAGAACTATGCAATCTTCCTAGACTGAATCACAAAGAAGTGGAAAACTGAAATAGACCCATAAGCAGGGAGGAAATAAAAAAAAAAAACTACCAAAAGCTCCCAGAATATTAAAGTCAGGACCAGATGGCTACACTAGTAAATTATACCAAACATTCAAAGAAGATTTGGTACCTATACTTTCTCAAGGTCTTCCAAAAAAGAGAATATAAGGCAATACACTGTAACACATTTTATGAGGCCAACATAACCCTCATACCAAAATCTGGCAAGAATAAAAAAAGAAAGAAAAGAAAACTACAGACCAATATTTCTAATGAATACAGATGCAAAAATCCTAAACAAAATACTAGCAAATCAAATACAACAATGCATTAAAAAATAATACATCATGATCAAGTGGGATTCAGTCCAGGAACACAAGGATGGTTCAACATATGTAAATCAATCACTGTAATACATGACATCAACAAAACAAAGGACAAAAAGCATATGATCCTATCAATAGATGCAGAAAAGGCATTTGATAAGATAGAACATCCTTTTATGTTTAAAACACTCAATAAAGATGAAATAGAAGGAAAGTACCTCAACTTTCCTTTCCATCTATGGAAGGGCCATATATGACAAACCATCACCCAATATTAGACTAAATGATGAAAAAACTGAAGGTTTTTCCTCTAAAATCAGGGACAAGACAAGGTTGCTCACTCTCTCCACTCTTATTCAACACAGTTCTAGAATTTTCAGCCAGGATAATCAGGCAAGAGAAAGAAATAAAAGGCATTCATATCAGAAAAGAAGTAAAGGTATCACTTTTTGTGAATGACATGATTTTGTATATAGAAAACCCCAAAGACTCCACGAAAAAACTATTAGAAACCATAAACCAGTACAGTAAAGTCACAGGACACAAAATCAATATACAAAAGTCTATTGCTTTCCTTTACACCAATGATGAAACTGGAAAATGAACTCAAACAATTCCTTTTACAATTGCAACAAAAAAATAAAATAAAATACCTAGGAATAAACATAACAAAAATGGTGAAGAGCCTATATGCTGAAAACTACAAAGCATTACTGAAAGTAATTTAAAAAGGCACAATGAAATGGAAAAATATTCTATGTTCATGAATTGGAAGAAACAAGTTAGTTAAAATGGCCATATTACCCAAAGCAATATACAAATTTAATGCAATCCCCATCAAAATTCCAATGTCATATTTTAAAGAAATAAAACAACCTGACCAGGTGGTGGCACAGTGGATAGAGCAGGGGTTGGGAACCTATGGCTTATGAGCCAGATGTGGCTCTTTTGATGGCTGCATCTGGCTCACAGACAAATCTTTAATAAAAAGAATAATGGCCCTGGCCGGTTGGCTCAGCGGTAGAGCGTCGGCCTAGCGTGCGGAGGACCCGGGTTCGATTCCCGGCCAGGGCACATAGGAGAAGCGCCCATTTGCTTCTCCACCCCTCCGCCGCGCTTTCCTCTCTGTCTCTCTCTTCCCCTCCCGCAGCCAAGGCTCCATTGGAGCAAAGATGGCCCGGGCGCTGGGCATGGCTCTGTGGCCTCTGCCTCAGGCGCTAGAGTGGCTCTGGTCGCAATATGGCCACGCCCAGGATGGGCAGAGCATCGCCCCCTGGGGGGCAGAGCACCGCCCCTGGTGGGTGTGCCGGGTGGATCCCGGTCGGGCGCATGCGGGAGTCTGTCTGACTGTCTCTCCCTGTTTCCAGCTTCAGAAAAATGAAAAAGAAAAAAAAAAAAAAAAGAATAATAACATTAAAAATATAAAACATTCTCATGTATTACAATCCATTCATTTCCTACTGCTCAAGTTCATGGCTGCAGGTGGCTAGAGCCAATCACAGCTGTCCTCCGGAACAACATCAAATTTTTATTGGATAATGCCTAATGTACAGGGGTCGTTGTATGGCTCTCATGGAATTACATTTTAAAATATGTGACATTCATGGCTCTCTCAGCCAAAAAGATTCCCGACCCCTGGGATAGAGCTTCAGACTGGGATGTGGAGGACCCAGGTTCGAGATCCTGAGGTCGCCAGCTTGAGCGCGGGCTCATCTGGTTTGAGCAAAGCTCACCAGCTTGAACCCAAGGTCACTGGCTTGAGCAAGGGGTTACTCGGTCTGCTGTAGCCCCCCCGTCAAGGCACATATGAGAAAGCAATCGATGAACAACTAAGGTGTCGCAACAAAAAACTAATGATTGATGCTTCTCATCTCTCTTCGTTCCTGTCTGTCTGTCCCTATCTATCCCTCTCTCTGACTCTGTCTCTCTAAAAAAATAAAAATAAAAAATAATAGTAATTTAAAAAATAAAGAAATAGAACAAAAAAATCACCAGGTGTGTATGGAACAATAAAAAACCCCAAACAGCTAAAGCAACCCTATGGAAAAATAATGAAGTCAGAGATATCACACTACCTGACTTCAAATTATACTACAGAGCCACAATGAACAAAACAGCATGCTATTGGCAGAGAAACATACAGACCCATGGAACAGATCAAGAACCCAGAAATAAAACCACATATATATATATATATGGACAAATCTATGACAAAGGAGCCAAAAACACACAATGGAGAAAAGAAAGCCTCTTTAATAAATGGTGCTGGGAAAATTGGAAAGCCATATGCAAAAGAATGAGACTTGACTACACCTCGTCTCCGTGAATAAAAATTAATTCAAAATGGATCAAAGATCTAAACATAAGATCTGAAACAAAAAATTACATAGAAGAAAACATAGGTACTAAACTTATGGACTTTGGCCATAGAGGACATTTTATGAATTCTCTGTGAGACCCCAAATATATGGTCATGGTTGCTAGATCCCTCTTAATAAGCATCATAGGCTGAAGTGTAGTGAACAATGAGCAATGTCTGTTGTGGCCTTTAAGAGGCTTTAGGAGGTTGGCATAATTTTCTCAAAATGTGTTGGAGTCAACTCTATAATACTGTCAAGTCCAGATATAGCCAGTGAATTTCACAAGCTGGACAACTAAAAAAGGAAATCCTGCTCTCTTGACACTGACTCTGGAATATGCCCAACTCGACAGTGTCAGGAACAGCATCTAGAAACAACAGGCAGGTAGAACAAGGACAAGAAGAAATTTGGAGGGAAAAATAAAAGAATTCACCCTCTTCTTGGCTAACAGTCTTTTGCCTGTGAAAGGCCACATAAGGAACTGAAGAGAGGATTCATCTTTAAATTAAGCTCAATGTTTTATGACTCACATAAAAATTCAACTCTAATTGTTTATAGCTTTGATATGGACAATGGTTTAAGACAGAGGTCGGGAACCTTTATGGCTGAGAGCGCCATGAATGCTACATATTTTAAAATGTAATTACGTGAGAGCCATACAACGACCCATGTACGTTACGCATTATCCAATAAAAATTTGGTGTTGTCCGGGAGGACAGCTATGATTGGCTCCAGCCACCTGCAACCATGAACATGAGCGGTAGGAAATGAATGGATTGTAATACATGAGAATGTTTTATATTTTTAACGTTATATTGCCTGACCAGGCGGTGGCGCAGTGGATAAAGCGTCAGACTGGGATGTGGAGGTCCCAGGTTTGAGACCCCGAGATTGTCAGCTTGAGTGTGGGCTCATCTGGTTTGAGCAAAAAACTCACTGGCTTGGACCAAATGTCGCTGGCTCCAGCAAGGGGTTACTTGGTCTGCTGAAGGCCAGCGGTCAAGGCACATATGAGAAAGCACTCAGTGAACAACTAAGGAGTCCCAATGAAAAACTGATGATTGATGCTTCTCATCTCTCTCAGTTCCTGTCTGTCTGTCCCTGTCTATCCCTCTCTCTGACTCACTCTCTGTCTCTGTAAAAAAGAAAGAAAGAAAGAAAGAAAGAAAGAAAGAAAGAAAGAAAGAAAGAAAGAAAGAAAGAAAGAAAGAAAGAAAGAAAGAAAGAAGGCTATTTCAACATTATTTTTTTTATTAAAGATTTGTCTGCGACCCAGATGCAGCCATCAAAAGAGCCACATCTGGCTCGCGAGCCACAGGTTCCCGACCCCTGGCTTAAGAGTTGGTAACCAGTTATCAGATCTCTAATTCTACATGTCATCTCTTACTCCTTTCAAAATGTAGTATCTCTAAAGATGTAGGTCAAAACTGTTCCAACATCCTGGTCCATGTGTGAGAGAATAATGAATATCAACTTCAGATGCTCTGAAGAGATCATTCAGTGAAAGTTGGGCCTTTAGTTGTATCTGTAAAATTTTATTTGTTCAATTTTAAAGAAAGATTCAAAGCAAATATGACAAAGTTTTAATATATGCTTAATATTAATGGTGATTTTGTGAATGTTTATTATGTTTTCCCCTGGCCTATGTGTCTGGTTTACAAACTTCTATCCAGGATAAACCTTGTCCTCATTCTTAATAACTGCAACAGCCATGCAGGTAGCCAATCCAATAAACTGCCCTTTTAGTTGGCCTTTCAGTTTTCATTACAAATTAATTATAGATCAACAAGAAGTTGCAAAATTAGTGCAGCGTTCCTCTATGCCTATCACCCAGCCTCTGCCAATGATGACATCTTCCACAAACCTAGACCATTATCAAAATCAAGAAGTGGACCTGGGGAGGATGCAGGTATCTACACTACACAACTTTTTCAGATCACACACATTTTTGCATGCACATATTTTTATTGTGTATAATTCTAGGACATTTTATCATATGAACCCATTGAGGAATTTTTTTGAATATCTGAAATACTTTCTAATTCAAATGACATTTTAAAAATAACAAGTAATTTAACTGTAGCATGAGGCACATGAAAGAAAAACATGATAAGACAAACTTTTAATATTTACACCAAATGAAAAAATTATTTTAATCATATGAAGTGGAATAGAAAAGAAGAAAATGTGTTCAGTGTGCTGAACTCCTTATATTTTTTGTTTCGTTTTTAGTGCACATGCGAGAGTGAGAGACAGAGATGGAAACAAAGACAGCCTGGAAGGAAGAGAGATCAGAAAAATCAACTCGTAGTTGCAGCACTTCAGTTGTTCATTGATTGCTTTCTCATATATGCCTTGATCAGAGGCTACAGCCAACCCAGTGACTTAGGGCTCAAGCCAGCAACCTTGGGCTTAAGCTAGCGACCATGGAATCATGTCTCTGGGCAGTCCTGGGGTTTCGAACCTGGGTCCTCAGTGTGCATGTTGATGCTCTATCCACTGTGCCACTACCTGGTTAGGCAGAACTACTTATGTTTTATAAAGGAAGTCAACGGATTCACTTCCCAATGATGATAAATTAAAAATATAATTGTAAGTTTATGGTTCAGAGCTTATAATAATAAAGAAAATTAGAATAGCTGGCCTCTGGAAAATGGGATTCAGGGAGACTGTCACCTTGTACACACTTCTCTATCATTTGGGGGGAAATTATACACATGAATGGATACTGCTTTGATAATAAAAACTAACAAACAAGAAAAGTGGGTTCAAGCCACAATAAACTTTCAACCACTCTGTGATATACTTTCATCTTTAGTGTTAAAGAGCAATGCAAACATATTGTTTCACATTGCTCTCAGGCTCACAGTTGTCAACCTGAGCTCCACAACAGTGATTACTCACTGGCAGGATGACCGGATGGGGTAGGATGGGCGTGGCTGACATGTGAGCGGAAGGGGGAAAATGATGAGAAACATCTTGGTGAGAGATCACGTCTCCAACTGCTCTGATCTCTGACTTGACCACAGTCCCTGCACAGGAAATTGCAAGATCTCTCCAGTATCTTGACGAATCTTGCCTGGTCGCCAGCTTTCACCTCAGCTCCTGCACACATCTCCCAATTTATAGGACAGAGAAGTATCCTCTGGCATCACTCAATCCCAGAAAGGCTCAACCTTTCAGCACAGAACAGCTTTCCACCTGTGGCCAGAAGAATGGAAGAAAGGTAAGACTGTACACCCAGAACTGGTCTATGTCCAAAGCCAGTAATGGTTTTTTCTCTAAGGTCTCATCCGCATGATTCTTCTTTGGGTGCTACGTGTAGGAGTCATGGTGCATCCTCCAGGAAAAGGCAGAAGGCACGAAGCTCTTCTCTAGCATCTTTGGCTGTAGCAGCTCTGGCCGTCAGAGATGTAAATAAACCTATCTCTGTTCTGATCCATCTCCCCATACGCTCCGCTTCATTCCAATCATTCAAATCTGTTTGTCATGGGGAGAATGCTGTCTCTTACACTAATTTAGGGAGCAATGTAAAATGTAAGCACTGCTTCCCAGTCAGAACTGCTATTAACCCAGATTTCGTTGTCTTGAAAATTCTTCTCATATGGATCTGGCAAAAAGCATCAGGAGTGCAAAAAGCATCAGGAGTAAACACCCAAACTGAGATAAATGAAGAGTGTTTCATGGGGACTAGTGAGCAGGTTTAAAGGATAGTGACAACACATGGTATAGCACCCTAAGACAAGCAACAACGGAGCACTGTTTCCACCCCAAGGCTTAAAGGGACCAGGGAAGGGGCAGGTACAGAGAGAATGGAGCCGTAACCATTACAGTAGTGATAGGAGAGGACCACCAGCCAGGTGACAAGCAGGGCCACTGCCAACACCACCCAGCAGGGCGAGAACCAGGAGATGAAAAGCCCAAATCTCTCTTTCCCTGCCCTGCAGTCTCCTGGGAGCTCAATTCAAATGGAAATCAGAAGGATGAGAAACAGGGTAGAGAAAGATGAAAAGGGGGTCCTCAGGGCACATGCACACTTTCCCTCACATCTCCTTGACCTCCTCACCATTTTCTAATTCCTGGGTTTTTCTTTATTTCAATGTCATTGAATCGTTTCTCATCTCATCACCCTCGGAGTTATTTTTTCCTCCTGTTTGCACCATCTTTCTCTAGTTTCACTTTTATGAATCAATCACCTATGTTCATTAAAAAATGCCTTGCCTTTGGACTGTAATTTTAAAAGAAAAACATACCCTTTAAGGTTTAGAGTATATGGTTGGTTCATGTAACAGAGACCTGTTATAATAAAGACTTAAACAAGAGAGAAAGTGTACTCGTCCTAGACCGGAGGCTCCAAGGCATTCAGACGTGAGCGTTCCTTCTGACTCGCTTCTCTCTATCCCGGACGGGTGCCCTCACTCCCATGGTCCTACGTGGCTCCCAGACACATCAGCACTCAGGCCAGACAGAGAAAGAAAAGAAGGGAAGGCCACGCTGCTCACATTAAAGGCCAAACCCAAGGGTTGATCATTTCATTTACACTCACCTCCCAGTGGCCTGGGCCTAGTCATATGGTGTTATTAGTATCAAGGGAGTTGAAAAATGGGGTCCTTTCTCTGGTCTTAAAACTCTCAGAATCATTATGTAACCAAAGAGGATCTCTGCACCCCCTGCTTCTCCCTCACATTTTGAGTTCACATAAAGATTTTTCAAGACCTCCTCAGGGATAATAAACAATGTAACAAAGAACACTGGGGAAGCCTGTGACAGGACTCCAGGAGACCAGGACTGGTGATGCCCCCCACCTTCACAGTGAGAGCCCTTCTTCATGGTGGTGGTGGTGGCCCCCTCTTCCTTGCACATGTGTGTTCTGACACCTTTAATTGTGTTGTTATTCTCTTATACATTTAGCTTCAGCCTTCCACGGCCATTACATTCTGTCATGAGCCACTGCGACCTGTAATTTTGCAGGTCTCAAGTGCGAACGGTGAAGAGTTAGAAAATAAACACAGAAAGAAAAGGGATGGGATCAGGAGGACTCATTGCCAAGCTGATGGCTTGCAAGAGTGAGCTTTCACCCCCAAAACACTTTATTCATAGTGCAGAGAGCAAAGCCATTTGCAAAACAAAGAGATCTCTGATACAAAGTCACATTTCTGAGGCAAACCAAGAATTCTCTCAAGAGCCCAAAAAACCTTCCACCATGTAAAACATTTTAACCAGCAACTTCACAACACAAAGTGTAAAATGAAAACTGCCTCCATTCTCTTCAAGAGACATGGGGGATGGGATGAGTAGAAACCATCAGCATCACAGCTAACATGGAAGTGTGGGGAAGGGCATGGAAACTGCCTTTACCAACTTAATCAAACAATCAGAGGCTGTGGGAAGAGCTTAGCCTTTAGCAACTTAAGCCTTAAACTGCAAGGATCTTAGTCAGCTTACAGTCTCCGACAGCCTCTAGCAACTTAATCACCAAGTGAGGCGGGGGAAGGGCAGCAAGGACCCTGTCAACTTGCAGCCTGTTTCCCACAACACTCATTGATTTATTCTTTCATTGAATAAATGTCTATGGAGAACATACTGAGTGCTCCACACACTAGGCACTGGGGATAAAAAGTGCTTCTTCTTCACAGAGCTGACACACTAAGCCATTCTGAGCCACCTGGCCTGGCCATCTAGCTGGAGATCGCATTCTTTTCATGTCCCTAAAGCATTATCTTTCTGCTGGGTGGATGGGCCCATTAGTCATGAGGGCAAAATGTGGTCATCTCTGTGTCTTCCTGACTTCATGCAGCCAAGAAGAAAATTCCAGCCCAGGACAGAAGTAAAATTTGGACCCATAACTCTGTCCTGGTCTCTCAGATTCTATCACAGAAATTGGTCTCCTTCCTGAGAAAAGTTTGGGGAAAGCACATTACCTCTGGACAGTGAGTGGGAGCTGGAGTGGGGGTGGGGCAGGATGGGACTACAGACTATTCCCATGTCAGTAGAAGGCCTGTGTTCCACTAGAGAGAGCCCTGGCTCTACAGTCAGACAAAGACTTGGGTTTGAATCCAGGTTCCAGGACTCCAAGGCTGTGTGGCCTTCCATAATTATCTTAATCTCTGGAAGCCTTAACACGGGATAGTAATAGCCACATAGGAAGGTGGCTGTGAAAATCAGTGATGCTTCCAGGTACTCAAATTTTTTTTTTTCCCAGGGTCACCATCGCAGGGTGTCTGAGCAAAAATACGACTATCACACCCTGGGGAACCGAACTCACGCCTACAAATGGAATCGACCAGGCCACTCCTAAATATGACAAGAACTCCTTGATCCCAACCATTGTGGGATTCATCATTGCCCTGGTTGGGCTGCCAGGAAACATGGCCGTGCTCTGGCTCCTGGGCTTCCGCATACGAAGGAAGGCCTTCT